>NC_056059.1:20131190-20440595 GCF_016772045.2 Ovis aries | reverse complement strand
GAGGAGATTACTCTGAAACTGTGGGCTTCACTGATGAATATGTGGATTCATCTGAAGAAACTCAGGTTTTAAGGACAATAACTTGTCAAACCACAAGAGGGTTTACCCCAAACCTCGATCACTTAGAATTGGCCACAGAAGCTTGGTTTTGAATAACAAACTCTGTCAAACAGTAAATTAAACTTCATGCTTACCATCCTTTGCTTCTGTTCAAAAGAAAACATCAGTTTAGAATATCAGTAGGTTAAGTTGTTGAATAAGAGTCTCAGTATTTTTTTCTGGGAAGGGGCCAGTGAATTACCCTAAATACTCTCCAACTTATTAATGCAAATATCTCTTAGCCAATCCATTAAGCAAAATTTCACCTACAAAAGTGAGTAATCTAGATTTTTAGGTCACTCTTCCTCTGTAAAATATGTTGAGGGGAAAGAAGGAAATCTTGCTATAAAGAAGGAAATCTTGAGGCTCTGAGGCATTGTGTGTAAACCGAAACGTATGTATAGGCTGGTATCTTGACACTGGAATATGAGAATGGGAAACCAAGTCAGGCATTCTACCAACAGAACTTTCTAAACTTTTGCAATGATAAGGAATCACGAGATTACCCAACTAGAAGGTGGTTATATGGTAGTAACATTACATGGAGGAAAATGCTTCTTACTGTTAACATCTTTTAAAATATATCAGTAGAATTTAAAATCATACAAAAAGGCATTTTAAAAAGCTGACTCTTCTCAAAATTGTCTTTCCTAAAACTTTTCAATAAGGAACATGTTACTATCATTATGTTACACATTTATTCCTCATAGTGTTTCACACCCTGAGTATCTCTGTGTAAATATCTAATTTACAATTTTTAGTCTGGAACTGAAAGTAGATAATAGTATTTTGTCCAAATTCAGATACACAACAAGGTGTCAAGACATTTGATATTAATTGTTAGTTACTTTTTAAATGTATATTTATACCCAAATAAGACTTCAGGTTCTAGAAATCAAAGACAGAATTTTCTTTATACAAGAAATTGTTTTGTAATTTTAGTTAGTTAGTTGGTTTCATTTTTGGCTGTCCTGGGTCTTTCTTGCTGCACACACACTTTCTCTCATTACAGCAAGTGGGGGCCACTCTCTAGTTGCGGTGGGCAGCTTCTCATTGCTGTGACTTTTCTTGTTGCAGAGCACGGGCTCTGGAACACACGGGCTCCGTAGTCGCAACTCATGGGCTTAATTGCTCCATGGCACGTGGAATCTTCCTGGACCAGGGATCAAACCCATGTGCCCTGCATTGGCAGGCAGATTCTCAGCCACTGAACCACCAGTGAAGTCCTATACAAAGTAATTTTTCAGTCTCTTGGGGAGAAGGGTATATACTCAGAGTGTCCAGTGATTTCTTTCCTCTGGAATGAGAACACTTAATGGGCGCATATTAAAATGTTCGTTAAAGGCAAACTACTTAATCATTTGGAAAACCTATTGAAAAAAGTAATGTGTGAGAAGTTTCACCTCTTTATGTCCAAGTTGCATAGATGTGAAGTCCAACTTGTTTCCTCCTTCTATAAGAAGCATTTAAGGCCACTTGGCTGGGAGAGAAATGTGCTTCTCTCCTGCAACTCAGGCCTCCTTGTGTGGCTTAAATGAACATAGTTGCCTTGAAGGAAATTTTGCACTTGGTCATAATTTTCCTCTTTTTGAACTTTTCTTGCATGCTGAGGAAGTGGAATAAGTCCCCAGCTTAAAAGCAGGCCCTCTTTTCTTCACAATAAATATGTTAGAGGTAAAAAATAAAGAATTCAACAAAAATGAAGGAAAGAATTTATCAATGTAGAGTCTGGGTTGTTTTTTTTTTTTTTTCCCCCTCCCAATTTGGCTCTTGTTTTCCACCAAGGTATAATTAGATGGATTTTTTTTTTCTTGAACCTTTATTTAGACTTGAGGATTAGAAGTAAGAGGGGCCTAATTTAGTATTTTCTTTCATTTTTCTCACCTATTTTCTTACCTCTAGCTGCTTCAGAAAGTTACAAAAACACCTAAGAATCAAATATGAAGTTTATCATTCTATCCTTAAGTTTAGGTTTAAGTTAAAGTTTAGAACTTCTGTTTCTTCCATGCAGAACTAAATATTGCAGTGAAAAGCCTGTCTCTTGTATCTTTCTGATATAAATTTCAGATTCTAAGTCACTTCCTATCATTGAATCATTACTTATAATTTTAATATATCTCAAGCCCATTTTTTTTTAAATTTTGTATTAGGGTTTAGCCAATTAACAATGTTGTTGCAGGTGAATGTCTAAAGGACTCAGCCATACATGTATATGTATCCATTCTCCTCTAAACTCCCCTCCCATCCAGGTTGCGACATAACAGTGAGCAGAGTTCCGTGGGCTATACAGTAGGTCCTTGTTGGTTACCATGTCCATCCCAAACACCCTGTTTCTTCCCCCTGTCAAGTCCATTTTTAGAAATGTTTCAAGTTGTGTCTATATCTTAGATATAATTAAATTCAAACTAATTTTAAAAGAATAAGTCTATAACATGACATTTTGTAAAATGATTAATCAAATTAAATTTCTGTGCTCTCAAAGTTATGAATTTAGAAATAACCTTATTATTCTGTTATATATTCCTACTTTTCATAAAGCACTCATAATCTTTCATGCACAGTGTTGACAGATCTTCTGCAAATAAAGTTTCTCAGACCACTTATATCAGAGTTATCTGGGATGCTTTTTAAAAATGCAGACTCCTGGACCATACTCCAGCACCAGTAAATGAAAATCTCTGGGAATAGAATCAAAAATCATCTTTCTAAACAATCTCCCCAGGAAATTTTTATGTATTCTAAAGTTTGCAAACATTGGCATGGAGGGTATTCCCCTCTATACTCTGAGAATAAAGAAAAAGTTAGATTTTTGCTTAGCTTTTGGTCACCTAATCTGCTACACACACACACACGTTATTTGGAAATAATAATCCATTCTATCTGATGGATGTACACACTAAACTGATGTATTAAAGAGACACCAAAATACCATGCTTTACATAAAGCAGTTTATCTCTCACGGGTTGTTCCAGGTGGGTAGGTGACCCCAATCCAGGTGGTCACTTAGGGGTCCAGGTTGCTTCTGCCTTGCTGCTCTGTCTCCTCTAGAGTGCTGGCTCCATCTTCATGGCTCATGGTCAACACTGGCCCTTATCATCATGTCCACAGTTCAGCCACAGTGGGGAAAGGAGATGAAGTGGAGAGCAATAAAATGAAGCCTACAAGTTGCATGGTTTCCCTGGTGACCTGGTGACTCAGATGGTAAAGAAACTGTTTGCAATGCAGGAGACCCAGGTTTGATCCCTGGGTCAGGAGCAGATCCCCTGGAGAAGGGAATGGTTACTCACTCCAGTATTCTTGCCTGGGAACTCCAATGGACAGAGGAGCCTGGCAGGCTACAGTCCATGGGGTTGCTAAAGTGGGACATGACTGAGCACTTTTCACAAGTCCTATACTTCACTTTTGTTGTTGTTGTTTAGTTGCTGAGTTGTGTCTGACTCTTTTGTGACCCCAGGGACTATAGTCGGCCAGGCTCTTCTGTCCATGGGAATCTCCAGTGGAGATTTACTGGAGTGGATAGCCATTTCCTTCCTCAAGGGATCTTCCCAACCCAAGGATAGAACCTGTGTCTCTTGTTTCCTGCATTGTAGTCGAGTTATTTACCACTTGCGCTGCCTGGGAAGCCCAAACATGATCACATCCCTGATTAAATCCAGTTCATGACTTCAGTTGCACTTGGGTTAAAGAGTCTTTCAGTTGGAAAGAAAATAAACCCAACATAATCTAGATAATCTAGATTATCCCCCAAGAAAGTGGGAAGTGGAGGCAGGGGATTGACTCACTTAATGAAAAAAATTCAAGGATAGATTATTTTTAGGTTCAGATAGATGGAAGGGATTCAAATGAGTCAAATGCTCTCATCTGTCTTAGTTTTATTGTCAGGTAGGTTCATTATTTATGATAGGTGCTCAAAACCCCAGGCTTATATTCTACATTCACAAGAATCCCAACAGAAAGAAATCGACTCTTACCCAGCTCCAGAACTGTTTTGTTTCTTTTGATTTAACTGGCCTAGATATCAACATACGGTTCAGATGTCCAGAATTGATCACTGAAGTCAGAGGTTTACAATGTTTTGATTGGCCATGTCTGAAGCTCAAAGTGAAATCAGATTCACCCATTCACATGTAATGAAAGTTAAGGGTAGTTCCTTTGGGAAAATCAGGGAGCAGACCTAGAAGAAATGGATTCCAGATAGGTCAAAACACAGACATTTATTATAGTCCACCTCCTAGCTGCACACCATCCACACATCTTTTTCTTATACCTGAAAATTCAAAAATTCCCCAAGCTTACATTAGGCAGTAATATCATGTGGAATCAAAAACATATGTTACAGCACCAGGCACTTGTTACCCACTTACTGCTCCGAGGCTGAGTCTAGACTCTTATTAATGTGCATTTCTCCTGGCTCAGAAACTTGTTGCGCAATGATATTTAATCATCTCCAACAAACATATATTTGTGAGGAGGAAACAAAATAGCTACCATAAGAATTTCTACTTGAAAAAGAGGAAATGGGAGGAGGAGTGCCTTACAATATACTATTTGCAGGACAGGAGTAGAGGGATCTTTTGTTCTGGCTTTAGAGTGAATTTCTTGAGAACTCTTTTGTCTACTCCAGGATCTGTCTTCTCAGTCATCTGTCCTCTATGGCCATTGCTGAGAAAGTCGCTGGGGAGTGTTTACTTCCTGGCCTTCACGGCCTTCTCCTGGTGCTGTTTCTGTTAGTGTGGGTTTAGGATCCTGGCTGAGTACTGCCTTGGGAGTTGAGCAATCACAGCCTTGAGTTTATGGGTGTTGCAGTTTCTCTGGAAACCCAAGTTCCTTAAAAGTTTAGTAAACTCAACCCTGTTTCCTATAAATTCAGGGAGTTAGCGACAAAAGCCAGTGTTGGAACTTCAGTCCATTCCTTGACTGCAGATCCTAAAGGGGTAGTTCCTGTCTTCTAACAGTTAACCTGGGTGCTCTGTCAACAGATGTGGGTGCAGCTCCTGGTTTCAGTCTTATCTTCTGATTTCATTCTACCCTCCCCACTTTTGCCAGCACTACATTTAGACTGGAAAAGACGACTTTACTTTCTAAACTCCAGTTATAAAGTTTCTGACTCCTGGTTGGTTGGGATTTCAGGATAAGGGCTAAAGGGGCTGCTGTTAGTGTTTTCACTGCTTTCGGACAAGCCAATGTTAACTGCAGCTTGTCCCTTTCTTAAAGGACCTCACTAAACCTCACAAGAAGGAACCAGTACTTTACCGATTTTTAAAAAAAACACATCCTCAAATCTCCAGTCTCAGTAGACCTATGCTCTGAGTTCCAAGGTACTACAGATAGATAATCAATTGTTGTGTTTTGTTTCTCAGGTAAAGCAATGTAGTAAGCAGATAGGGTAGCGGTTCCCTGGTAAATGAGAACCAGGTATGTTTTTCTTGACAGAAGAGAGGCCATTTGGCCTAAGCCATTCTTTTTTTTTTTTTAAATCTAAACCTGCCCACAATGCTTGTCCTTGGACAGGCCTCAGTAATACTGATCTTAAGAGAACAGAAGGACAAACTTAGCAGACAAAAAAGTAACAATAACAAAGATATCAAACCAGTTGTAAAGAATCCCAGCTCTATTTCAGTGGTAAAGACAAGCCTAAAGCACTGTTTTGAGCTGTTTTGCAGAATTTAAATCCCCCCACTCTGGTGCTCAACTATCAGATCAATTGGAATCTAAGGAGTGGTGATGCTGATCTTTTCTGACCCTCATGACTTCAATTAACTAAAGCTTGGGCTCTGTTAATCTTTATCCCAATTCTATGCTGAACTCTCCTCTCTGCATGAATTGACATGTATTCTTAGCTTAAAACTTCCCCAATTTTGCTGTTCTGAAACCTTGTAACTCTGACTGGGACTTGAATCCACATGGCCCAGACTCAAACCCAGCCAAAATCCACAAACTTTTAACTAAAATCACACACCTAGTTTCAGGACTTAATGAAGCTCAGTGACAGATTTTACAGTGAAACGTACTCACAGACACAATGTAAACCATCTCAAAAGGCAAGGTGGCCTCAAAATATGGCATGGTTAGTGTTTATGGGCTGGGTAATTTCACAGGCTAATGAGTGGGAGGATTATTCAAGCTATTTGGAGAAAGGGGCAGAGATTTCCAGGAATTGGGCCCCACCTATTTTTTTGTTCTTTAGTGGTCATTCTTAGAACTCTCCTGGCCTTGTAGGTTAGTTCTAAGAATGACCACCAAAGAACAAAAATGTAGGTAGTGCCCAATTCCTGGAAGTCTCTGCCCCTTTCCCCAAATAGCTTGAATAATCCTCCCACTCACTAGTCTGTGAAATTGAGTGTTGCTTAGCTTGTTGATGTGTTGTATAGAGCATATACTGAAGCTTAAGGTCTAATGGAAGTTGTTGAGTCTGCCGACCATTTTGAATCTCTTTGGTTCAAATCAGTTTTTGTAGTGTTCATAGTCCTGGGGTTATGTTATCCTTTCAACCGTTGTGCCCTGCCCTCTTTACTCATATGTCAGTTTGAGGAGTCTGGCTGCAAGTAGTAAATCCTTTCTTCTCCTGGTCTTTGGCTTGGTTGTATCTTTTAGTTCAATATCCTCCAAGAGGCTGAAATGCAGCAGGACTCTGTGCAGCCCTCCCAGGGAAAAGTCTTTTTCATATCCCTCTTTCTTGCTTGTAGGCAATAGAGTTCATTCAGCCTCCTTGACTTTCCCTGAATCCCAAAGGGCAAGTTCAAACTGTTGTTGTTCAGGCACTCATTTTTGTCTGACTCTTTGTGACCCCATAGACTACAGCACACCAGGCTTCCCTGTCCTTCACCATCTCCTGGAGTTTGCTCAAACTCATGTCCATTGAGTCAGTGATGCCATCCAACCATCTCATCCTCTATTATCCCCTTCTCCTCCTGCAATCAATTTTCCCCAGCATTAGCTTGAACATCAGTCATTCCAATGAATGTTTAGGATTGATTTCCTCCAGGATTGACTGGTTTGATCTCCTTGCAGTCCAAGGTACGCTCAAGAATCTTCTCCAACACCACAGTTTGAAAATATTAATTTTTCAGCACTCAGCCTTCTTTGTGGTCTGACTCTCAAATCTATACATGACTACTGGAAAAACCATAGCTTTGACCACATGGACCTTTGCCAGCAAAGTAATGTCTCTGCTTTTTAACATACTGTCTAGGTTTATCATAGCTTTTCTTCCAAGGAGCAAGCGTCTTTTAATTTCATGGCTGCAGTCAAAATCCACAGTGATTTTGGAGCCCAAAATAATAAAGTCTGTCACTGTTTCCATTGTTTCCCCTTCTATTTGCCATGAAATAATAGGGTCAGAGGAGAAGGCAATGGCACCCCACTCCAGTACTCTTGCTTGGTAAATCCCATGGACGGAGGAGCCTGGTAGGCTACAGTCCACAGGGTCGTGAAGAGTCGGAAACGACTAAGAGACTTCACTTTCATTTTTCACTTTCATGCATTGGAGAAGGAAATGGCAACCCACTCCAGTACTCTTGTCTGGAGAATCCCAGGGATGGGGGAGCCTGGTGGGCTGCCGTCTCTGGGGTCACACAGAGTCGGACACGACTGAAGCGACTTAGCAGCAGCAGCAGCAGTAGGGTCAGATACCATGACCTTTGTTTTTTGAATGTTGACCTTTAAGCCAACTTTTTCACTCTGCTCTTTCATCATCGTCAAGAGGCTCTTTAATTCCTCTTTGCTTTCTGCCATAAGGGTGTTGTCATCTGCATATCTGAGGTTACTGATATTTCTCCCAGCAATCTTGATTCCAGCCTGTGCTTCATCCAGCCCTGCGTTTCTCATGATGTACTCTGCATAGAAGTTAAATAAGCAGGGTGACAATATACAGCCTTGACGCACTCCTTTCCCAATCTTCAAACTGTTACTAATTACAGAAGGGAGGGAATGCAGAAACAAGAGAGGGGTAGTCAAGGAAACAATAATGTCGCCTTGGGGTAGGGTCCTGGTTCCTCGTCAAGGAGTCAAGGAGTATACATAATATCTCTGAGGTCTTCTGATGGAACAAAGCTACTGAATATAATTCCAGCTGAGCTATTTAAAATCCTAAGAGATGATGCTGTTAAAACACAATGGCACCCCACTCCAGTTCTCTTGCCTGGAAAATCCCATGGATGGAGGAGCCTGGTAGGCTGCAGCCCATGGGATTGCGAAGAGTAGGACACGACTGATCGACTTCACTTTCACTTTTCACTTGCATGCATTGGAGAAGGAAATGGCAACCCACTCCAGTGTTCTTGCCTGGAGAATCCCACAGACGGGGGAGCTTGATGGGCTGCCGTCTATGGGGTCGCACAGAGTCAGACATGACTGAAGCGACTTAGTAGCAGCAACATGCCAGCAAATTTGGAAAACTCAGCAGTGGCCACAGGACTGGAAAAAGGTCAATTTTCATTCCAGTCCAAAAGAAGGGCAGTGCCAAACAATGTTCAAGCTACCATACAGTTGTGCTCATTTCACATGCTAGCAAGGTTAGACTCAAAAGCCTTCAAGCTGAAACCATGTACCTTAGATTGGAACATGAACCCACGTGGCCAGGACTCAAACACAGCCAAAACCTACCGTATCTGGTTTCAGGACCTAATGAAGCTCAGATTGATGTCTCATCTCAGAAAGAACTCAATGAGAGACAAAGTGATTGGTAAGAAGTGGATTAATTTAAAGAGAAAGATGGACCACAGACAGAATGTAGGCCATCACAGAGAGTGAGAGTGAGGGCCTGATGTGGCGTGGTTAGCCTTTACGGGCTGGGTAATTTCGTAGGCTAATGAGTGGGGGGACTATTCCAACTATTTTGGGGAAAGGGTGGCGATTTCCAGGAACTAGGCCATTGCCCACTTTTTTTTTGA
This sequence comes from Ovis aries, assembly GCF_016772045.2. Taxonomy (NCBI): domain Eukaryota; kingdom Metazoa; phylum Chordata; class Mammalia; order Artiodactyla; family Bovidae; genus Ovis; species Ovis aries. Next base: position 20,431,605 of record NC_056059.1, on the reverse strand, counting down.
CAGTGGCTTGGAACTGTCATGGCGCCTCTGGCTGTGTCATTTAGCTTGCTGACTGAGGATCATGGTCTAGTCTGAAGCTGACCTGTCTGTCATCTTGGACACATTTGATTCTAATTCGTTTATGCTGTGTCCTCAGGCTATGTCATTCTTTCAGAAGTTGTGCCCTGCTGTTTCAAAGTTAGGCTTCAGCAGTATGTGAACCAAGAACTTTCAGATGTACAGGCTGGGTTTAGAAAAGACAAAAGAACCAGAGATCAAATTGCCAACATCCATTGGATCAAGGAAAAAGCAAGGAAATTCCAGAAAAACATTTTTTTCTGCCTTATTGACTATGCTAAATCCTTTGACTGTGTGAATCACGACAAACTGAAAAATTCTTAAAGAGATGGGAATACCAGACCACCTTACCTGCTTCCTGAGAAACCTGTATGCAGGTCAAGGGGCAACAGTTAGAACCAGACCGGAAACAACTGACTGGTTCCAAATTGGGAAAGGAGTTCAAGGCTGTATACTGTCACCCTGCTTATTTAATTTCTACGCAGAGTACATCGTGTGAAATGCCAGGCTAGATGAATCACATGCTGGAATCCAGATTGCCAGGAGAAATGTCAACAATGATACAGAGATGAGACCACAAATGTCAACAGCCTCAGATATAGAGATGATACCGCTTTAATGGCAGAAAGTGAAGAGGAACTAAAGAGCCTCTTAATGAAGGTGAAAGAAGGGAGTTAAAAAGCTGGCTTGAAATTCAGCATTCAAAAAACTAAGATCATGGCATTTGATCCCATCCTTCATAGAAGCAAACAGAAGGGGAAAAAGCAGAAGCAGTGACAGATTTTCTTTTCTCGGCCCCTGCGGGGCATCATGTAGTTTGTTGCCTGTTATAGTGCGTGTCTACTGATCCTCAAGGTCTAGTGGACATCTAGTGACTAGTCTACCATCCTGGGCCTGTTTTGTTCTAATCGGTTTATGTTGTGGCCTTGGGCTATGTCATTCTTTTAAATGTTGTACCCTGCCCCCTTCCTTCCTGTTTCAAAAAGAAGGCTTTATTATCTCTTGTAGTGAGTAAAGAGAACACTGGAGATCTTTCCTAAAGCAGTGTCTCCCTGAACAGCAAAACTGGGGGAATTTTAAGCTAAGAGTACATGGCCATTTATGCAGGCACTTGGGCAGTTGACATGGACCATTGGCAGAGTCCAAGCTTTAGTTGCTTGGAGTCATAAGTGTCAGAAAATGTCAACATCATCCTTCTTTAGGTTCAGGATAATCTGGCAGTTGAATGTTTCAGGCTGATCTTTACCACTGAAATAGAACTGAGAGTCTTTACAACTGATATATTATTTTGCTATGGTTGTTTCTCTTGCCTGAGAAGTTGGGAATTATTACTGAGACCTGTTCAAGGGCAGGCTTCCCAGGTGGCACTAGTGGTAAAGAACCTGCCTGTCAATGTAAGAGACCCAGGTTCGTTTCCTGGTTCGGGAAGATCCCCTGGAGAAGGGCCTGGCAACCCTTCAGTATTCTTGCCTGGAGAATCCCGTGGACAGAGGAGCCTGGCAGGCTACAGTCCATAGTGTTGCAAAGGCTCAGACATGACTGAAGTGACCTAGCACTCCACGTCCAAGGGCCAGCATTGTGCCCAGGCTTAGATCACAAAATGGCACAGGTCAAAGATGGCCTCTCTTCTGTTAAGAAAGTCATGCCTGGTTCTTTTTCTCCCCTATCTACTTACAGTTTCCCAAGGATACTATCACAGTACCAGTATATCACAGTATCAGTATATGAGAAAAGGGAGGATGGATCCTGAGCAGGTTATATCGATAGGAAATGACAGTAACAGACTCAATATGACCTACAAGGACCTGTATGTCCGGATCCCTGCCTATCTTTCCAGTCTCATCTGATCGTGCTCTATTAACTTTTGGAGCTGCAGTGGCACTTGCCTTATGCCACACCCATCTCTGCTTTTGGCCTTAGAAGCAGAAGTGTTAGTTGCTCAGTCACGTCTGACTCTTTGCAACTCCATGGACTGTAGCCCGCCAGGCTCCTTTGACCATGGAATTCTCCAGGCAAGAATACTAGAGTGAGTTGCCATTCCCTTCTCCAGGGGATCTTTCCAACCCAGGAATTGAACCTGGGTCTCTTGCATTGAAGGCAGATTCTTTATCATCTGAGCCACGAGGGAAGCCCTGCTTTTGGCCTTCCCCCTGTGCAATTTCTTCTGCCTGAAGCAAGACTCCTCTCCTCATGCCCGATCTGATTGGTTCACTTCTAGTTATTTTTCAAGTCAGCACAATTATCGCTTCCTCAACAAAAGCTTAAGTGGGCTTCTAAACTGAGCAGTGTCCTTTTATCTTCCCCCACAGCCACTAAACTTCTCCTTTGTAGCACCTGTCATAATTACAATTGCGTATTTAGTTGTGTAATTACTCTAGCTCTAGGAGGACACAATACTTCTGTAAATTTTAGAATATTATTCATGGAATGAATAAATAAAGTGCATGAACAAATAAGCCCGCTGAAGGATTATGCGGTGGCAAAGACAGTCCTTTTTTCTCTCATTAATCTCTATATGTCTGGATCTTGTTTTTCTCCAACTCTCTCTTCCTTGTACACCAATACTAGTTTTTCCCTAGGCTGATTGTTCACTAATATCTAAAAGAGAAGATCGCTTAGTTGCATTACATGTGACTGTGAGGGAAACTGAGGGCAAAAAGACAATTTTTCAATCAGGTATTTATGCAAGACACGTCATGGTACTTAATACAAAGTGCTCACATGCTGAAGCAGATAACTAGTTGAGCCATTAACCAGCTCTGTGATTGTAAACGCTTATTCTCTCTGAGCCTTTACTCATCTGTAAACTGAAAATAGCAATCTACCATGCAGGATTCTCATAGGAATATAAAAATAGCATGTACTTTGTGCTTAGTACTTAGGAAGCAATCAGTATTTGGTATATATTCTTAGGTATTTCAGGAATCACCGAGCTGTCAATATAGTAGGAAGCATGGGTTAGAAACCATGGCCACCACTACGCATCACCCTGATGGAGATTCTTTCCCTACCATGCGACCCCTTTACTACTTATTCATTACCTGTGTGTGTATATAAGTCCTCGGTCATGTCCAGCTCTTTGTGACCACACGGGCTGTAGCCCACAAGGCTCCTCTGTCCATGGAGTGTTTTGTAATAAACCCTTGTGTTTCGAAGGAAGCTCTGATTTCTAGAAATTCTTATTATATTATAGACACCACCTCAGCCTTGTGCCAGCACCAGCCTTTAATCCATAATACATTTCACAGACCCCGTTCCTCTTTCTCGCCAAAGCAATGATGAAACTTTATGAAGAAAATCTACAGAGCCCTCTAAGGAGATGGTAGAGGAAAGGCAAAGTGAAATGAACTCTTTTAGCCCATCGGCAACTATGGACTATATAGCCTGAACCACAAAAAATGGAAAGACATCTTTAAACCAATTCCTACCTCCCTCAACCCCTTTACAAGGCCTATCCTCTTCCTCCATTTATCAGCAGAATACTCTCTTAACAGACCCTACCTTTCAGGGACCTTGCTCAGTAAGTCTTTTTCACTTTCTGTATCTTTAACCACCCCCCTCAATCTGCTCTCTCCCATCAGTAAACATGCTTGAGTCTCTTCCATCTTAAAATATTCTTTCGTCAACCCCACGCCCCCCACCCCGCCACCCCGCAGGTCCTTTGCTATCTGCTTCCTCGTCTCTACAGCCAACCTTCTTTAAACATTGGCTCTCCCTATCTCCACATCCTCGCTTCCTGTTTATCCTTCAACCTCAGGCAATCTGGCTTCTGTCACAGGACTCTTCTCCTGAAACTCACTTTACCAAGGATTCCAATGAATGCCCCACTGTTATATCCAAGGGACTTCTCATCACTTGTCTCAGGTGACAGCTGCTAACCAGGTCAGACCTCCTTCATGAGGCTTGCCCTTAACTTGGCTCCCGTGACAGCACACACCTCTGGCTTCCTTCTTTGGGGGTCCCTCTTCTTTCTCTCATAACAGGGTGTGTCCCTCTGGTTCTGTGGTAGAGAGCCACTTTTCTTCTTACTCAGAGTGTAAGGGTATCTCCCTCAACTGCCACCTTTATGCAGATGGTTTGCAAATTTCTAACTACAGTGTGAATCCAGGTTTGAGGCTCAGTTACCCAACTGCTTACTGCACCTCTCCACATGGATATCCCTTGGGTGACTCAAACTTGATTTTTTGATCACTGGTTTGGTTTTTCTCCCACAGCTCTCAACCACCACCAGCTCCCAACTCCCACCCCAGGTCCTCTTTTCTTATCTCTGTCTCCAGTGAATTTTACCACCAACTACCCTTGGCCAGATCAGAAACCCAGGTGACATTCTGGAGCCCTGCCTCTGCTTCATCTTGCTTCCAAGCAGTGTACTTGGCTCTATTTCTTCGGCCTCTGTGATACCCATGGAGCTGTCCATTTCTCTCCTTCTTATTGCCTAATCTCTAATTTGAGACCACTCTAATTTTTCCTAAGTCACTACCCCAGCCTCCCCATGGGTGCCCTAGCCCCTGCTATTGTGTTCTCTCAATTCACTCTCCCCGGTGCTACTAGGGATGTACTTCCAACATCCACAGCTGATCATTTTCCTCCTTCTTAAAACCAACCATTGATTTCCTACTGCACTTAAGGCCACAACCCAAACCCCTTATCATGACTATCACTAACTCAAGAACTGGTCCCCACATGCTGCCACAGCCTAAGCAGTCACCCTCTTCCTCTTCACTTCCTATACAAGTCATCTGAAATGTGCTTTTTCTCTCAAACGCATCATGCTCTTTCCTGTCCCTGTTCTTCATATATTCTTTGATCTCCACCAAGCGGTCTCTGACTTTCTACTTGGCTTGAATAATTCCTCTTTATCTTTAAGCTCTCATTCTCAGTATCATGTTACTTTCATGGAAAGTTTGCTCTGAGCTTGCAAGTATGAGGTAAGCACCCTTCTGACTGTACTCTAGCACACAACATAGAGTGTCTTATCATTGCCTATATACATGTCAAAAGCAAAGATCATGGTATCTGGTCCCATCGCTTCATAGCAAATAGATAGGGAAACAATGGAAACAGTGACAGACTTTATTTTCTTGGGCTCCAAAATCACTGCAGATGGTGACTGTGGCCCTGAAATTAAAAGACACTTGCTCCTTGGAAGAATAGCTATGACAAACCTAGACAGTGTATTAAAAAGCAGAGACTTGACTTTGCCAACAAAGGTCCACATAGACAAAGCTATTGTTTTTCGGTAGTCATGTGCAGATGTGAGAGCTGGACCAAAAAAAAAAAAAAAAAAAAACAACTGAACGCTGAAGAATTGATGCCTTTGAACTGTGGTGTTGGAGAAGATTCTTAAGAGTCACTTGCACAGCAAGGAGATCAAACCAGTCAATCCTAAAAGAAATCAACCCTGAATATTCATATGAAGGACTGATACTGAAGCTGAAATTTCAATACTCTGGCCACTTGATGCAAAGAGCTGACTCACTGGAAAATACTGGGATGCTGGGAAAGATTGAAGGCAGGAGAAGAAGGGGACAACAGAGGGCCAGCTGGTTGGATGGCATCACCAACTCAACAGATATGAGTTTGAGCAAACTCTGGGAGATGGTGAAGGACAGGGAAACCTGGTGTGCAACAGCCCACAGGATCACAAACAGACGTAACTGATCAACTGAACAACAATTTACATGCCTGTTTTCCCACTTGACAATAAGCTCTTGGCAGGTAGGCAACACATCTTGTTCACTGTTGTATCACTGAATGAGAGAATAAATATATTGAAGTGAGAATAATGCAGTGAACCATCACCATGTAAGTTCAGTTTTAATTACAGAATTAGGCTGAGAGAGCAGAGCCTGGCAAATGCCACCACTGGTGTGAAACAAGGATGACCAGCTATGTCATTATTATTACATCTTTAATGGATGTTGTTGCAATGGTATTTCTATTCCTTTCTGCTCCTGCTGTGATCTGAGGATCTCCTGGGCAGACCTTCATAATGGTGCCATTTGACTCTGGTGATGGTCATGTGCTGATTAAGCTGCCTCTCAGGAATATGAAATTGAAACAAATGACACATCAGTATCTCAAGCACCACTATAACCCATGACAGTTTAGAAACTTCAGCTTAACCATTCGGCAATGGAAAATGAGACTAGTAAGACCTCACTTCTAAAGCTTAAAAAAAAATTTTTTTTTTTTCTGAGAAAGCATCTTGCCTAGGTTAGTTTTCAATCACTTCAGATCATTTGGTAAGCTACTCCCAAACCTTTGCATTTACAGCGCAACCCTTTCATGAGCAAGGCAGTTCAAAGGTGGGGCCTGCCATTTAGCGCTAAGGTCAATAAAGCTATGCTTTTGAATTGTATGCATTATCCGCAGATCTGTACCCTCATGTCAGGCGGGAAATCTAAAAAGACCAAAAGTAGAAATATATGCCAGCAAGTAAAATAATTATTGTCACCAAGAACTAACAATTCTATAGTAAATTTATTAAACGTCAGTGCTTTTCTTTCCCCCTAAAGATATATGGCACGTAATGAAGTGCTCTTGTTTGGTAAGTAGCCGTCTTAGAGAGCACTCTCATTTGCTAGAGTTGCATGAAACTTGTCTTTTCATGAAATAGTTTAAAGCAAAATGTTTTACTCATTCCAAATTGTGTGTATGAAGTTTCATTTTGAGTTTTAGTTTCATTAGAAAATCTGTGAGTTAGTAACTAACTTAAACTAAATCTACTAAACCCCACCCTCTACAGCCCTATTCAATAAAAGGGGAATTATTTCGATAAATTTCAGATTTTTTTAAAATTGCTTTTTATGTAAATGTAAGTCTATATTTTCTCATCTAATGACTTTGCTCCATTAAACCCACACCCACACCCACCCACACACCTATAACCAAAATCTTTCTCTATGCTCTGAGAGGAAAGACTGCAAGGAAGAACTCCAGTGTTTCTCTCTTTCATACCTTTGAGTAAATTGTTATTCTTTCACTTAAGAAATGTTTTTAGGTAATAGATTAACTATCCCCTCACATTTGAGTGGGGAGAAGGCAATGGCAACCCACTGCAGTACTCTTGCCTGGAAAATCCCATGGACGGAGGAGCCTGGTAGGCTGCAGTCCTTGAGGTTGCTAAGAGTCAGACACAACTGAGCGACTTCACTTTCCCTTTTCACTTTCATGCATTGAAGAAGGAAATGGCAACCCACTCCAGTGTTCTTGCCTGGAGAATCCCAGGGACGGAGGAGCCTGATGGGCTGCCATCTATGGGGTCACACAGAGTCGGACACAACTGAAGTGACTTAGCAGCAGCAGCAGCACATTTTAGTGAACAGAATGCCTACCACACTGGCTGGGCTACATTAAAATATAAACAAATAAATAAACAAATGAAAACACTGAACACAGTAAATGTTTCCATTACTGTAGCTTTCTGCTCTGCCTGTGTGACCACCAGCAAAGAATACAATTGTATCAGCCTAGGATACAATGTCACAAGTTGGCCAGAGCATTTTTTTTCTGCTCCCAAGAAGGAATTAAAGTTGTTTTATATGTTTCCCTTTGGTTGTGGAAAAGTATTGAAGAACACTTCAGTCTGAGAAGGTATCACCTGCTGTGTGACCCTGGGCAAGTTACTTAATCTTTCTGACATGTCCCCTTATATATTGAACACATGTTCCCTAGCGTTAAAAAATAAGATAAAATGGGATTCATTAATGTCTCATCTATTTTAAAGATTATTACAAATACTAAATTAGATAATACATATTAAATATTTGGGGTAGTTTTAAACTACAGACCTACCTGGTGTTATTTACTCATATCAGATTGAGTTTAACACTTCCAATAACTGTTTTTATCAGTTTCTCTTTTTAAAATTTTTGAATATCTGTTTTGTGAGTTGCTAGCAGTGGGCCTTTACCTTTAACAGTGGGCCTTACCCACAAAAATTATGATTTTACCCCCCCCTTTTCCCCCTTTTCTTTAAATTTGAAATTTAGAGAGACTCTTGATTCTTGACAGTAGTTGTTAATGTTCTAAGATTTAAGGAGAATCAGGAATGTCTCATATTAAACTACATCAGTATTATCACTAGGATTACACCCACCTGACATCTTCCAGCCCCATGCTAAGCATACCATTCTCCAACAGTTCTCTCTTCCTTCTCTCTCTCTCTACCCAATCTAACTAGGGTCAGTGATCATAAGATTTCAGAGAAATAAATGTTAGGGACTACCAAGCAAATGCTTCTTTAGCATTCTTTCTTATTTTTTTTACTCTTTTTTAAAGATTGATTTATTCTAATTGAAGGATAAGTACAATATTGGGATGGTTTTTGCCATACATCCATTTGAATTGGCCATAGGTATTCATGTGTCCCCTCCATTCTGAATTCCCCTCCCACCTCCCTCCCCACCAATCCCTCTAGGTTGTCACAGAGCACTGGTTTTGGGTGCCCTGCCTCATGCTTTGAACTTGAACTGGTTATCTGTTTTACATATGGTAATATTTATGTTTCAATGCTATTCTCCCAAGTCATCGGACCCTCTCCTCCCACTGAGTCCAAAATAGCATGTGTTTTTGATGTTCTGATTTAATTTGTGCGTGTATTTCTTTTCACCTTCTACTCAAACTGCTCTTTCAAGAACACCTATTTTGTGGTCAGTGCTAAAATATAATTTATTCTCTTGGGGATTAAAGTCATTGTGAAATGCAGAACAATTGCTTGGCAATCAACCCACGTTCAACTTAGAGGCATGCCTAATTGCTGACAGATCACGGAGATTTTCTGCCAAATAGTAATGGTAGTCTATTCCAAGATACAAAATGAGAAAACAAGTTAAACAGAGGTTGGTGGTTTAGATCTTTGCAGGAAACTACTTCGCCTTCCCACAGGCTCTGAGCTGGCATGAGACAGATCTCATTACACTTTCTCACATATCTCTTGAAAGTATGAAAACACACTTAAAATATTTGAAGAAAACTGGATGTCAAGTACTCTTAATTTTTCTTTCTTTTCCATATGGAGTATCATAAGAAAGGAAAGAATCTAACTCATGGGGGCCTAAAATTAGTTTAATCTGTAAAGCTCTTCCTTTCAGGAAGAGCTGCACTAATAGTTAGCATGGTGCTTTGTAATATATTCATAAACTACTGCCTGACTATTATTTTGGAAAAAGAAAGAAATCAGAATCGATTTGTCTAATTGCCTGTATTAAAGATTTGTTTACATTTTTAAAGAAAACTGTAATAAATCTAAACCAATAGATTTTTCTTATTAGAACAAAAATCCCAAATAGTCTTCACCAGTTGAACTCAGGCAACCTTCAACACTTCCTCTCCTCTGCACCGAGCTACCAGTCCTATCGTTTGCATTTTCCCCTGCTTCTTCCTTTTCACGACTGATAGTTGGGATCATCCTTTGGCAGCTAATTACTTATCTTTCTCTCAAAGGAGAGTCTTTATTTTTAACCTGCTATAAGAGAACTTAGAAGGATTTGCTGCTGCTGCTAAGTCGCTTCAGTTGTGTTCGACTCTATGCAACCCCATAGATGTCAGCCCACCAGGCTCCTTTGTCCCTGGAATTCTCCAGGCAAGAATACTGGAGTGGGTTGTCATTTCCTTCTCCAACACATGCATGCATGCTAAGGGGCTTCAGTCGTGTCCAACTCTGTGAAACCCCATGGACAGCAGCCCACCAGGCTCCTCCAACCATGGGATTCTCTAGGCAAGAATGCTGGAGTGGGTTGCCATTTCCCTCTCCTCTTAGAAGGATTTAACCAACCTGAAATACAGAAAGGGAGTCACAGGCAGATTTGCTGGATTTTTGCAAAGGTATGAAGGCTTCACCAGAATGCAGAAAGATACACACTATTTGCTATTTGTCATGGGATGCTCCACGAATAACAACAGTGTGTACCTATTAACTATTAATATTGTGTGTAAGCATTAATCATTTTCATCATATTTTTACACACTAGGCTATACCAGTGATTTTAAAGCAAAGCTGTACATCTGATTTCTGTAAATCTTTTGAAAAATATTGTTACTCCAGCCCCATCCCAGATGTTAATCAGAATCTTCCAAGATGCTGCTGGGGAGTATAAAAGTGGAATCTAGTTATGTGTATTTTTCAAACGCTCCAGAAGGGATCCTCGTTCATTTTCCCAGTGGAAAGATTTGGTGCCGTCCCATTCTGAGTATCAAATATCCATATGTCCTATGATAATTTCAATAGGTGGCACTCTGTCCACCTGTCAGCTTTCCTCTTTGGCGGGGATGAACCCTAAGTTATCCCTGGAAATCAGGAGCAGATCAAGGGTGCAACTACCTTTTACCACACCAATATTGAAAACAGATAGCAGAACTTATGTTTGTAAACAATTTGTTAGTAAGACAAATTTGGAGTAAGACATACATTAAAGGCATGGAGGGAGTAGGCAAGGGTGTGTGGCTACATTTATTTATTACATAAATATAATCATTGATCTAAAGAGCTCAAACATGCCAATTTCTAATATACAATTGGGAAACTTAAGAAACTGGGTAGAGAGAAAATGATGCTAACAAAACCAAGTAGAGGTTAAGAAAAGAGTTTTTGTTTCTGCTTTTGTTTTATATGGAAGAATGGGGAACACTAATGTCATTGCAAAAAAAAAAACAACAACTCCCCAACAACAAAACCACCCCCCCCCCCCCCACACACACATTAATTGTATGAAAAGTTTATCATGGCATTAAACATAGATGTCTGTATCTATAAACTGAGGAGAGAGCACAGTGTAGCCTGCAAGGACATGAGCTTTAAAAACAGACAAATCTAGATTCAGATCTGGACTTTGGCTCAAGCTCTTTAATCCCAACCAAGTTACTTGACTTTTAATTCTCAAGAAACTATTACCTACCTTATTAGGTTATTCTAAGCGTTAAATTAAAAGGTCAGTTCAGTTCAGTTGCTCAGTTATGTCTGACTCTGGGACCCCATGGACTGCAGCACACCAGGCCTCCCTGTCCATCACCAACTCCCAGAGCTTGCTCAGACTCATGTCCATTGAATCAGTGATGCCATCCAACCATCTCATCCTCTGTTGTCCCCTTCTCCTCCTGCCTTCAATCTTTGCCAGCGTCAAGCTCCACTACTTTGGCCACCCGTTGTGAAAAGATAAGAGATCTAAAAAAATTATCATAGTGCTTGGTACATAGCCAGTATTTAACAAAGAAATATAATGCTAGGTATATGTAAGTGCAGATGTTTTGGTTTTGTTTTTTTTAAGGAACAGAATATTGGAAGGAATATTTGAAGGAAAGATTTTTATACTAGTTAGTACTAGTAATGGTACAAAAATTTTGGAGGAAAGTGAGCAGGAAAAGATAGGAGGACAGTTTGGATATAATGAAAAAGGTCTAATTTTGGATTTACAAAAGTTGGGTTTGAGAGGTGATCCTTTATTTGCAGACAAAGTCACTTAACCTCACTTTTCATTTTTATAAGATGGGAATTAAAGGCCATTTTGAATGTGGCATATGATTTTGAATATTAAACTTTTATTAGTGTGTAGCTAACCATAAAAAGACTAGTGTACAAACACTTTTTTATTTACTTTACAATATTGTATTGGTTTTGCCATTCATTGACATGAATCCACCATGGGTGTACATGTGTTCCCCATCCTGAACCCCTCTCCCTCCTTCCTCCCCATCCCATCCCTCTGCGTCATCCCAGTGCACCAGCCCCAACCACCCTGTATCATGCATCGAACCTGGGCTGGTGATTCGTTTCACATATGATAATTCACATGAAAAACGGTTTTTAAATTAACTGTTCGTTTATTTTACTTTTGGCTGTGCTGGGTCTTCGTTGCTGTGTGGGCTTTCTCTAGTCCTGAGAGGGAGCTACTGTCCCGTGCAGTGTGCAGGCTTCTCATTGCGGCGGCTTCCCTCGTTGCAGAGTACAGGCGCAGGCTCTAGCCGTGTGGGCTTCAGCAGTTGCATCTCGTGGGCTCTGGAGCGCCAGCTCAGTAGTTGTGGTGAGTGGACTGTTGCCCTGCGGCATATGGAATCTTTGGACCATCGGCAGGCAGATTTCTAGTTGCAGAGAACAGGAGGCTACTCTTCGTTGTGGTGCACGGAGAGAAGCCCCTCTCATTGCGGGGGCTTCCCTTGTTGCGGAGCAGACTCTAGAGCCTGCAGTTACACGCATGCTCAGTAGTTGTGGCCAGTGGGCTTAGATGTCCCACGGGCATGTGGAATCTTGTACCAGTGATGGAGTCGTTTCCTGTGTTGGTGGGTGGATTCTCCTCCGCTGTACCACCAGATAAGTCCCCCCAAATACTTTTAAAACTATAAAAATCTTATATCAGTGTAGACTGGTGCTGAAGTAATTACTAATAAACTTCAGTTTATCACTGAAGAAGAAGTGAAGTCGCTCAGTCGTGTCTGACTCTTTGCAACCCCATGGACTGTAGCCTACCAGGCTCCTCAGTCCATGGAATTTTTCAGGCAAGAGTACTAGAGTGGGTTGCTATTTCCTTCTCCAGGGGATCTTCTTGACTCAGGGATCGAACCTGGGTCTCCTGCATTGCAGGAAGACGCTTTACCGTCTGAGCCTATCACTGAAGCTGAAAAATTACTCTCTCACAGAAAGTGGGACATTAAATGTGTTACCAGATTTGGACGAGAAGAAGGGTAGTTACTGGATTGCAGATTCAGAATTCATGAGAAGGAAAGACATGGATGTCAGGAACACATTGGCAATACTTCTAGAGGCATTTCCATGAGATCTCTAGTGATCCTAATATTCTTTTTATAACACCTTTGGCAGGTTTTAATCAGATTAGATTTCTGAGTTTCATCTGACATATTGTTTTAACCCCCATTAAGTCAGTAGACACGTTTGGTTTGAGTGCTAGGATTATACCATTTGTATCTATTTCTTCAAAAATTTCCAAATTATAGAAAGAGAAATTAACCATTAACAAGGTCAGGGAAAAAAAAATCAGTAAGAATCACATTAACAAAAGAGAATCATAATATTATGATCCTTGGCTTTAGACAATGATTATTTATATTAGTAACAATGTATATCAATAATTTAAAGTGTTCTAAATGTTTCATCTCTTGGAGATTTTTTTTTTTAAACTGGCAGTCGACTTATGTTAAACAGATACCTTGTATGGTGCGCAGTAATGTCACTAGACAAAAGAAATAAGAAAGTCCCTTCACAGCAATGACTGCTGTGCGGTTTGAAGGTCAACTGTCTCTTAAGCATGCAGGGAATCTTTATCACGTCATGCTTCAGAAATATGTTTTTGGAGATGGGAAACAACAGGCCATAATTTAATGTTTTTGTTAAACCACTGTAATTCTTTCAAAGGAGTATGTACCACAACTCTTTTCTCTCTGTTAAAGAGAAAATCAAGTCCTTAAGAAAATTTTCTATTCTGCAGGAGGGGAGGAAATTAAGAATCACCTATTATTTTTTGTTAGTACAAGAAATTTGCATTGTAAAGCAAGCTGCTGTTGTCAGCTCTTTAAAGGACAGAACAGACAGGAAGCTGCCTCCACCCTAAGAGGCTTAGAGACCAGCAACTGAGTTAGACAGCAGGTGCCCAGGCCAATCAAGTCAATTTTCTAACACAGAATAGCATGTCATGGAACTTGTTCTATTAGTCTTTTTTTTCTGGTAAGGAAGCAAGGATTTTTCTGTGTGGAAGCAGTGCTGGTCTTTCTAATTGGAGGGGGGGAAATGGTAAGGAGTTTGATAACAATTGACTGTTGTTAAAACAGCAAATTATCTTTTAAAAACATATTATCCACACCTATAAGAGGAGGAATCTCAAGAATGCACACAATTAATAAAAGCTGGCTCTAAATTACTCCTACAAATGTGCACTAATATTTAGTAAACAGCTGATTATGTGCACTATAGCTTTTCTTTCCCAGAAATAGAGGTTAAGAAAGAAGGTGGGTTTTTTTTTTATCAACAATACAAAATTTTACTAAAATATTTTATACCTGTAGACTTAGAATTTTACTTCCTTTTGCTGTTGAAAAGTCACAATAGCCAAGAGGAGTAAGGAATTTTCTTTCAAATTAACAAAATGTCATGGTGGTTAAGGGTGGGGTGGAGTGCAGAGAAGTTGGCAAGAAAAGGTTCAGGGCCTGTCGCAAAACCAACTGCAAGTCAAGTGTGATTCCAGACAGACAAGAACCACCTGTTACAACACACAGAGAGGGAGGTGTTTAAAAGATAAATGAGAAGGAGGTGACCCTACAGATCATTTCCCCAATTATCATATACATAAGTAAGGGAGCATTCAGGTAGTCATATCAAAGTCATGTCAGTACAATATTTGCCGCATGTTATTCAATGTAGGAAGACATATATTTACGTATATACTTCTAGTCAAGCAAGAAAAACTCCTGGAAGTAGAGAGTTTATGATTGGTAATAGTATTAATAATAACTACCTGGGCACTTGGTGTCATATTCAATTCTCACAACACACTGTTTTAACATGAGCTTCCCTAGTGGCTCAGACAGTAAAGAATCTGCCTGCAACACAGGAGACCCAGGAAAGATCCCCTGGAGCAAGGAAAGGCAACCAGGACTCTTACCTGGAGAATTCCATGGACAGAAGAGCGTGGCAGGCTACAGTCTATGGAATCACCAAGAGTAGCGCACCACTGAAAGACTACCACTTCATACTTGACAGAGGAGGATACACAAAAAGTACTATACTCAAGGTCACACATTTAGTAAGGGGTGGAGTCAGGATCCATCTAGGTCTGTCTGACTCCAAAGCCCATGTTTTCCACAATTCTGCTGTTTTGTGCTGGACACAAAGGTAGGTCACAGTCTTCAGGAAACTTTACTTTTGGGACTTGAAAAACAAATTACAAGGCACCTCTTAAACAGCTTACAGCTCATTAGCAATTACCAAGACTTCAAAGACACATTCGTGTGCAGTTAAAAAAGATGGAAATTCATTTTACATGAATGCTTAGGGAAACGAATGATCTTGCTTAGACAAGTTCGAAACCAGAAGTCGAAGTCAACTTTGTCTCAAAGTGGAATAAACAATGTTTCATTGGAACACACTTTAAACGCTCTTCTTCGCAACAATGTAACACACAAAGAGTTCCCTTTTAAACGCCTTTTCAAAGAGGAAATATTCCGATCTCATAAAATTAGGTAAAGCCTTCACTTCTAAAGAAATTACAGACAAAAAATGTGAGCTATACAAAATATCTTGTGTTGACTTAAGAATAGCCTGGTCACAATGTAGCGATCCGATCACAATGTAGCGATCCCAAAACGGATGTGCCCCCAAAAATCTATCTAAAATTTGAATGCCAGTAACGTGAGAACGTCTAATAGAGGGCGAATCTCAAAAACTATCAATCTGATATAACGATTCACATGGGCTTTGTTCTTTATCTCATCTTCAACATGATTATTCTTTTCAAAAAAGCATTAAAAGTCTACTCGGCAACAGAAAAGAAAAACTGTCCACGGATGCGAATGATTATAGAATCCCGAACGTCAGGGAAAATCGAGAGTCCGTCATTCGAGTTTAGTTCTTTACAGGTTGATTTCTTCATCACTTAATTATAAGGCTGGGCATTTTTGCAAAATAGAGGCTCTTACGCAAGTAAACGTAACCATTTGAAATTGCAGGTTTATTTCTTACGACCGAATTTAGGGAGAAGAGTCACTGTTGAGAAAGTCCTCTCGGATCTGCGTGAATCCTTCTCTCAGCCCACGTGGCCAAAGTAAACAGAAGGTGGGCTGGGGCGGTGAGAAGCGGGCCTCGCTCAATTTCCTAATTTGTCGAGTCTTTCAGACTACAGGCCCCTAAAGCACTAAGGGCATGCCCTCTGAGAAACTGGGGGGTGCTTCTGCAGAGCGAGATGAAAACGACCGTGTGGAGGGGATGCCAAAGCGGGGGGCGAGGCGGGGCGAGTGGACCTACCAGAGGTTGGGGTGCGGGCCTGAGCGGGCGAAGGTGGGTGCGCTCCGGGGCGTGCGCGGGGGTACCTGCCAGGAGGTGGGAGTCGGGGCGGATGCGCGGACACTGGGGACTGGGGAGGTGCGCATCTACCCTAAGGTCGCGGTGGGTACGATACCAAAAAAAGTTTAAAAGGTTCAGCTGGGGTCTCGCATCCTCCTGCCAGGGACGCACCCCACCTCCCCCGTGGTTCCAGTCCCACGCCTCCAGCTGGGTGGCGACCCCGTGCAAGGGCCCCGGGGTCCGGACCTTCCCCCGCGCTCCCCCGGGCGCACTGCTCCCCTGCCTGGCTCCGCAGTCCCAGCCTCGAGCGCGCGCCCCTGCGCTCGGGCCCAGGTGCCGCCGGCTTCCGCGCTGGGAGCCCCGGGGCGGGGAGCCAATTCCCGGGGAGTCCGGGCCGAGAGCCCCGGGGCGGCGGTGGAGGCCCGGGCGCAGAAGGCGGTGTCCGGGGCGGAGGGGAAGGAGGAGGAGGAGGAGGAAGCGGGGCGGAGGAGGCGGAGAAGCGGGAGGAGGCGGAGGCGGAGAGCGGCGGCGGCGGCCTCGGCCAGAGCTCGGGCGGCCCCGCCGCCTCCTCCTCGCGAGCGCCGCGCGCCCAGGCCCGGCTCGCATGCGAGTCACGTCCGCCCCCTCGCCGCGGCCGCCCCGAGACGCCAGCCCCGCCGGGTGATGAGAACAGACGTCAAACTGCCTTATGAATATTGATGCGGAGGCTAGGCTGCTTTCGTAGAGAAGCAGAAGGAAGCAAGATGGCTGCCCTTTAGGATTTGTTAGAAAGGAGACCCGACTGCAAACTGCTGGATCGCTGCAAGGCTGAGGGACGAGACCGAGGTCAGAGCGCTTCTCTTACGCCGCGAAACTCTCCCCTTCCTCTCCCCTTCGCTTTCTCTCGGGCTCGCAGGGGCTGGGGCGCAAAGCCTGCAGTGTCACCCGCGAAGAACCGAGAGGGAAGAAGGGAAGCTTCACAAATTACTGGAGCCTCTTCAACATGGCTGACAAATATAGTTTTAATTCCCCCCACCCCCCTTTTAAACCTGTAGTTGTGTGTGCTCTCTCTCCTGTTAGTTAATGCTCGTGCCCTCCTCACCCAGAAAACTTAGCTTTGTGAGTCCGGCCGGCCGCTTTCCCGGCCTTTTAGCCTCCGGAAAGTGATTTTTCTCTGCTTTCCTTTCTAAACTAGTGCAGCTGTCGGGGGGCACGACTTTTTCCTTGACTCTTCCCCCACCCCCCTCCCTCGGTGGAAGGCAGACGAGCCCCGGGTTTATCCTCACCCACCCCTGGGGAGCACACGGACCGAGTGGGTTTCGACCCTTTTCTGCGCTGGGGGTCTGGATCTGAGTGTGCGTTTGCGTCCGCCCCCTTCTGCCTGCCCCGTGTCCCCTTTTCGGGGGGCCGCGCTCAGCGAGTGTCACAGCGAGTGGAACAGGAGTCTACTCGGTCGGGGGTTGTTGTGTTTTTTGTTTTTTCTTTCCCCGCTGAAGTACGCGTGTTTTGTTAGCGCTGCGGAGCCGAGAGAGGAAAAGAATAGTTTCTCGGCTTCCCCACACAAGACCCGAACCCCACTTTTCTCAAGGTGCATCAGCTCTGCGATGGGCTGTCCCTTCCAGCGTGGGGGAACGTGTGTGAGAGCATTTGTGGGCAAATCTGTGTCCTGGCTTTGTGCTTCTCCCAAATCAGCTTCGTCGGGTTCGCCGGTAAGTGACAGGCAGACACAAAGGCAGGCGCAGGCCGGGGGAGGGGGCAGACGGGCGGGCGCGGGGACGGGGGGAGAGTGGAGAGTTGGAAGACGGCAAGGTCAGGGGCGCAGAAAGAAATGAAACCCAATCCCAGTGAAGAAACGGAGAAGCAGAGAGCAGATTTCTAGCAGTCTCGTGCAAATTTGTCTTTTTCGCAGTTCTCTGGTCTTTTTTCTGCCTTTCTCTGTGTTTCCCTTTTCTCCTCCCGTTCTTCTTTTTCTCCTTCTTCCTTCACTCATACATGACTCTTGATGAATCTTTTTCATGGAGGCCGCTTTTCTAGTGATACTAGGCTAAGTTTCTATGGAGAGTTTTCTATCTGTGGCAAAATAAAGTGTGGGCTGGATAGACTGCTGGGAAGGTCGAGTGCGAAATATAAGTGAAATTTACAGGCTGTTGCCCTCATGACATACTTTTAATGGTATTGAGTGAGTTTTTCTCCTCCTCCTTGTACTGTTTAGGAATTGAAAAGGGGTCATTTTCCAGTCGTTTAAAATTTAGTTAAATATTTTTATATTTGCCTGTCTAGGGAGTAGAATACAGCCACAGTTTAAAAATCTCGACTCATACATCATGCTTTTCTTTCTCCAGTCAGGGATAGATAATGGCAAATCCAAATCCAAAAATATTCATCAATAAATGATCCAACATAAAAGTAAGATTCTATCTTAGGGACAGTTGGAAGTGTGTATAGGAAAGATACTGGCTATGGTTTGGTTTGATTTAAGGCTGTGGGTATTGTTGCCTGGCTAATGAAATCATTATATTTGCATTTTAATGGAAAGTCGAAATACTGGAGGGGAGTTATATTCTTTTCCTTGTTTGCTGTGTGTTACATAATAGGTTTGAAGTAGAATATACATTTCAACATAATAAATACTGATATTTTAATGCTATTAAACAGAGAAATGTTAGTGAAGGATTGGAAAGTCAAACAAGTTTAGAAGTCATGTATACAATTAAAAGATGGTTGGGGGGAAAACACAATAATGGACATTGCTCCATAAATCACATCTCCAAAACTACTTGTTCTTAGTAATTCACTTTGTAACTCTACATTTTGATCTATGGAAAGCAGTTAAGTTTAATCGTTGTAGAGGCATGATTACAAGGGAGACATGTTACTCATCTTTGTGGAATAGAAACAGCTCATTTGGTTGTTCTTATTTGTCCTCAGATAATAAAGAAAACACTTAAAGAGTTTAGCAGAAATGCTTACTATCTGTTGAGAAAACTGCGGTTAATTATCCCAGCAATTCAGAATTTAAAATATATAATTCCTTTTGCCAAGAGTAGTATCTAACTACTTTGGGGGGACTTTTCCAATGTTGTGTATACTGTCTTCAGGCTATTCAATTAATAATAGATATAATATTTATTGCTCACATTGATAAATAAGAATATCTACATTGGTTAATCATTTTAAATGTGACCATGAAGGCCTGTTCTTTCCCAGCATCCAATTTAGACTCTCTTCTGAAAGTAGCTGCTAATGAATATTGTATGAGGGACTTCAGTGATTATAAGAAGGACCTGTACATTTTATTCACCAATCCAAATAAAAGTGTTTTCTCTTTTATTAGAACAATTACTTGAATTACTATGGAATAGTTTACAATGAAAGATATAACCTCAGCTCTTTGTTTACCATATTTGTGAAAGTTAGTGCTACCTGGATTCTCCAAAAATTTCACAGCTTGACCTGTTTTGGGTAATTGAATTGTAGTGAAGTCATAGTGGAGAATAACAAGATAGTTTTTCTTACACTACAATATTGTTTTGCTTATGTTTAAGAATTGAGCTAATGGTTAATGAGAAATTAACTTGGAATAAGGGAAGTCTCTTGTCTTATTTAAATTCACACATTTACCAGACTTCTTAGGGCTCTAATTAGGTCTGGCCTCATGCTGGTCCATGCCAGGAGCCAATGGGATTGATAGGATTTTGATTCAGTGGCACGTGGACCTAGACATTGGCAGGTCCACGTCACTCCCAGCAAGTGAAATGCAGCTGCCCAGGAGTTGTTATGACAGACTTCCAGAGTTCTGTTTGGGCACTAGACTTCTATTAGATGATAAAGACTGGAGTTAATGTTTTGGTTTCACTTGTTGGAGTTAGAATTTCTCTATCAGTTTCTCCAGTGCTCCACCCATACACAGTGCTGTAAGCCAGATGTCACTATTGAAATGTATTTCCTTATTTGCTGACTCATTAAGAAGTTCTTATGAGTCACAGAAACACCTGGCAGAATATCTTATTTTTCATCCTGCCCCAGATCCAAGTTAGTATATTCTTATGAATTCTCAAGCAATTGCCATAAAATGTTCTCAAAAACTATAGATGTTTGACAGTTTTTAGAATGTCTACTATTTAGAAAGTGTTCAATCTGCTTTTCTTTGCCCTAATTCCTTCTGCTACAAGAGTTCAATTGGTGTCTTTGTTGTTGATGTCGTCATTCCTTAGAAGAATGTAATAGTCTTACCTAGCCATCTTCACTTAGGAAGAGACTTCTTTTGTAAACGACCGGGTAGACTGTTCCACTCTAATCTTTCTGAGTCACGGAGACAGGTTAAAAGTTTGGATCAGCTAGCTGTCAGTGTTGGTTTGTGAAAGTAATATTTTCTCAACTATGAGGCCATCACTGCACAGTAGTTCTTAAGAGTAGTAATGGCACCAGAGTCAGTAGCAAGAAAATATCTCTAAGCCAGCTTTACAAATGGAGTCTTAACTGTGGAGAGTAAGGTTGCCAAGTAGAGCTGGTGGTTATCTTAGAAACTGTGTTGAAGAACACAACCACAAATGATTTTGCCAAATATACAGTATTTACTTGGTCTAGATCTCCAATTTCTATTTTGATTCACTGCCCAAACTCAGTGAATACTGTGGCATTATTTAAGAAGGTTACACAGTGCATCTGTTGTTTTGGTATCTTGTAGGAGAGAAGAGTTTCAGAAAGGAAGAGGGTAAAGCAATAAACCTGAATCATTGTGACTAGCAGCCAAAAAGAATTGTGTGTATTTGCTTATTTCCAGCATCATCCTTTAAATTGTGCAATGCAGAAAAATCCTAAGATAGACTTACAATACTTTCTCAGTAAAAGAAAGTTGGTTGCCCATTCCAAAATAGTAAATTCTATCAGCTTTCATTTATACCTTTTCCACTTGTCATGAAATGCAGTTAAATGTGCCAGGTTTCAAGAAGTATAAATAGATGGTAGGTGGATTTTCAATATTTTGTGTAAAAATAAATTCAGTGATAATGTCAACCTACCTGGAGTATTAAGAATTTGGAAATCAATAGTTTATACTCACTGAGGGTTGTTCCTCAAAGGGACTTGAATTCAAGCTTTGGATAATCTGAGAATTAAGTAAAAAGATGAGTGACTTGGGATGAAGTGTTTTGGAGGACAATTTAGGACATAAAATGAAGTGATTGCTTCACTTAAAATACCATAAATGTTTCTTTCAAGCTAGATTTATGTGTGTTGAAAGATTTATGTTCTGACAATAGCATTGAAACATGTATATTATCATATGTGAAACAGATCTCAGGTCCTGGTTCGATGCATGAGACAGGGTGCTCAGGGCTGGTGCACTGGGATGACCCTGAGGGATGGGATGAGGAGGGAGGAGGGACGGGGTTCAGGATGGGGAACACATGTACACCCATAGCTGATTCATGTCAATATACGGCAAAAACCACTACAATACTGTAAAGTAATTAGCCTCCAATTAAAATAATTATTTTTTTTTAAAAAAGAGTTATGTTCTATGTCTTTTTATTCCCTAATAGAATCTATTGGTATGCTACTAAGTCAAGGTTTTACTTGTTGGGGGTCAGGGGTGGTGGAGTGAAGGTGCTCAGAGGGTACTAACTTCTAGTTATAATATAAGTAAGTGCTGGGTTGAAAGCATAGTATGGTGACTATAGCCAGCAACACTGTATTGTATATTTGAAAGTTGCTCGTAACTATGTGAGGTCATGGATGTGTTAACTAACCTTATTGTGGTAGTCATTTCCCAATATATGCCTATTATAAATTGTTA
The DNA here is from genome assembly GCF_016772045.2 of Ovis aries. Lineage (NCBI taxonomy): Eukaryota > Metazoa > Chordata > Mammalia > Artiodactyla > Bovidae > Ovis > Ovis aries. The sequence goes on along the minus strand of NC_056059.1, from coordinate 20,409,766 downwards.
CATTGTATACTTTAAATTGATACCATGTTATAGGTCAGTTACTCTAAATAAAAGCCGAGGGGGAAAAGATACAATGAGTGATGTAGAAATAGCTAAAAAATGTCATTTAACTAGAAAATGTGTAATCTGTTCTCAATGCATAAGAGAAGAACAGAGTAAAAGGTCTTAGGTGATACCAATGATGAAAGCAATGCTGCTGCTTTTTCCTTAAATGTAACTTCTACAGGTTATGGCAGTTGTCCCCCAAAAGCCATCCATTATAAGCGTACAGTTGAATGATGTTTAGTAAATTTATATTTTTAAATTGAAGATTTTATTGAGCTAGTTGTAGATTCACATGCCGTTATATGAACTAACAATTGGACATGGACATTCTGAGCAGTATTCCCCAGGGGTAACATTTTGCAAAACCATAGTGTAATGTCCCAGTCAGGAGACGGACGTTGATGTAGTCTACCAGCCTTCCTCAGATCTGACTTGGATGTGTGTGTGTGTGTATATTTCATTCTATATACCATTTTAAAGATAATTTAATCATTTGATCAGATAATTTTAAACATTTTCCCCCCTGAAAACAGAAGTTTAACACAGTTTTACTTCATCAATCATGTGATTGTGCTACCGTGCCTTTTTAAAATGTGTATCAGAATATAGGTTTTTGCTTATTCAAATATTTTAAGTTGTTATAACATTTTATGACATTTCAAGTTACATCATTTGATTCTTATCACAACTCTAGAGGTGGTGGTGGTGTTATCCCTATCTCTGGAGAGCAAACTAATGCACAGTGAGATTAAATAACTTACCCAAGTTCATACAACCAGTACATGTCTTAGTTAGGATTTGAATTTAAGCAGTCTGTCTCTGGAGTCAGTCTTTTAACCACTACACTATACCGCCGCTAATAATAAACAGGTAGCAGTAACATAGGCTGAGTAAGGAGACTTAAAATGCATGCAACTATCTACACAAAACCTTGTGCCTGAATATTCATAGCAGCATTATTAACAATATACATGTGAAATCAGTTTGAGAAAAGAAACTGGTCTGCAGAAGTCTTTGTGATGCCAAGACAAGTGGGAAAAAGAATCTGAACACTGATGGCTCTCCATGTTTTGCGACATGTAGCCAGTCTTTACAAACACCAACAAAATTTGACAGATTGTTAATGGTAAAATGAGTTCAGATTTTTAGGAATAGCCCCTATGAAATTAGGACATTATTTTTGACACACAGGAATTACTTGGGGTTAGCTTCATTTTAATTTCTAACTTTATATACTTCCAGATACCAGACATTCTTCTTTCCCATTTATCCTGTTGAGAATGATGCCAGTTGGGTCCCTTACCTTGATACCATGACTGTTAACAGCTCCGGGGGAAGAGCCAATGATCGTGAAGCCTTCAGCTTTAATAACGTGTGCCTGTTATACTCAGTGAGGACATGTCTTGGCTTCATATAATTACTGTAATCATTACTTTTTCAAGGAATAGCTATAGAAATGACCCAGAGATACCTTTTAAGAGTATGATTATAGCATTTACTTGTAGGTTTGCTGTATATTTGTGCGAGGTTCAAGTTAGACACTCTTGTTAGAACCTTTTAACCCATCAAGAAGTTGACATAGTGACTGTTCAGTTCAGTCGCTCAGTCCTGTCTGACTCTTTGCGATCCCATGGACTGCAGCATGCCAGGCTTCCCTGTCCATCACTAACTCCCTGAGCTTGCTTAGACTCATGTCCATTGAGTTGGGGATGCCATCCAACCATCTCATCCTCTGTCATCCCCTTCTCCTCCTGCCTTCAATCTTTCCCAGCATCAGGGTCTTTTCCAATGAGTCAGTTGTTCGAATCAGGTGGCGAAGTATTGGAGTTTCCACTTCAGCTTCAGTCCTTCCAGTGAATATTCAGAACTGATTTCCTTTAGGATGGACTGGTTGAATCACCTTTCTGTCCAAGGGACTCTCAAGAGTCTTCTCTAACACCACAGTTCAAAAGCATCAATTTTTTGGTGCTCAGTTTTCTTTATAGTTCAGTTCTCACATCCGTACATGACTACTGAAAAGGCCATAGCTTTGACTAGATGGACCTTTGTGGGCAAATTAATGTCTCTGCTTTTTAATATGCTGTCTTGGTTGGTCATAGCTTTTCTTTCAAGGAGCAAGAAAGAAAATTTCATGGCTGCAGTCACCATCCACAATGATTTTGGAGGCCAAAAAAATAAAGTCTGTCACTGCTTCCACTGTTTCCCTATCTATTTCCCATGAAGTGATGGGACCAGATGCCATGATCTTAGTTTTCTGAATGTTGAGTTTTAAGCCAACTTTTTCACTCTCCTCTTTCACTTTCATCAAGAGACTCTAGTTCTTCTTCACTCTCTGCCATAAGGGTGGTGTCACCTGCATATCTGAGGTTATTGGTATTTCTCCCAGCAATCTTGATTCCAGCTTGTGCTTCATCCAGCCCAGTGTTTCTCATGATGTACTCTGCATATAAGTTAAATAAGCAGGGTGACAATATAAGCCTTGACGTACTCCTTTCCCACTTTGGAATCAGTCTGTTGTTCCATGTCCAGTGACTGTTTGGAAAGCAGTAATGTAGAATACAGGTCTGATCTTTCTTATGGGAGAGATGAGTAGCTTATTTTGCTTCTACCATCTCTTATTTCTTGTGACACTTTTTGAACCACCTCAGCTGATAGTAGATTTTCATGCTATTTTTATTATATTCAAAAAGCTATTCACTGAATTTGAGTGTAGTACTCCATCTTTGCCTTTCTAAAGTGAAAGTAAAAGTCGCTCAGTTGTGTCCAATTCTTTGTGACCCCACGGTGTATACAGTCCATGGAATTCTCCAGGCCAGAATACTGGAGTGGATAGCCTTTCCCTTCTTTAGGAGATTTTCCCAACCCAGGGATCAAACCCAGGTCTCCCACATTGCAGGCGGACTCTTTACCAGCTGAGCCACCTGGGAAGCCCAAGAATACTGGAGTGGGTAGCCTATCCCTTTTCCAGTGGAACTTCCTGATACAGGAATCAAACCAGGGTCTCCTGCAATGCAGGCAGATTCTTTACCAACTGAGCTATCAGAGAAGCCCATGAAGGATACACTATATTCAAAACAAAAACAGTGGGCTGTGGATATTTGCTGATGGAATGACTGCTCTCTTCAGAGAGAACAGACTTGCCCATGATCAGACATAAACAGTAGATCTCCCACAGAGGTATACCATACATAGTATTGATGTCTTACACTTGCTACTTTTGCAGTTTTGAGGTTTATTAAATTTGTGAATGTCACAAAGTAATGATAATTTTAATTACTATTTTCATGATTCATTAGTTAGTGCTAAAACTTGCCTCATCATGTCTTTTTCTTGATAGAGTATTAAATATTGTTTCTATGATTAGATTATACTTTAATGGAAACTCTTCACCCAACTCTTAGAGTTTTTATTATTTCTCCTCAAACTGATTTTCTTTTAAATCTAGCAAGAGATCAGAAAAAAGGCTTAAATGGTAATAGTGAAGCCTAGAGGATATAATGTGGTCTATCTCTGAGTTATTTCTCCTATTTTTCATTGCTGCCTGCATTGAGAAACAAGAGTCCTTAATTATTATTTTAAAAATACCTTAATTATTAGCTGTGCTGATTCTAAAGTAAAGCACAAGAATCTAAAAATAATGCAATGATACCACACCCGGATTCCATCACTAACCTACTGTCTTGTTCCTATTAATTTATTTTTTAATGTTTGTTCTTTCAGCACTTTTTCCATTTTTGTTTGAAGTCTCTTACTTTGAAGTCACAGAATTTTAATATTTGCCATTGGCTATAAAGTTCTGTCAGCTCTTTTATAACCTTTCATGATTTTTGTATTAAAAGGATTACTTTTGGACTCCCACTAATTAGTTTGGACCACTATTAGCTTTTTGTTTGTCTTACTGCATACATCATAACAGAACAAGAAATTATTTCTGCAAATACAGTGGTAGTTCATAAAATTAGAGTGAGCCTCTTAAAAAGTGAATTGTTATTAATTTACTTTATATTCATATTTTCATGTGCCAAACATGACTAATAAAAGGGAAAAAATACCGTCAATGGATACTTTCAAACATGAGGGAAGAACATAACAGTGATGTATGTCAATTATTTCTCATTAAAACAGGAAAAATTTTAAAAAGCATGAAGGAAGAACAAATCTTCCAACCTAAAAATACTCACCACAAAAATTATTTTTGTAAAAAGAGAAGCAGGTATGGTTCAGCAAGAAAGCACACATTCTAAACTTTGCATTCTAGATTTTCTTTATCTTTATTGTAATCTACTCACCTAAATGGTGTCTTTTTTCTCCTGTGAAGTTATACTATGCATAAAATTGAAATGAAAACAAAGTTGTATTTTAATTTTTGAATTATCTACCACATTATAGCTTGGAGAACATATTGACCAAAAAGAAAGCTAGTAAACATTTTGCTAATAGCTTACAAAGGTAAAATAACTATGACATAATTATATTTCTACCAGAAATCAAAATGAGAAAGGCCATTTGGTTAACGTGGGGAACTAAAATTTCAGTATATTGAAACAACATTTTTAATCAAGCATATACGAGATATAGGATATGGTATTTTAAAATGACTAATACATATGCCTGAGGTTTTGCTGAAGTCAGTATTTTTTTTTAATAGTTTAATTTGCTACTGACAATTTGCATCAGTATTTTTGCATTGTTATAATTTGTCATGTTCCAAGTAATCCTGAAGATTATCGGAAACTTTTCATATGTAGGAATAAGACGCTTAGTTGTTGACATTGTCAGTTTCCTTTAATATAGGTAAGAATTTGGCCTCCTTAAGGAATAGAGTTTGTTTTCTGTCAACAAACCCATGGAAAAGATACAATGAGTATAGTGAGGGTAAAATTTAAAATAAGAAGACAGGTAGAAAACTAAATTGTATTTCCGTTCACTCAAACGAAGTTATTGGATGCTTTCCTCTGAAAGGATCATACTGTAATCTTATTTGGATGTAGAATTGTTACTTTGCAAACAGTTTGCCTACTCAGTGTCCTAGAAGTTGCTGTGTAATGCTATCTTTCATAATAAGAAAAACAAGAAGTTTTGAGAGGAGCTAGAAAGTGCATTCAGAATTCACTGTTGACGCTGCAAAACTTGCCCTAAATTTAATTAGGCAGGCAGTTAATTTTGATCATGTCCTTGGTCAGGAGCTACTGAAAGAAAAGAAACGTGATGGAGATTGGTCATCTCCTCCAGTTCTTCCCACTACTCTTTTTTTTTTTTTTTTTTTGCACGGGGCAGGGGTTGGAAGGAGAGAGAAAAAACCTCCCTTAGAAATAATTCCTTGACACTCCCATGCTCTTTTTTTAGGGCCCACAGAAATAGGAGGTTTCTCTTTGGAGCTTGTTGACACTTTCTCGCCTTGCGATTACACGCGGTCACATCAACATTTGACACGTGGGTTCCGTGCGCATGGCAGCGCTATTTACAAACACTATCCAGGGATTCCAGAGACTCTTATGTAACAGCTGAGAGTACGGGCTTTGTGTGTCCGTGGGCGCGGAGGAATCAAACAATTTTATTCATAATAGAGGAACCCTTGTCTGGCTCTGATGGGGTCCTGCATCAAAGTTCACCGAAGTCTAGGTCAGGATCTACCCAATATGCAACTTACTGGCGCCTCAAAGGCTGTAGGATCACTCTTTTCTTTTCCCCGCCCCCTCCTGCAGCAAACGGAATCCGTTATGCCAAACTTTCTTGTGTGTGTTTTCGAAATGTGGGCAAATTGTGTCTTGGTTCTGGTTGTAATTTACTTCTGCCACTTGTGACGGAAATGCACGTGCCTGCCACCCAGTCTCACAAATGCTTTTTTTTTTTTTTGAAAACTATTTTCTTATTTGTAAGCAACTTCGGGTGTAAGAGAATCGGTAAACTGACTCGGTAACTCGACGCTCTGACCACGGAATACTCAGGAAAACGGTTGTTTGATCATCCTCCATATCCAGTTCAGTTGTACCCATCCCTGTCGTTTCTCACCTCCCTCTTAAATTTTTGCCGTTATCACACCTCCCTCAGCCCTCTTCCATCTTGTTACATATCAAGACATGGTATTTCTTTTTAAAATTGTATTTCAGTACTTAGGGGATTGTTCTTCTTTTCCCATATTGCTTTTAAGTTTTTCATTTACACTTATCATTTTTTTAAAGTCTCAAGTTAAAAATAATTAAAATACCCAAGAATTTGTGCCTCATCCTGTGTACCTGTGTTCCTGGTGCTTTTTGTTTGTTTGTTTGTTTTTTCATTGTAAATTGTAAATTGACTGGTTGGAATATTTAAAATATGAGTACATTTTGAGTCCTTTTTGATCAAAAAGGATCCTAAAATGCAATACAAAAAAAGGAATCAAGATTTACTCATATTTTAAATATTCCAACCAGTCACTGATTATCCAAAAATAGAAACTTTGCCTAACAAAGAATTGAAATTAAATCATCAAAAAAAAAAAACCAAACTTGTAGTTACTTAAAAAGTTGGGCTGTTTGAAGTCTTCTTTCATAGAATTTTTTTTTTCCTAATCACACTATCTTTCTAAAAAGAGGAATGATCAGAATCTTTGAAATGTGGTATTGTATATGGGAGGAATTTAACTTTTCAAAATAAAGAATTTTCTCCCCAAGAGATAAACCAAACACTGAGGAATGTTTGGTATAGGAATAATTTAGAGGTTATGTCTTCAAGTTATTATTTACCTATGAGACTTAGAAATTAAATTTGAGCTGTTTAACAGCTGGATGTGCTCTCTTTTAGAAGAAATTATCAAGAGAGTGATTAATTTAACCAACATCAGGAAAGCTGAGAATAGACATTTTCCATTTTTTCTTGCTGAGTAAAATTTCCTTCTAAATTTGAAGATACATAATTTATTTAGTGGTTATAAGTTATTGTACTTTTCTAATACATTAAGAGTTAGTGAATTTAGATTATAAGCTTTAAAAATTATTTTCATTTTTTATTTGCATGCTCATCATTGTTTTGACCTGAAGATGGTGTGTTTATCTTAATTGCCCTACATTCAAATAGTGAAAGTTTATGTAAAACTACTTACAAGTATACTTTCTTACTAAAAGCAGTACCATGTCTGAATACTCTTGAGCTTTCGCAAGGATGATCTTAGCCTATGTTAGAACATTACCATTTTTCTCTCTTCTTATACCTTTGTTGGACGGTGGATGATATATGGTTATAAGCTGGATCTACTCAGAATTTGATAAAGATTATAAGTTGATTCATTTCTGCTAAGAAAGGGATTAAATATAACTATATTTTTGTTTCACTTGAAGCTGCAAGCATTCAGTAAACATCTATTCAATAGGCGGGCTTCCTTCGTGAAGGTGAGATGAACAGCAATTGTCTCTGTTTTATAAAAGGTTAAAATAGTAGGTCAAATGTGAGGGATACCTAGCAAGATGCAGTGTGGGAATTTAGGCTGTTTTCTCTTTCCGGCAACTATGGAGAGCATGTGTTTGCACACGTATGTGTGTGTTCTCTCACTCAAAAAGGTTTTGGACTTCTAAGTTAATTTCTCTTCGGTAGGAATGATTAATTAAACCATAGTAAAACTATCTACAAATATAAAATTAAAAAAATATTGATGTCATGCATTTTCCCAAATATCGTGAAGGTGAACAAAATCCCCGGGGGTCTCTTATAAAAACTACTTTCATATGATTCCTTGGAAGACGGTTGAGGAATCACATAGGCGCTCACACATAAAAACAAACAGCTGGTGTCATGATGTTAAAATTGGCCAGGGTGTTCCCTCTAGCGTGGGAGTCCTAGGTCATAATGATGCCTTCCCGTGTGGTCAAGCACACATGGCTTTCGTGTTTACACACACAGTCCCAGGATTCTGGATGCCCATGATGCAGCAGTGGGGGAAGGGGTGGTCTGTATCTCACAAACTGGTTAAAGACCTGGGTCATGAATATTGATAGAGAATGAGAAAAGAACTGATTGTGGTAAAATGTGCCTGGAGGGGAAATAGAGTAGATGCTTAAAGCAGGCTTCCCCCCCTCACCCCCCAACCTCTAGACTGTTTATTTTAAGCTATCATTACCACCCAAAAGGAGCTTTCTACTTTGAACTTAAAATAGTAGCTTTTAACCGGACAAGTGAGTAAGCGCTTTGGTATCCAGGGACTGGAGGTGACAAAGCTCTCAAGAGTGTCACTCTCTTTCGTAACCAAGCTGACTCAGACTCTTTTGGAAGCTTTGATGGCAATTTAACCAGCTCTAATGATATTACTGCATATGTGCATGGGAACAGATAATTGGAGCTAGAGCTGCCATTTTCTCCGGTCTTAAAATTGTTTCTTACGCATTATTCCAATTTTATTTGTGAAAATAGGCCAATTCTACTACATATAGAAATGCTTTTCAAAATCACTGGATATATTTGTATAGAACTGCTTTGTTTACCTATGTAAATATGTAGCCTATGTGGCCTATGTCTACAACAATACAGAGGAAAATACCTTCTTATCTGGTAGAATCATGATAAAGGGGAAAAAAGAGTGAATGGTAATTCTGGAAAAATATATGATAATACCATGGTGGTATTCATACAACTAAATGGCAAGCAACTATTTTTAAACATGGAAAAGACCTAAAAGGATGAGGGGGGAACATGTTATAAACAAGGAAAATATAGTTTTCAGTGAATAAATGCTTTATTACAAACTGTGGATATTTAAAACATTTGTTTCACACTCTTTCTTCCTGGTAACAAATTATCCAAGACATTATTTACCTCTCTCTGAACTTTTAACAGATTGTTCTGGACTGTGGGTTTAATTTTGTGCGCATGTATGTGTATGTTTGAGTATGTATGTGTTTGAGTATGTTTTCCTATTTTGGATCTAGCTATGCAAACTAGAGACACTAGAGACATTGCCCACTACTTATAAGATATTGCTCCCTGGATTCCCATCACATGTACTTCAATATGTCAGTAAATCATTCATCAGATATGCAAAAAGTATAGCTTATTTTCAAAGATAGAATCATAGACTATTATTAACAAGAAACAAAAACTTTAGAGATTATCTGTTGCATTAACTAGAAAAAAATGGTGGCATAGAGAGACGACCATAGCCTCAAATTGAATAATAGGATATTTATCATTCTAGTAATAGCCGATAATAACTAAGGTCTTCACATTGTGTCAAGAACCATACTAGGGATTTTCAGAGGTTATCTTATTCAGTTCTTACATCACATCTATTTTTGTTGGTGCTATTATTATCCTCATTTTACTAAGGAAGAAACCAAGACATTGGATTAAATAATTCCCCTATACATTTTGAATTATCTTTGACATCTCCCTGTTTGCAAATTTATCCTTAAACCCTATAGAATATTTCACTATGGCCCTTTGGCTTGTCTCTTTCCATTTCTGCTTCCCTCACCCTTTTTTTAAAATTTAAATATGTATTTATCTTTGGCTGTGCTGGGTCTTCACTGCTGCAGGGCTTTCCTCCAGCTGCAGAGAGCGGGGCCTCCTCCCTAGTGGTATGCAGACCTCTCACTGCAGTGGCTCTTATGTTGCAGAGCATGGGCTCTAGGCCTGCGGGCTTCTTCAGTAGCTGTGGCGTGTGTTTAGTAGTTTCGGCTCCACAGGCCCAGTAGTTGTGACGCCCAGGCTCGGCTGTTTCATGACACACACAGTCTTCTGAATCAGGGATCAAACAATGTCTCTTGGATCGGCAGGTAGATTCGTTACCACTGAGCCACAGGGAAGCCCTCGCCCTATTCTCTTCTTCACTCTGTTCCTTTGTAACTGAAATTTCTTCCTTCTTGGTGTTCTCACCTGTATGAACTTTCTCTTCCATCTTCTTGGCTTTTTCAGCTGTTCATCATATTTTCCCTGGAGTCTGTGTTCATTGCCTTGTTATTTCTGATAAATCAATCAACTCCTAAACAGTTCAGTTGCTCAGTCGTGTCCAACTCTTTGAGACCCCATGAATTGCAGCACACTAGGCCTCCCTGTCCATCACCATCTCCCGGAGTTCACTCAGACTCATGTCCATCGAGTCGGTGACACCATCCAGCCATCTCATCCTCTGTTGTCCCCTTCTCCTCCTGCCCCCAATCCCTCCCAGCATCACAGTCTTTTCCAATGAGTTAACTCTTCACATGAGGTGGCCAAAGTATTGGAGTTTCAGCTTTAGCATCAGTCCTTCCAAGGAACACCCAGGACTGATCTTCTTTAGAATGGACCAATTGGATCTCCTTGCAGTCCAAGGGACTCTCAAGAGTCTTCTCCAACACCACAGTTCAAAAGCATCAGTTCTTCGGTGCTCAGCTTTCTTCACAGTCCAACTCTCACATCCATACATGACCACTGGAAAAACCATAGCCTTGACTAGATGGACCTTTGTTGGCAAAGTAATGTCTCTACTTTTCAATATGCTGTCTAGGTTGGTCATAACTTTCCTTCCAAGGAGTAAGCGTCTTTTAATTTCATGGCTGCAATCAACATCTGCAGTGATTTTGGAGCCCCAAAAAATAAAGTCTGACACTGTTTCCTCATCATTTTCCATGAAGTGATGGGACCAGATGCCATGATCTTAGTTTTCTGAACGTTGAGCTTTAAGCCAGCTTTTTCACTCTCCTCTTTCACTTTCATCAAGACTTAAATTGAAGAAAGTAGAAAAAACCACTAGACCATTCAGGTATGACCTAAATCAAATCCCTTATGATTATACAGTGGAAGTGAGAAATAGATTTGAGGGACTAGATCTGATAGACAGAGTGCCTGATGAACTATGGAATGAGGTTCGTGACATTGTACAGGAGACAGGGATCAAGACCATCCCCATGGAAAAGAAATGCAAAAAAGCCAAATGGCTGTCTGAGGAGCTCTTACAAATAGCTGTGAAAAGAAGAGAAGTGAAAAGGAAACATATAAGCATCTGAATGCAGAGTTCCAAAGAATAGCAAGGAGAAATAAGAAAGCCTTCCTCAGCAATCAATGCAAAGAAATAGAGGAAAACAATAGAATGGGAAAGACTAGAGATCTCTTCAAGAAAATTAGAGATACCAAGGGAACATCTCATGCAAAGATGGGCTCGATAAAGGACAGAAATGGTATGGACCTAACAGAAGCAGAAGATATTAAGAAGAGATGGCAAGAATACACAGAACTGTACAAAAACAATCTTCACGACCCAGATAATCACAATGGTATGATCACTTACCTAGAGCCAGACATCCTGGAATGTGAAGTCAAGTGGGCCTTAGAAAGCATCACTACGAGCAAAGCTAGTGGAGGTGATGGGATTCCAGTTGAGCTATTTCAAATCCTGGAAGATGACGCTGTGAAAGTGCTGCACTCAATATGCCAGGAAATTTGGAAAACTCAACAGTGGCCGCAGGTCTGGAAAAGGTCAGTTTTCATTCCTAAACAGTTGTATTCCATCAAACAATTTGTTTTTTATGTTGTTTTTTGGCTGCACCATGCAGCTTGTGGTATCCTAGTTCCCTGACCAGGGTCAAACCTGGGCTCTTGGCAGTGAAAGAATAATGTCCTAACCACTGGAGCACCAGAGAACTCACAAACAGTCTCGTTTTTGAAGTTAGGAAGATCTATTTTTGAATCCTGACTTGCCTTCTTATAAGCTGTGAATATTCTTACACAACACAGCATCTTTAGCCTCTCTGAATCAGCTTCCCCATCTGTCCAATGGGGCCAGCTAAAAATTCTCATCTGTCTCAATGGTTTTTCAAGTTTCTTAGTTATACCACTTGGTGAATGAAATATACCTTCTATTTAAACTCTTTCTTCTCTGTGCTCTCCGATTATTCTCTTCTGTTTAGTTTTCGTTCATTATCCTGCTGGTTGGGTCCACCGTTGCTTTAGTTCCATGTCTTTCTCGGTATTCTATTCTTTCTTTCCTTTCCTTTTCTTTTCACTGATTTACATCCACAATTTATTGATTTTGTCCAGAAATGGTGGGTAGGAGGAAAACTGAGTCCTTATATGTCCAGAATGCCTTGAATTTTCCCTCAGAGCTAATTGATAAAATAATGGTATATAGAATTCCATGTTCAAAGTAATTTTCCATGAGAACTTGGGAGACATTGGTGCATTGAAACAACATTTCATCCAGTGCTGGTTAATGAGATATCGGAAATAAATACGGTTCATCTTTTTTAGATAACTTTTTTCAAAAAAGCTTATTCCCCGAAGTTAGGGAAGTGGGGCTTTTAGGAGGGAATGAAAAGACAGGTAAAAATATTCAATCTCTCAACAAAGTCTGTTGACTCTAGTTTTGAACTCTATCCAGAATCTAACCCATTTTCTGTCATTTCCTATCATTTCACCATTTCCATACTCTTGCAAGCCACTATCATGTCTAACTTTGAATATAACCTTGTCATCCTAATGGATCTCCCTGCTTCTGACTCTGCCCTCCCTTCCTCACCTTACCAAGGTGTTTTACCCAAATTCAGAAATAAACGTTTAATCATTTAAAAATTGTCAGCTCATATGTCTGCTCAAAGCTACGGATGAATCCCTATTTAACTCAGAGTAGAAGCCAGGGGTTTTTTTGTAGCCTCCAAGATCTCAGCTGATATTTATATTTCTGATTCCATTTCTTTCCAGTTCTTTCCCTTATTCTAATAGCCACGGCTGTCTTGCTGTCCAAGCAACAAAATGAGCATCCTCTTTCCCTAGGTTTTTGCGCTTGCTCTTTCCTTTTCTTGGAACAACCTTTGTTTGGGTATCCACTTATGTAGCTTCTTCTTTTACTTCCAATCTCTCCTTGAGCGTGTTAGTTTTCCAGGAATAAAATTCAGGGACTTTCCTGGAAATCCAGTATTTAAGACTCTGTGCTTCCTCTTCAGGGGTTATGGATTCAATCCCTGGTCCGGAAACTAAGTTCCCACATACCATGTGGTGTGGCCAAAAGGGAAAACAAACCCATAACCATTTAACAGAACTACCACACTTAACCTTGTCTCATTTTCTTTCATTAGGTTTATCATCGCTTGCTAGAGTACTCATTGCTGCTTTAAAAAAAAAATATGGGAATTTCCTGTTGGTCCAAGGGTTAGGACTCTTGAGTTTCCACTGCATGGGTTCAATCCCTGTTAGGGGAACTAAGATCCTGCAAGCCAGGAGGTATGACCAGAAAAGTTTCTTTTCATTTATTTTCTGTTCCTCCCAGAAGATGTGAGTTCCATGAGAACAAGGGCATTGTTTGGGTCACTTATAGCTTCAGCACCTAGAATGGTGGCTGGCATGTGGTAGACATTGAATAAATATTTGATGAATAAAATGGTGAGTAAAGGGGTAATAATATAATTTTATTTTTACTGCTTTCCCTTTAAGGCTACCAGTGTTCTGTTTGACACAATATCCCAGCAGTTTCTAGGGCCAAGGAAACATTTGTAGCTAAAATGTCATACATACTGGCAAATGTACTCCTTTCTGATGTTATTATAATTGGATAGTATTTCAGGTACCTATGTGTTTAAAAACCTACTTTCAAATACAAACAGGATTTTAAAAGCTACTTTAAGTTTTAAACAACTAGTTTATGAGTAGATTTTTGGAGCTAAAACCTCCTAAAAGATGAGCAATGCATATGTTCTTCTTTCTGCTTCCTTTCTCTGAGTTGTGTGGCTACCAACTTCCTTCCAGCTAGGGGAAATGGCACTGTTCTCAGTATCTCTTAGCTTCTTCTATCAAGATGAGATAATATCCTTCAGAAAATTAGTTATGAACTCAAGTATCCTTGACATTTATTTCATAGTGAAAAATAATTACAGATCGATGATTCTTCAATGAAGTTTTCCAAAAGTTTTGAAATACCTTTTTTATTAATTAGCCGAGGGGAGGGTGGGATATAAATTCATAGTGTTTTGAGTGCATTTTTCTCTCATTGATTTTATCATTTAAGGCTCAAAGTCCAGTAGAATTTGAGTGTGATTTGTAAGTTTCATGTTGGGAGTTCTATTTCTGTTTTAAGTGTTATGACCATTGCCTAGCATAGCACCTGGAACATTGTAAGCCTATAATAGCTATTTGTTGAATGTGGACCCTTTTGGAGAATTCTGATTCGAAAGTTTTTGTAGCATAAAAACTCATAATGATCAATATTCTACTTGATGCTGGCAAAACGGAGTATAAACTGATAGAGTAATTCTTTCTTTTCTTCCAAATATAGAGAATTTTGTAAAATCAGAGATTTGGTTTAAGATTTTTAATATCTTCTATTGACATAATTATATGTGACCACATAGCCAGATAAGAGAAGCCAGCAGTCTTTCACAGTGTAACTTACTGAAGCATCCTTTGAAATTCTTAAAATTTATACTCGTGTTACCAAGGTACAATTCTTTTTTTTTTTTTTTTTTTTTTTTTTGCCTAGGACTGGGGAGATTGGGAGGAAATGGGGAGTAAGTGATAGTGGGCATGGGGATTCTTTTGGGGGTAGTGAAACTGTTTTAATGGCTGCACAATTCTGTGCCCAAGGTGCAGTTCTCGAGCTACAACAGTTTCTTGATAAAGGATGCTGGTCCTTGCTGTCATTGTTTCATTTGCCTGGTCACAGTCACCTACAGAAGTAAACTAGCTTCTTTCTTCTGGATGTCATTATTCATTTTCATATACTTTACCTGTTTTGGAAGAAAAATAGAAAACTGTCCCTGTCCAGTAGTCCATGGGGTTGCAAAGAGTCAAACATGACTGAGTGGCTTTCATTTTACCTGTTTTGGAAGTCTGTTTTCTAATATTCTTCCAATGCTTATCATCTTCCTATGTTTATAGCATGCGTTTTTCAGACAGGTCAAACAGGATTAGTACATATTTGGTATTGAAAAAATACATTATTGACTTTAAATGAGTTCTTTAGCTTTTCATGTGATGCTGGGCAGGAAGTTTATTACTGGTTGCGCATCTATAGAAAGAATAACTTGGGCAAAATAATGTTTTCTGAAATTTCACTGAACTTCAAAATTTGAATTTGAATATACATATGGGCTTCCCTGGTGGTTTAGCTGGTCAAGAATCCATCTGCAATGCAGGAGACCCCGGTTTGATTCCTGGGTCAGGAAGATCTGCTGAAGAAGGAATAGGATATATCCACTCTGGTATTAAGAATCCGTCTGCAATGCGGGAGACCTGGATTTGATCCCTGGGTTGGGAAGATCCCCTGGGGAAGGGAATGGCTACCACTCCAGTATTCTAGCCTGGAGAATTTGGGGTTGCAAAGTGTTGGACACAACTGAGCAACTTTTGCTTTCATATGACTACTTGCAGCGTATCACAGATATTAACTAAGTATTTGTTTCATTGAAGTGACCTTGTTATTTCCTTTCAAGGAATTCTGCTTTTCAGACCTCTTAAGGATGTATATTTTGTTTTTAAGAGGAAGTTCATTTCTGCACACCAATACAAAGGATAAAAAGTTTCCCTCTCTTTAATCCCTGAAGAAAAATGTTCTAAAATTGCTTTTTGGTGTGTACAGTTTACTAAAGTGATGAGTTCCTGGATTAATCTTTAAAGAAAATGTCAAGCTTATTGAAAAACTTGAGATAATGAGTCATTTTAGTAAGTAAAGGAAATAAAGTCTAGTTGAAAATGAAAGATTGTCTACAAGAATGCAAAGTTGATGAGTCTAGGAAATTCAGAGAAATTTGCTGATTTATTTTCTTTACTCAGTGAATACAAAAGTCCACTTACTCAGATATTAATTACATGTTAAATTAAACCATCTTTGAAGTCAGGCTAATATCCTTAAGAGAACTCCTCTTAAACTGATATATGAACAGGATATAATTTAACAGGGATTAGTACTAGTTAGGAACAATCTTGAGACTTCTTCAGGATTTCAGTTTATAACATACTGACTGAAGGTGAGTTTTATACATGGAAATATAAAATGCACCATGCCTATAAAAATAATGTATATAATTTCTTAAATAGTAGAAAGCAGTGACTTCAAAAGACCACAGGTCGTTCTGTAAACATACACGCTGACAAAAGTATTATAAATATGAATTTAGCATGCTAATTATATTCTCATCCAGAACCTCAACTTGTTTTATAACTATATTACATATATGAATAAAATCTGACAGGTATCAGAGTAACAAAAAGCCAAGTGTTTTTATAAATATATATAAAACCTTGGTCAGTCTATACCTTCTTTCATAGGTCCTAAAGGTTACTTTACCAGTGTCTTCTAAAAGCTTTATTTGTACATTGTGAAAGCCCTTTTTGAGAAACAGCTCACTGTGATCACAGAATTTTAGTCACTACTATTTCCCCATACATATTTGCAAAAGAAGACTTGATATATTTCTAGGATGACATATGGTTTTAAAGTTTTTAAAATCCTGAGAGAAAAATACTGTGATTTTCTATTTCTAGTCCAGCATGTGAGGAGTTTGCCATCCTACTAAGTGAAAAGCTGAACAAACTGAAAAATCAACAATTGTTCTTTGTTCCATCAGAGAAGCATGGTCATAGGGCAAACTACTGCTTCCAAAATTGGAGACAAACAGGCAGATTCTGAGAATCGTAAACTTGTTGGAGCAGAAATATGTGAGTAGAAATGGCCACAGGAGCCAGTGCCATGGTAGAAAAAATCCTGTAATTAGCAAACTGCTGGAGCTTTACTGTGGATAAAAGTCATAGGGATAAGTCATTTGGGGAGCCTAGCTATGGGGGGTGGGCAGGCACATTTTTGTGAATTTTACCTCCAGGAACTCTACCAGGGCCTTAAAGTAAATACTAAATATATTTAAATATTTGTAATAGATTTAATAGAAACATTAGAGGAAAATTGTCTTCTGCTTCTGGAAGGAGCAGGGAACAGTTTTGAAGTATGCCAGAGCATTGTGTTTTTCTTGACAAAGCCTCCCCTCAGGGGAAACCGTTTTACCAGAGCTCAGAATACTGCAGATCCCTCTAACCGCCCATG
Source organism: Ovis aries (assembly GCF_016772045.2). Classification (NCBI taxonomy): domain Eukaryota; kingdom Metazoa; phylum Chordata; class Mammalia; order Artiodactyla; family Bovidae; genus Ovis; species Ovis aries. The sequence continues at coordinate 20,392,752 of NC_056059.1, read as the reverse complement.
TGGGGGAAGGGAAACATGCACCTCCAGACTCCTCCAGCTATTTTATCCTTCTTTTAAAAGTGAGGGGAGAGGGGACTGACAACCACTAGTGAAATTCACAGTCCAGGGGCAAAGGCTCACCAGAAGACTGAGATAAGACCCAATCATATGACTCTAGAATGCTTCCCACTTCTCCACACTGTGCTACCTACCATATTTGTTGTTGATTATTGTTAAGTAGTATCTCACTCTTGTGACCCCATGGACTGTAGCCCACAAGGCTCTTCTCTCCATGGGATGTCCCAGGTAGGAATACTGGAGAGGGGGTGCCATTTCCTCCTCCAGGGGATCTTCCTGGCTCAAGAATAGAACACGCATCTCCTTCATTGGCAGGTGGATTTTTTACCACTGAGCCACCAGGGAAGCCCCTGTATTACTAAAGGCCTGTTTACTGCAGTTTCTTTTCCTGAGTACATCATGTCCACCTTACAACAAAAAATTACGAGGCATACTAAAAGGTTAAAACAAACAAACAAAACCTCAGAATTTGAAGAGACCAAACAAGCATCAGAACCAGACTGAGATATGGCAGGAATGTTGGAATTATCAGACCAGGATTTTTTTTTTTTTAATAAACCTAAGGATTTTAAATGGAAAAGTAGACAATACGCAACAACAGATGAGTAATGTTAGCACAGACATGACCATTTTTAGGGAAAAAATGCTTCTGGTAAAAAACATTGTAACAGAAATGAAGAATTTGCCTTTGAGCACTCCTAAGTAGACTGTGGGCTTCCCCGACGGCTCAGTGGATAAAGAATCTGCCTGCAGTGCAGAAGACACAGGAGACATGGGTTTGATCCCTGGGTCAGGAGGACCCCCTGGAGAAGGATATGGCAACCCACTCCAGTATTCTTGCTTAAATTCCCATGCACCGAGGAGCATGGTGGGCTACAGTCCATGAGACTTAAAAGACTCAGACAGGACTGAGTGACTGATCACACAAGTAGACTGTATATGACTGAAGAAGGAATCTCAGAACTTGAGGATATAACAACAGAAGCTTCAAAAATGGAAAATATAGGAGAAACAACAACAAAACAGAATATCCAGAACAGAATATCCAAGAACTGTGGAATAGTTACAAAAGATGTACTGTAGGCAAAGTGGGAATCCTCAGAGGAAGCCAGGAACAGAAGCAATCTCTGAAGCAGCAGTGGCTAGAATTTCCCCAAGTTAATGTCAGACACCAAACCACATATCCAGGAAGCTTGGGGAACACCAAACAGGATAAATACCAACACAAAACCAAAACAAAAAGCCACACATAGATATCATATTCAAACTTCAGAAAATCAAAAGAAAAGAAAAACATTTGAAAGAAGAGAAAGAATACCTTTCCTATAGAGAAGCAAAGATAAAAATTACATTCAACTTATCCCAAGATACCATGAAAGCAAAAATAAAGTGGAGGGAGATATTTAAAATACAGAGATTTAAAAAAAAAAAAAAAAAAAAGCCATCAACCTAGAATTCTGTACCCTGTGAAATTGTTCTGTAAAAGTGAAGGAGAAACAAAGTATTTCCAAGACAAGAAATGGAAGGAATTTGTTGCCAGTAGTTTTCCCTGTAAGAAATGCTAAAAGGCATTCTTCACAGAGAAGGAAAATGACATAGATCAGAAACAAGGATCTACATAAAGGAAGAGCATTGGTGATGCAACTGAAAATAAAATGAAGACTTCTTTTTATTATTCTTAGTTGGTCTAACATATAGTAGTTGGTTCAAAATACTAATAGCAATACTAAATCATATCTGTGGATATACAAAATACATGGATATATAATGTCTGTATGTTGTACTTACATATATACACATATAGTGTATATTCTCATGTAGTGAAATAAGTGACAGCAATGATACACAAACAAGAAGGTGGAATTAATATTTTATTATAAGGTATTTGCATTACCAGTGAAGTAGTATATATTGATATTGGAAAGTAGACTTGAATTAGTTGCAAATGTCTGTTGCAAACTAGGGCAACCACTAAAAAATGGTTTTTAAAAAGTATACCTCATATACTAAGAAATGAGAGAAAAGGGAAATACAAAATGCTCAGTGAAAACCACAAAAGAAAGGAAAGGTGTGGAAGACAAAAATAAAAAAACCAAGGCTATAATTAGAAAGCAGTAAAGGCAGATATTCATTCAACTATACCAATAAACACTTTAAATACCAATTATCTAAAAACACTAGTTAGAAAACAGAGATCATCAGAGTGGATCAAAAAACAAAATCCAACTATATGTTTTCTACAGGATACCCACTTTAAATGTAAAGACACATAGTGATTATAAGTAAAGGTTATGCAAACACTGACAGTAATAAAAAGAAAAGCTAAGATAGCTATATTGCTTTCAAACAGAGCTGACTTCAGACTTAAAAAGTGCATTTTGTACTGATAAAGAGGTTCAGTTCAGTTCAGTCGCTCAGTCGTGTCCGACTCTTTGCGACGCCATGAATTGCAGCACGCTAGTCCTCCCTGTCCATCACCAACTCCCAGAGTTCACACAGACTCACGTCCATCAAGTTGGTGATGCCATCCAGCCATCTCATCCTCTGTCGTCCCCTTCTCCTCCTGCCCCCAATCCCTCCCAGTATCAGAGTCTTTTCCAATGAGTCAACTCTTTCCATGAGGTGGCCAAAGTACTAGAGTTGCAGCATTAGCATCATTCCTTGCAAAGAACACCCAGGACTGATCTCCGTCAGAATGGACTGGTTGGATCTCCTTGCAGTCCAAGGGACTCTCAAGAGTCTTCTCCAACACCACAGTTCAAAAGCATCAATCCTTTGGCGCTCAGCTTTCTTCACAGTCCAACTCTCACATCCATACATGACCACAGGAAAAACCATAGCCTTGACTAGACGGACCTTAGTTGGCAAAGTAATGTCTTTGCTTTTCAATATGCTATTTAGGTTGGTCATAACTTTCCTTCCAAGGAGTAAGCATCTTTTAATTTCATGGCTGCAATCTCCATCTGCAGTGATTTTGGAGCCCAGAAAAATAAAGTCTGACACTGTTTCCCCATCTATTTCCCATGAAGTGATGGGACCAGATGCCATGATCTTCATTTTCTGAATGTTGAGCTTTAAGCCAACTTTTTCACTCTCCTCTTTCACTTTCATCAAGAGGCTTTTTAGCTCCTCTTCACTTTCTGCCATAAGGGTGGTGTCATCTGCATATCTGAGGTTATTGATATTTCTCCCAGCAATCTTGATTCCAGCTTGTGCTTCTTCCAGCCCAGCGTTTCTCATGATGTACTCTGCATAGAAGTTAAATAAGCAGGGTGACAATATACAGCCTTGACGTACTCCTTTTCCTATGTGGAACCAGTCTGTTGTTCCATGTCCAGTTCTAACTGTTGCTTCCTGACCTTGATATAGGTTTCTCAAGAGGCAGGTTAGGTGATCTGGTATTCCCATCTCTTGAAGAATTTTCCACAGTTTGTTGTGATCCACACAGTCAAAGGCTTTGGCATAGTCAATAAAGCAGAAATAGATATTTTTCTGAAACTCTCTTTTTCAATGATCCAGCAGATGTTGGCAATTTGATCTCTGGTTCCTGTGCTTTTTCTAAAACCAGCTTGAACATCTGGAAGTTCACAGTTCACATCTTGCTGAAGACTGGCTTGGAGAATTTAGAGCATTACTTTACTAGTGTGTGAGATGAGTGCAATTGTGCAGTAGTTTGAGCATTCTTTGGCATTGCCTTTCTTTGGGATTGGAATGAAAACGGACCTTTTCCAGTCCTGTGGCCATTGCTGAGTTTTCCAAATTTGCTGGCATATTGAGTGCAGCACTTTCACAGCATCATCTTTCAGGATTTGAAATAGCTCAACTGGAATTCCATCACCTCCACTAGTTTTGTTCGTAGTGATGCTTTCTAAGCCCCACTTGACTTCACATTCCAGGATGTCTGGCTCTAGGTGAGTGATCACACCATCGTGATTATCTGGGTCGTGAAGATCTTTTTTGTACAGTTCTTCTGTGTATTCTTGCCACTTCTTCTTAATATCTTCTGCTTCTGTTAGGTCCTTACCATTTCTGTCCTTTATCGAGCCCATCTTTGCATAAAATGTTCCTTTGGTATCTCTAATTTTCTTGAAGAGATCTCTAGTCTTTCTCATTCTGTTGTTTTCCTCTATTTCTTTGCATTGATCACTGAGGAAGGCTTTCTTATCTCTTCTTGCTATTCTTTGGAACTCTGCATTCAGATGCTTATATCTTTCCTCTTCTCCTTTGCGTTTCACTTCTCTTCTTTTCACAGCTATTTGTAAGTCCTCCCCAGACAGCCATTTTGTTTTTTGCATGGGGTGGATAAAGAGGTTAAGACTCCAAAAAGATATACAATTTTTAATGTGCATGCATCTAACAATAGTATCGAAATAAGTGAGGCAAAAACTGATAGAAAGTCAAAAAAGAAAAGAAGAAGAATCTACTATTATAATTGGGGAATTTAACAACTTTGTATTAAAAATAGCCAGCTCTAGCAGGCCGAAAATCAGTCAGAACATAGTAGCACCATCAATCATCAGGATTCAATTGACATCTATCGATTTCATCCGGTGATTGTATGTTAGTCTAACACACAGCATATGTTGATATCATCCAATGAGAGCATATTACATATTCTTTTCAAGCTCTCATGGAACATTCACCAAGACAGACCACATTCTGGGCCATAAAAAATACCTTATCGAGTTTTAAAGGAATAGGAATTAAAATTCCCTTAGAGTCTGCTCTCGGACCCTAAGGGAATTATACTAGAAATTAATTACATTGAAAAATCCCTAAACACCTGGAGATTTAACATACTTGTAAATCAAACACAGGTCAAGGAAGGGATCTCAAGAGAAGTATAAAAATATTTTGAACTAAATGAAAGTGAAAATACAACATATAAATTTGTGGGAAATCAATGAATATAGTGTCCAAAGGTAATATATGTATAGTACTGAATACATATATCAGAAATGAAAAATCTAAAATCAATAAGGGAATGTCTCTGGCAGCCCGGTGGTAAAGATTCTGTGCTTCACTGCAAAGGCGTGGGTTTGATCCCTGTTCAGGGAACTAAAATCTCACATGCTGCATTGGCATAGCCAAAAATAAATAAATAATATAAATAAATAAAATCAATAAGCTAAGCTTTCATCTTAGGAAACTAGAAAATTGAGAGTAAATTCAATCCAGAGTAAGCAGAAGAAAATAAAAATCAGAGGTAAAATCAATGAAATTCAAAGCAGGAAATCAATAAAGGAGACAGTACTACAGATCCCATGGACATTAAAAAGATAATAAGAGAATAATGTGAAAACTGTATGCCCACAAATGTGGTAGCCTAGATGAAGAGAGCTAATTCCTTGAAAGACACAATCTGCCAAAATTCACACAAGAAGGATTAAATAATCAAAATAGGCCTATATTTCTTAAATAAATTGAATCAGTAATTAAAAACTTTTCAAAACAAAACACCTGGTCTTTCTCACGGGTTCATTGGTGAATTCTACCGAACATTTAAGGAAGAAATTATATCAATTTCAGAGAACAGATGCAGAGAAAAGAATTTCTAACTCATTCTTTGAAGTCAACATTGTGTGTGTTACTCCCATACTACTAATTTATCCCTCTCTCTTTCCTTAAGTTTGTTTTCTGCATCTGTGAGTCTGTTTCTGTTTTGTATACATGTTGCTTCAAATGGCAATGTTTCATTCTTTTTTATGGCAGAGTAATAGTCCACTGTGTGTGTGTGTTTGTGTGTGTGTGTATACACACATTTATTTATATATATACACACACACACACACATATACACATACTCATACTGTGTCTTCTTAAACCAATCATCTCTTGATGGGCACTTGGGTAGTTTCTAAGGCGTGGCTATTGTAAATAGTGCTGCTATGAATACTGGCATGCATGTATCTTTTTGAATTAGAATTTTCATCTTTTCAGGATATATGCCCAGGAGTGGTGTTGCTGGATCACATGGTAGCTCTATTTTTAGTTTTTAAGGAAAGTCCATACTGTTTTTCATATTGGTGGTGCCAATTTACATTTCCACTGAGAATGTAAAACTATTCCCCTTTTCCCATACTCACACCAGCATTGTTATTTGTAGACTCTTTTTCTTCTTCTTTTTTTTTTTTTTTTAGACTTTTGTATCATAGCCATTCTGACTGGTGTGAGTTGATAACCTCTTGGTGATACAACACCAAATACATGATTCTTGAAAGGAATAGTTTTTAAGCTGGACTTCATTACAACGGGGATAAAGCATCTACCTGCAATGTGGGAGACCTGGGTTTGATCCCTGGGTTGGGAAGATCCCCTGGAGAAGGAAATGGCAACCCACTCCTGTACTCTTGCCTGGAAAATCCCATGGATGGAGAAGCCTGGTAGGCTACCATCCATAGGGCTGCAAAGAGTCAGACATGACTGAGCAACTTCACCTTCACTTTCATTAAAATGAAAAACTGGAAATTCTCTGGCCGTCAGTGGTTAGGACTTTGAGCTTTCACTCCCAAGGGCCAGGGTTCAATCCCTCGTAAGGCAACTAAGATCCCACAAGCCAAGCAGCAGTATTGCCCCCCCCCCCAAAAAAAAAAAATTAAACTTCTTTTCTACTAAAGTGTATGTCGAAAGAATGAGAATACAAGCCATAGACTGGGAGAAAATATTTACAAAGAACACATTTGATAAAGGACAGTCATATACAGATAACTATATGCAGAGAAAACTATATAGAGAGAAAAATATAGAGAAACTAAAGACAGTTAAAAAATGAACATCCTATTTAAAAATTAATAGGATGTTCATTTTTTGTTTTCAGTGACCTGAACAGACAAAGAAGATATACAGAGGGTAAATAAGTTTATGAGAAGGTGTTCATCAACATATGTAATAAGGGAATTACAAATTAATTAATGAGGTTACTCAGCCCACCTAATAGAATGGCCAAAATCTAGAATGCTAAAAACACCAAGTGCCGGTGAGGTTATGGAACAACAGAAATTCTTCACTCATTGATGGTAGAATGCAAAATAGTAGAGCCACTTTTGGAAGAAAGTTTGGCAGTTACTAATAACACTAAATATACTCTTACCATATAATCCAGTGATTGCACTCCTGGGAATTTACTCAAAGGAGTTGGAAACTTAAGTCTACACAAAAATCCACATAGAGTGTTTATAGTCGCTTTCGTCCTAATTGCCAAAACTTGGTAGCAACCAAGATGCCCTTCAGTAGGTAAATGGATAAATATACTGTGGCATGCAGACAATAGGATATTATTTAACACTGAAAAGATTAGGCATCAAGCAATGAAAAGACAGAGGAATCTTAAATGCATATTACCAAGAAAAATAGTCTATTCTATAGAAGTCCATACCCTTTGATTCTGATTGTATGATGTTCTGGAAAAGGTGAAACTATGCAGATACTATAAAGATTAGTTTTTCCAGGAATTAGGGGTGGGAAGGATGAATAGGCAAAAATACAGAGGATTTTTAGGGGGGTGAAACTGTTCTGTAATATATTACCAAGGTAAATATATGTCATTAAACATCTGTCAAAATTCATAGAATGTAAAACAGCAAGAGTAAAACCTAGGGTCAACTTGGAGATAATGATGAGTCAGTGCAATTTCATCAATGGTAACAAATGCACCACCCCAAAAGGAAGCCTCATAGTGGGAGAGGTTTTACACGTGTGTTGCACACACCAGGCTTCTGTGTCCTTCACTGTTTCCCTGAGTGTGCACAAACTTGTGTCTGTTGAGTTAGTGATGCCTTCCAAGCATCTTGTCTTCTGTCGACCCCTCTTCATCCAGGCCTCAGTCTTTCCCAGCATCAGGATCTTTTCCAGTTAGTTGGCTCTTTGCATCAGGTGACCAGTGTATTGAAGCTTCAGCTTCAGCATCAGTCCTTCCAATGAATATTCAGGGTTGATTTCCTTTAGGGTTGACTGGTTTGATCTCCTTGCTGTCTAAGGGACTCTCAAGAGTCTTCTCCAACATCGCAGTTCAAAAGCATCAAATTCTTTGGCACTCAGCCTTCTTTATGGTTCACCTCTCACATCCATACATGACTATTGGAAAAAACCATAGCTTTGACTATACAGACCTTTGTAGGCAAAGTGATGTCTCTGCTTTTTAATATACTGCCTAGATTGGTCATAGCTTTTCTTCCAGGGGGCAAGCATCTTATTTTCCTGGCTGCAGTCACTGTCCACAGTGATTTTGGAGCCCAGGAAAATAAAGTTACTATTTCCACTTTTTCCCATCTTTTTGCCATGAAGTGATGGGACCAGATGCCACAATGTTAGTTTTTAAAATGTTGACTTTTAAGCCAACTATTTCACTCTCCTCTTTCACTTTCATCAAGAGGCTCTTTAGTTCCTCTTTGCTTTCTGCCACAAGGGTGGTGTCTTCTGTATATCTGAGGTTATTGATATTTCTCCCAGCAATCTTGATTCTAGCTTGAGCTTCATCCAGCCCAGCATTTCGCATGATGTACTCTGAATAGAAGTTAAATAAGCAGGGTGACAATATACAGCCTTGACGTACTCCTTTCCCAATTTTGAACCAGTCTGTTGTTCCATGTCCAGTTCTAACTATTGCTTCTTGACCTGCACCAGATATCTCAGGAAGCAGGTAAGGCGATCTGGTATTCCCATCTCTTGAAGACTTTTCCACAGTTTGTTGTGATCCACGCAGTCAAAGGCTTTGGCATAGTCAATAAAGCAGAAGTAGATGTTTTTCTGGAACTCTCTTGCTTTTTCTGTGATCCAATGGATATTGGCTATTTGACCTCTGGTTCCTCTGCCTTTCTAAATCCACGTTTTACATCTAGAAGTTCTCAGTTCATGTACTGCTAAAGCCTAGCTTAAAGAATTTTAAGCATAATCTTGCTCGAATGTGAAATGAGTGCAATTGTGTGGTAATTTAAACCTTCTTTGGCATTGCCTTTCTTTGGGATTGGAATGAAAACTGACCTTTTCCAGTCCTGTGGCCACTGCTGAGTTTTCCAGATTTGCTGGCATGTTGAGTGCAGCACTTTGACAGCATCATCTTTTAGGGTTTGAAATAGCTCAGCTGGAATTCCATCACCTCCACTAGCTTTGTTTGTAGTAATGCTTCCTAAGGGCCACTTGACATTACACTCCAGGATATCTGTCTCTAGGCGAGTGACCATACCATTGTGGTTATCTGGATCATTAGGATGCATTTTGTACACTTCTGTGTATTCTTGCCACCTCTTCTTACTATCCTCTGCTTCTGTTAGGTCTTCGCCATTTTTGTCCATTATTGTGCCCATCTTTGCATGCAATACTCCCATTGTATCTCTAGTTTTTTTGAAGAAATCTCTCATTGTATTGTTTTCCTCTACTTCTTTCCATTGTCCACTTAGGAAAGCTTTCTTGTTTCCTCTTGCTGTTCTCCGGAACTCCACATTCAGTTGCGTATATTTTTCCCTTTCTCCTTGCCTTTTGCGCCTCTTCTTTTCTCATCTATTTGTAAGGCCTCTTCAGACAGCCCCTTCGCCTTCTTGCATTTCTTTTTCTTGGGGATAGTTTTGGTAGTGTTATGAACCTGCGTCCATTGTTCTTCGGGCTCTCTTGTCTACCAGATCTAGTCCCTTGAATTGGTTCATCACCTCCACTGTATAATCATAAGGGATTTGATTTAGGTCATACCTGAATGGTCTAGTGGTTTTCCCTCCTTTCTTCAATTTGAGCCTGAATTTTGCAATAAGGAGCTCATGATCTATGCCACAGTTGGCTCCAGGTCTTGTCTTTTGCTGACTGTATAGAATTTCTCCATTTTCAGTTGCAGAGGATATAATCAATCTGATTACATGTGTGTGCATGTGTGGTAAGTCACTGCTGCTGCTGCTGCTGAGTCGCTTCAGTCATGTCCGACTCTGTGCGACCCCATGGACTGTAGCCCACCAGGCTCCTCTGTCCATGGGATTCTCCAGGCAAGAATACTGGAATGGGTTGCCATTCCCTTCTCCAGGGGATATTCCCAACCCAGAGATCGAACCCACATCTCTTACATCTCCTACATTGGCAGGCAGGTTCTTTACCACAAGTGTGTAGACCACAGTATATTACAATTCATTATTCTTTCCATTAAATTTTAGAGTGAACCAAAATCTGCTCTAAAAATATGTTTAATTTTAAAAATGTAATGCAACCTAAAAGCACCATAAATTTATTAAAAGAAAACAGGCTAGGCAGTAAAAGTATCTTTTTTCTTAGTGTTTCAGTTCAAGTCCTGTCTTAACTCTAGGTTTCCAGTCTGAGGTTGAGAAAATAACCTAATCTTCTTAATCGAGTCACAGCCTTGTTTCCATGAACAGTTAGTACCAGTCCTTTATATAAAAGGTGAGGGAGGGGATATGAGTTGATCAGAAGATGGCCAGTGGGCGAGATTTACTTGGCTTCATTCAGTGCCTTTGATAGATGAAAGGCTACAAGCCAAACTCATGTACCTACAGACTCCATGCCTTTTCTCGGAGTACTGAAGATGAGAGTCCTGTTTGGTTTCATATGAGGATTCCCCGCACCCCCTCGCCCCATCACGCCTCAGAAAATGAAGGATATCTATCCTCCTCATTTAGGAAATGAGTGCTTGTAATAGAAACTTATTTTTAGTCAGCTGTTCCCCTTAGATGATTTATGCCACCTCTGACCTGCTTTCTGATAAAACATGACTTCATTCATGGCTCTGGAGATGACCTGGCATAAACCTGGAGTGTTAAGTCATTTTAATGACGGTTGGAGAGAGGATTGGATCTCCCACTGTAAGACTGTCTACTGTGAGGTTCTGTAAAGCAGCTGCGTTGCTAGTGAGGCCTGGTTACGTTTATCCCACTATTAGGTTCTTCAGTATTACTCACCTTTCTTAAAAGGAAAGAGGTTTTTCCAGCATGCAGAGTATCTGGCTTTTAATGGCTGTTGTGTGCTTAGTTGCTCAGTCGTGTCCAACTCTTTGTGACCCCATGGACTGTAGCCCGCCAGGCTCCTCTGTCCGTGGGGATTCTTCAGGCAAGAATACTGGAGCGGGTTGCCATGCTCTTCACCAGAGGATCTTCCTGACCCAGGAATTGAACCAGGGCCTCCTGCACTGCAGGCGGAGTCTTTACCACCTGAGCTCCCAGGGAAGCCCATTGTAATGGCTACAGAGCTGAAATAACATTCATATACTTGGTTGCTCTTTGGTCTGTTTTCCCTTCGCTTTGTTAACTGACTCATTCTTGGAGGTTACAGTGGTTATGCTTTTCTGGTCAGCTGATGGTTGACCTTTCGTAGAAATGACACTTTCACCTCTCCAAGTATAAGAAGTTAATGCTCCAGTTTCATTGAGCATCTCATCTACTCAGTGAAGAATCAGGACATTCAGAATTGATTCCCATGGCCTGTGACCCCGAGTCAACTTGGGGCAAAGGGCTTTTCTCAGACATCCTTCTCTAAAGGCAGGGTCAGTGACTCCTTTTTTTTCCAAACTCTGTTTTTCTCAGTGATGATTTTAAAATGGTGATTTTGTTCTTTCAGTATCTAAAAATGCTTCCTATATTCCAGAACCTCAGTCATTAATACATCGGGGGAAATAACATACTCTTACATTCCTGTTCTCATACTTTTAATTGGGTAAAATACAGTCACATGTTTTATAATTATTGAGGTTTTTTGTTTTAAAATATATAGTTTCTTTGTTTTACAAGGGAGCTACATTATACTTTTTTGTTTTAGAGCTTATATGTTATCATGACATTCCAAAAAAAAAGGTAAGTAAGTTCTGACGTTTAAATATTTTCCATCATTTACCTTTCCCTGTATCGTCATCACCAATAGTATTTCACATTTTTATTGATGTTGCCCTCCTATCATTCTTTATAACTCAATTCCTCCTGTTTATTCCTCTGCTTAAAAATTGCTTTCCCCAACTACCTCCTGTCCCACTTTTATTCCTTGTTTGCCTCTATAAAATATGGTTAAAAATAAAGCCTCTACTGTAAATCATTATTATTATACTCATTTGTATTTCTACCTAGAATATTTTAAAGCCCTCAAGAAGTTTTCATTGTTCAGTCACCCTCCCTAAGCTATGATCTGTGTACTCTTTGGCCAAGTCTTTTGTTATTTTCTTTATTGAATTGTGTGTTATATGTCTCTGTCTGTGTGGGCATGGTTGATAAACTTTCAATTTAGCCACAATTAATATGCTTTTGGATGAGTTCCTTTTTCTTGGGAGTTTGTTGATGGTATTTACTTTGTCTTGTGATTAAAAATGTGTGACAGAGTTCTGTAGCAAAATAATGCTTTCTTACCTGCTTGCACTCTTCCGTTTAGAAGAACTGGTAGTTGACAACGGGCTCTTTTTAATTTTGGTTTCTACAACACAGGGGTTGCTAGGTAACTTCTAACCCCTTTCAACAAGAGAATAGTCAACAACAACAACAAATTTCTGCTCTCTTTAGACTGTATATTCCATCTAGAAGATCTACCAAATAAAAAATGACTTAAAACATTTTTTAAATGTGCAGTTCTATATAGACTGCCTTCTACATCTTTGGAACATGGCATCAAATATTTTTTAATTAAACTGCCATTATGATCTGCTTATTCTTAAGAAATTAACTTCTAAGCAACATTTGCCATCTCCAGGAAATGTATGAAAATCCAGTTTAATTTGAAAATAGTAATTTTATGACAATATATCAAAATTTTGTTATTAAAATATCTACTTGGATTTCTCATTTACTTATATGACTTAAGTGTGGTACAGCTGTTCATACTAAACATTTTGTTTATTTAGGGGGAAAATGTACTTAAATTCTGTTATCCTGGTCATTACTTGAAAGTTTAACCTCATATTCTAAAGTTTAAATAATTTCAGTCTGACAAAGCATATAATTTTTACATAAAATTTTTAAAAATTAAAAAAAACCTTTTAAGTTTTCATGTCTTCTATCAGATTTCCCCCATGATGTTTCTTTCTAGCTACTGCCAAAGTTAATAGTTACATTTTCCCCAGTAACAAGTAGTACACTTGCAAAGACTTTGAAAATTATTTTATTGGAGTATAGTTGATTTACAATGTTGTGATTTGCAAAGATTTTAGGAATTGCTTAAAGCCTGTATTAAAAAATCCTTTGTTTAAGAATCATTCAAATAGCTAGAGCTGATACGTAGCAGGTATACATGAGTGGGGCTGTGCTGAAGGTTGCTGAAATATTTCCAAGATGGTGAGGGAATTCTGCTGCTCTAGGACACCTTTCCTCCTTCTCCATGACTCCCTGATCTTCCCCACAGTCCTGTAGCTAAAACAGGTGGTTTCTTGGACCTTCCTCCGACACTATGACCCATGCTTTGACATGCTAGCTGTTAAATGTTTTTATTATCACTCATGTGGATAGTGAGAGAATCATCATTTACATGTTTTGGTGTTTTTAAGAGTACCTTATGATAGAAGTACTTTATGTCATGTTAATAGCATTTCTAACTTTGTAAAATGCATAATTTGCTTTTAATAATCCAAGTAAATAAAACCATGGTCTCATTACTCTGAAAGATCTGCTTTATTACTTTATAATATGAAATTACCAATCTAAAGGAGAATATATCAATACATTGTAAAATAATTTAGGGGAAATCAGTAAGCATTGTGATTATCAGTTTACAGTTACCTGTTATGTGAGGATTATTCATTACAAAGTTTTACTATTTAGTATACGGAGGTGGTTGTTCACTTACTAAGTTGTATCTGACTCTTGTGACCCCATGGGCTGCAGCATGCCAGGCTTCCCTATCCTTCACCATCTCCCTGAGTTTGCTCAAACTCCTGTGAAGTAAAATTATATTGATTATTCTAATTATTCTAATTTCCTATCAATATAATTTTGTCCTAGTTTTACACCTTATTTATTGTGAAATACCTCTTTTTTTAAACATGTATTTATAATATCTGTATCAAATTAGACCGTATTTAAGTCATAGAATCGTAACACCTTAAACCTGGTTTGGAACAGAGATAAGACAATTCAACATTAAAAGCTCAGTTTCCTTAAGTGATTGGCCTCAGATCATGACATTATAGCGAATTAGTGGCAGAACTAAAACTGAGATGGATTTATACTTTGCTTATCTTTTCTACCTGCCTACTTCCTTAGTTTGCTTCTGGGTCTGCGAGAGTGATGGGTGAGAAATGTCTTCTGAGATTCAGCTCAAAGCCTCGCTCCTAATAGAAATAGTGTTCTGCAGTCAGCCATAGAAATTTAGTCACCAAGATCTAAAGTTCCTTGTGTGGAGAAAAAGGAACACATGAACCATAAAAAAATCAGTGTACACATTTTTCTCCACCTCTTTCATCTTCTCTGCCCCTTTCTTTTCCTCCACTACATAGAGTTCCTAGAAGGGATCCCCAAAATGCTTAGACGTTGTAAATGGCAGCTCTGTTACAGAGAATTACAGAGAATTGTGTTTCCTATTCTAGTGGATGAATGTTTCCTATTTTAGTGGCTTTTCAGAGTTAAAAAAAAATGGCCACATCTCCATTGGTTTATGGAAATAACAGCCCAGTCTCTGACCAAAGAGGTCAAGTATTAGCAAGTGTCAGAGTGTCATAGAAATGTTTGCATTTCGGATGCAAGAAATTATGTATGCTTGTTCTGCTTGATTTTCACTCAGTATTTTTTTTTTAATGTGGGTTTTTCATCTTGGTGTTTCAAAATATCTATTCCCTCATAACTTTTGTTTGCCTGTTTGTTTTTGGAAGGTACATATATGTTAATAATCTATACACAACACCAACACCAAATGAATTTATACCTGTAACAAATTGGGACATGGTACCTAATTTTTTTGTGCAATAGAAATACTAAGTCAAACAGTTTATAATTGCTGCCTGATGTTTCAGCTTTGTTTGGCAATTTTCGTTCTATAAAGACTGTTCATTAGGAACAGTCTTGTTTGGTGTATATATGTATACTTTTATCTTAGTGGAATTTGTTCTATAAATGCTTACTGAATTTTTCCTTGGAGTTACTACTCTGTGTTAGGAAGAGTGAGGAGTAAATACACACGAGGACTTCTTTGGTTTTCTTCTCAGAGCTTTCCCTGCTGTAGTGAATTATTTATTTATTTATTTTTAAAGCTTTAATAGAACAAACATTGCTGCCAAGGAGCTGACATTCTGAAATAGCACTTCCCTTTGGGCACCTTGCAGTGGGGATCCTTTCCTTGCAGAGAGAGAGGGAGGGAGCCTGAGCCCAGGCTTGTTGGGGCGGGGGAGGGGGAGATGGGAGAGGAAAGAGGGAGGAGACCTGAGTCCTGGGGATATCCTGCTGAGGTCAGTAACCTGCTGTTCCGTGGACGTCTAGTCTGACCCCGTTTAGACCTGGAGAAGGCTCACGTCCAGCAGGGAGGCAGCCCAGGCGGCATGACAACAGGAAGGAAACACCTTTGTCTGGGAAACTTTGTGGAGACAGGCAGTAAAGGTGGCTGAGTAGCACAAAGCGGGAAGGGCTAGATCCAGCAGCAGGAACATAGTGCCCTGCTTGCAGTGGAGATATTTATCTGATGATTTGATCAGTAAAATATCTGTCTGTTGGAAGGAGAATGAATATGAGACTGCAAAGAAAGATTTCTGTATACAGCGCATAGTGTACATTGATATGTACATCCTGATAGTTTGTAAAGAAGACTTTGGTTCCGCTTTTGAAGGAAAGTGTCTGCTACTCGTATTTGAAGTATAGAGTAACTTACCTTTCACCAAAAAGAATTCTGTTCTTCCCTGAATCTGTTGGAGGCCTGCCACCTACAAAGTGTGTGCTCACGGACATGACTGACAGTATTTTGAAGATTCAATGACTAAGAATGCAATCAGTAAATCTTAGCTGTTTTTATTGTCACTGTGATTTTTTTCATCTACACTCTGGAGAAGATTGCAAAAGGATATTATCCTTTTGAAACAGTGAATAGTTGATGAAGATAAAATAGCAGAATAAGCTTCAATCTAGGGAGACAAAAGAAAAATCTGTCTCGGAACCACATTATCCTTAGAAAGATAGTGATTTTGACTGTGCGATTTATTTCATTCCGTAGAAAATATGGATGGGAGTGAGAAAATTTCAATGTGCTCTTGGTTTACAGCGGGTGGGGGCGGGAGGCAGTGTTACCTTGATTTCTGTCTGGTTGCAGTTACCCTTCATATTTATTCTGTTTAGCCTTCTAAATGATTTTTGTTTTCTTTATAATCTCAGTATATCAGGTCAGAGGGAAAACTCAATATATAAGCAGATTGATATTATTTTACATTTGCTTTGAGAGTATTTACCATAGCATCCTAAATAGTGTTATGAAGGTTCTCTTTCAAACCCTGTACCCAAGCTATGAGTCATCACTGCAATGATTCCTGAATGATATCATGTAGGAGACATTCCAAGACTGAACTCAGCCAAGACCATTGGTCGGTGAAGAACTGTGTTCTGCCAGGAGCCTTGTGGCCTCTTACAGGTGTACATTCTATTTATTGGGACAGCCTCTTTCTATAAAGGACCTTTTTGGGGCAAAGAAAATTGGAACTTCATGGGCTCTCTGCTGGTTTGCCAGCTTGGTTCCCAGCGAGTCAGATAACTGCTCATGGTGACGTGCATTTCTCTAGGCCCCCCATCTCGGGCTGGTCTTTAGAGAGCAGCCTCACTCAGCCCGCTCACACCATTCTGAGCCAAGGACATTGCTGTCCTGAATGCCATACAGTATAGATAAAAATCTTACACCTGATAAAAATCTTACATTCTGATAAAACACTGAGTTTACTCTGAGAATGCATTAACCATTTAGGTTTTACATTACTATTTTAAACAGAAAACAGCAAGGCAAGTGCTTCCTTCCTTCCTCAATATTTGGTCCATAAGTTGCTAAACCTAGCCTTAGGAATCTAAGGATATGCAGACAAAGACCCTCTTCTTACCATTGTTTCTTTGACCTTTTCTAAAATGACAAAATATTTCATTGTCTCCAACCCTAACCTCCTGAACTGTACTTGTCTGATAATAATTATTTGGAATACATGGATTCCTCAAATATGTCATGTCAGAAGTTTATTTTGTCATTTCAATTTACTTTACAGAATTTTTTTTCCGATTAATACCATCAGTCTTCCAGGCAACCAAACTCAAAGCTTTATTGCTATAATCGGGTCCTTCTTCCTACATCTACAGTGTTACTAATAACCACTCATTTCTCAATCAATAATATTTCCCTACTTTATCATTTTATTTCATTTTCTCTGCCACCCTTCTGTTCAGACTTATCACTTGACATCTGAACTATGGCAACAAGCCAATATCTTTTTTTAAAAAACAATTTAATTTTCTGTCTAGTTTTGGCTGTGCTGGGTCTCCAGCTGTGTGGACTTTTCTCTAACTGCAGCAAGCAGGAGCTACTGTCTAGTTGCATGCATGGGGTTCTCATTGCAGTGGCGTCTCCTGTTGGAGAGCACAGGCTCTGGGCTGCATGGACTTTAGTAGTTGCAACTCCAAGGCTCTACAGCACAGGCTCAATAGTTGTGGTGCACGGGCTTGGTTGCTCCAAAGCATGTGGCATCTTCGTGGACTAGGGATCGACCTGCATCTCCTGCACTGACAAATGGATTCTTCACCACTGAGCCACTTGGGGAAGCGCCACGCCTCTGCATCTTCTCCTGCATCACATTCACTAGGATGGCTTCAAACAAACAAGCAAACAAGACAGACAATAGCAAGGGTTTGGGAGGGTGTGGAAGAATTGGAGCCCTCGTATAATTGCTGACGGGAATGTAAAATGGCAGAGACTTTGTAAAACACAGTTTGGTAGCTCCTCAAAAGGTTAAATGTAAAATTATCATATAACCTAGCAATTTCACTCCTAGGAATTCTACTCCCAAGAGAATTGAAAACATATGTCCATAGGAAAACTTAGAAACAATGAACAGACATGTTTAGAGCTGCATTATTCACAGTGGCCTAAAGGTGGAAGCAATCGGTGTCTATCAACAGATAAATAGAAAAAGAGAATGTGGTATATGTATATAATGGAATACTCTTCTGCCTTAAGAAGGAAGGAAATTCTGATATGTTACACCATGGATGAATCTTCAAGACATTATGCCAGGTAAAATAAACCAGTCACAAAAGGACAAATATGATTCTGCTTATATGAAGTACCTAGAATAGTCAAATTCATAGAGACAAAGAGTAGAATTATGTGCTTAAAAATGATGACTTCTATGGTATGTGAATTACATCTTAATTTTTAATTGAGACATGACAGTCTTAATACATTGACTTTTATGATGTCGTGTTGTTGAAGAAACAGCATGCCCCAGTCTCAGCTTAGTATTTCTGGCTATGTAGTGGAGAAAAGTAAGTGACCTCCCTTCTGACTCTGTAAAATAGGGATAAGAGTAACTACCTTTCCAGATGTTTGTGTTAAATGAATTAACATATCCAGTTACTTCTGGCACGGTATCTGGCATCACTAAGAACCTAGTAAATTTACTAAGACCTCTTGGGACGTGAGCCTTCAGCAGCTTCCAGTACTATTTCAGATACTATTTCCAGATATTCTGGAAAGTGGTCCAATTCCTTTGCCATTTTACCAATACTCTGTATTCTGGCTCAAAATTGCCTCTCCAGATTCTCCTAAGGCTATTTTATAGAAACCCTTCCTTCAGAATGGGCTTTTTTTAGTCCCCCTAACGTTGCTTTGCATATTCTTGCAACTGTGTCTTTTCTTGAAAACAATGCTCTCTCCCTGTTCCTCTCTGAATTTCATCCTGCCTTAAGACTCAGCAGAAGCCTGTCCTCATGCATTAAACTTTTCCTCGCATTTCAGTACATGGATATCTCTCATTTTTGTAGCACCCAAGATTTTCACTACATCTTTGATCAGTGAAGCCTTTGGTTATATTTTTTAAGTATTTATCTTATCATGGGATCTTTTGAAAGTATGTGTCGAGCTAAATTAAAGCCCCTGAGCATTGGGTTACATGTTATAACCCTTTACCTTTTCCACAGCATTTACAACATTGCCTTGATGTGGTGTATTTGGGATAAACATCTGCTATAGGTGAGTTAAGCTAGTGCTACATCTCAACAAGTACAGGGACTTAAACTAATGATTCTCTATTTTGGCTGCACCTTAGAAACACTTGGGGAATAAGGTTTCATTTTTAGGCCAACAAATCAGAACCTCTGAGTGTTAGGCCTCAACTTTATACCCAGATAATAATTATAACCAAGGCTGAGGACTGTTGGCTTCAACCAGTGAAATAACAGAAGCCAGTGGGTCTCAAACTTAATTGATAATCAGAGTTAAGATGTGATGATCACAGACTGACATGGGCAGAGATGCTTTGGGTAGTGCAAACTGCTCTGCAAATACTAGACAAATATTATGGTGCCGTCGAGACTTTGATGGCCTTGAGAAAGATCCTTAAACCCCCAAATTTTTCAGAGCCAACGGCACAGTGGGGAAATACCTAACTAGAGGCATCTAAAACCTCTAAACTCTGCATCATAGCTTTCATACCAGATGTGCATGCCTAGTTCCTTTTAGCTCTTAAAAATATTTAAACTCTTCATCTTTTCCAGGCTGGCCACCATTCAGCAGCAGACCCTCTCAAGATTGTCCACTTGCCTTTGCTCCTGGTTGAGTTGCCTCACATGGAAGCGGGAGATGGGCTCAGCGGCAGCCGGCAGGCCATGATCCAGGAGGTGCAGTGAGGGATAGAGCTGCTGGTAAGGCATGGCAACAGTGATGCTAGTTTGCAAGTATGCTTATTCTCACTCGAATGGTCAACCTCTCATCCAGTCTCCAGCTCTGTACTCTCTCAAATGCCTCTCTTATCTATGCTTACGATGCATGGCTTAGATTTTAAGGTCTGTGAATCCCCTAAAGCTGTGTGCTGACTTTTAAATGTATACATTGTTAGTTTTTTTTTTTTTTCCTGGAGAAAAGGAAGGTTTTCATCAGATTTTTAATGTCTGATATCTTAGTAAAAGAGAAATAAGAACTTCAAATACAGTAAGCACAGAGAAAGTTCCTGTCTTTAACCATTTGTTACAGTATTTCTTTTCTCCATTCTTACCTCACTTCTGGCTACTTTGTCTCAATCTTGTTGGGGACCAGAATAATGCTATTTTATGGTTATTTACTGGTCTGAAAGTGGGCATCTCTTGAGCTTAGGCAGCTAGGCTTCATGACAGTTTGGCTTTGTAGACCTAGCTGAGAACTAAAGTTTAGAATGACAGATATCAGAAGAGTCTATCTGATTTTCACATGATTTTTTTCTGAAAAGTGAAAATAGAGGTATGGACAAAGAGAAAGACACCCTTTTCATTATGTTCTTATAGTTGATCTTAATAAAGATCAATAATTTTGTTAATGGGCATCCCAACCTAAAGGTTTTTTCTTTTTTTTTTTAAATCAGATCACTATCTTTTGTATGGATATACAGAGGGAGGGAGCTGATTTATTTTTTCCCCAAAACATTCAAGATAAATGTGCTTAGTTGCTGGGTCATGTCCGACTCTTTGGCACCCCATGGACTGTAGCCTGCCAGACTCCTCTGTCCATGGGGATTCTCCAGTCAAGAATACTAGAGTGGGTTGCCATGCCCTCCTCCAGGAGATCTTTCCATCCCAGGGATCAAACCCAGGGCTCCTGCATTGTGGGCAGATTTTTTTGCCATCTGAGCCCCCAGCGAAGCCCATGAATACTGGAGGGGGTAGCCTATTCATTCTCCAGGGGATCTTCCCAACCTAGGAAACAAACCAGGGTCTCCTGCATTGCAGGCGGTTTCTTTACCAGCTGAACTACCAGGGAAGCCCTTAAGGTGAATAGTAGAATAAATTCTACTGTATATACCTTAGCTTGTTTAAATTGTGGATGCATTATAGAAGAGGAAGTACAGGCTAGCTAGAGAAAAGGAGGAGTGAGATTGTTTTTTTCATCTATGGTTCTTTAGCAGGTAATTCTGCTTTAGTTTCACTGAGTCTTGTTTATGCGTTCAGCATAGTAAATCTTCTAAAAAGCCTGTGCAGCTTAATCTCTGCCCACACTACAGATGCCTGAGGATATAAGTATCCACTCTGCCACTTGATACTTCTTAGAGACTGACCTGGTGCTGAGAAATCCTTTCCAACGTGTCCTCAGTTAAACTCCCATGATTCCTGGATATTGCCATTTTCAAGACATAGGGCAAGTGCATCTGCCTAGATTACCTCTCTGCCCCTGGAATTTTAAGTCACCATGTAAGGGAAAGAGAACTCAGCACAGTGGTAACTCTCAGAATGAAAATTTTCCCCTTGCATGCTAATGTTTTTAGAGTAATCATTGTCACTGAAAATAGACTTCCTCTTTCCCCTCTCATACTGGAAAATCTTAGGTAATTATGAATAAAGCTTTCTTTGCTTTTCCCCTCCTCCCTGAGTGAATGCTTTGCCCCTCACTGTGGGGACTGTGGCTATTCTTTCTGTGTTTGTCTTTAACATGAGAACTGAGACATACATTAAGAAAATTTTTTTCTCAAGTCATAACATTAGTCAGAAGATTTTCTCTTCTTAGAGATGATGGGTGGATAAATAAGGAAAAGCAAAAGTTTAGGGGAAAGTATAAGAAAAATTACTAACAAGAAAAGTGGACAGGGATTTCCCTGGTGGTCTAGTGGCCAAGACTCCATGCTCTCAGTGCAGAGGACCTGGGTTCCATCCCTGGTCAGGGAACCAGATCTCACGTGCTGCAGCTAGACCCAGTGCAGCCAAATAAATAAATAGTTTTTTAAAAAGAGAAGAGGATAGGAGATTAAAATATTAGCTGTTATTATTATTATTTTTTAAATTTCAAGTCACTCCTGAAGGAGTCCTTCCTTCATATCCAAAAAGAATCTAATTTTGCATTCAGTTTTTTTTACAGTTTGGTAAGCTCAGCCTAGGACTTATTTTCAGTAGTAAATAAGCTGGGGCTTATTTTTAGTAATGTTGATTAGCTGTGTGTTCCATGGGAAAGTTATTTAACCTCTTTAAGCCTTGTTTTATTTGGCAAGGAGGAAAATAGGTCAGAGTTAAATAATACTAGAATTGTGTAATGTTATATGGATAATATGTTCAGGGCTTGGCACATAGTAAGTTCCCAATTGTATAGTAGCATTTTTTTTATTATTATTAATCACTATCACTAATGTTGCTTTTAGTTTTTTAGTAATGAATTCATTCAAAAGGTGTTTATTGACCACCTATCAAATACCAGGTACTCTTTAAGAAGGGACATATTAATGAGCAAAACAGACAATAGTCTTTCCTTGTTTATAGAGTGGGAGCCAGACATAAATACAGATGCGTACTACATAGAATATCAGGGAATACTAAGCATAAGCATTTTGTCAGAAAAAGGAAATTGGAGGCACAGTGAGTTAGTAATTGAAGACAGAGGAGTCAGAAAAGACATCAGGATAAAATTGCTTGCTGAATAAAAAACATGAGAAAGGAATATGCTCATACCATAAAGTTACATGGGGGCAGAGTGTTCCAGTAGAGGGGAAATACCGCAAAGCCCCGAGAGCAGTTTTTTTTGGAGTGATTCAAAGAGAATCAGAACATCATGTACAGCTTCTTCATGCATCACCAATAAACATTTGCCCAGGTACCCAAGTGGATGATACAGATAAGAACTTTGGAAGTTCAGAGAATGGCAAGGTACATCTAGACTAAAACAGGTAGAGAGGATTCCATGAAGGAAGGTGGTGGTCTGGATCTCGGAGGCAAGGAAGAATCTGGATAGTTGGTAAAAGGGTACAAACCTTCAGTTATAAGATAAATAAAATCTGAGGATCTAATATATAATGTGACTATAGTTGACAATGCTGTATTGTATAATTAAAGTTTGCTAAGAAAGTACAACTTAAATGTTCTCACCAAAAAAAAAAAAAACAAAACCCAAGAACCTAAACGTCAGGTGATGGTGGTGGTAATTAACTTGATGGGGGAAATTCTTTCACAGTATCTATGTCAAATCATCACATTGTATACTTCATATATTTTAGTTTCATTTGTCATTCATACCTCAATGAAGCTTAGATAAAAACTCGAAAGTAAAAGTTCTAGTTAAAATTACTTTTGTACAGTTCACAGTCATACAGCCTCACATCCCAGTGGACTGAAGTAAATGAGAAATAGCATGAGGTGGAATAAAATTAGGATATTGGCTTTGCAGGCAGGAGTGCACCAGGAAAAAGGAAGAGGCAGACAACTTTTCACAGAGTTGGCAAGTAGTGGGCAGGAAGATGGCAAGATCAGTGAGGTCAATTTTTGTAAAAGTCTTAAGGGCAGTTTAAAGATTATTACCTGCTCTCATATAAATATTGAGGAACAGCTGAAGCAGATAAGTAACATGGTAAATTCAGGTCTTTAGTGATATTATTATAAGTAGTCTAGAAGAGTGAGGGAGATGAAGGAAGTGGTTGCAGTCATTGAGTGAGGTTGAAAACATGGATTATGGTAAGAGATAAAACAGAAAAGGGAAGATAGGTTTGATATATTTTAAAGAAAAACGATGTAACTGCTTAATTGCACACAAGAGATTAAGAAGAAATGTTTTTAAGTTTTAAATTGGCCAATGAAGTGTGGCCATTATAGGAAATTAGAGGAAATAGGGTACCCAGAGGTGACATATGGCTTCCCTGAGTCCATGTCCCTAGTTACTGGCAGAACCCAGACCAGCTCCATGTCTCCATATTGACAGCTCCTGCCTGTGCCTTCTGTAGGAAATATTAGTGATTTGTATTTTGCCAGATTGCTTGTGGAGAACAGAGTTAGAATGTTTGGATTTGCCTATTCACACTGTCTTATAGCCACTTTTTCTAATTAATGTGGACATTTTTTATTTACTCTCACATGAAACAGATCTAAGTTGCTTAGAAAGGGTCAAAGAAGCATTGGTAAAACTAGAAGAGGTTCATCGTAAATGCTTAGAGTCTCCCATCTGTGGTGATTATTGTTTCCTGATTTAAAACATCGTCTTTCTGTCTTTCCAGTGGTTTGAGATGGAACAGTTATTTCTATCATTGTACCTTTTTTTCTGTTTATTTTTCTAAAGAAAAATGCCTTTTCTCATCCTAGATATAAATCACCACCCATATTTTTAAAATGAACACTTCAGACGTCCCTTCCTTCTAGACCAGTCTTATAAACTGAAATTCATTGTCGTTCTGATAGACCTGATCGATTTATCCTTTGAACCATAAGACTTTAAACAAAAAAAAAGACCCTAGAGATCGTCCAATGCAGTGCTCTTCAAACTGCACCCTTCAAACTGTTATTTTGCTACCCATCTATTTGTTATTAAAAATGTTCTCATTTTTAATGAAATGTAACTTTCTAACAAAGGAGCAGGAATGTACTTAAAAGAGAAAATTTTAGTTCTCTATCCACACTAGTGTTACACGTCTCTCTTTATACATTCCTTTTCCTTCTCCATTATACATGCACATTATAATACAAGTCATGACTGAATCTTATGAAAGCAAAATCTTCACTATCTGTGGTGTCTTGTCGTATATTCGTATAATGCCCAGTTTGGTCTCATATAGTTTCTATGTCCCAAGAGAGTGAATTCTGGAAGACATGGGTTTCTCCTGAGAACTTTGGCAGTCCCTGAATTCACAAATAGCACTGTAACACTTTGGACATCAGTGCCTGTCCATGAATGACACGTACTGTGAGTTTGGAACGAGTCAGCCATGCTAAAATAGACTGCACCCTATGAAAGTTATTTTCACCATTCTTGTATTTCAGTTTCCCTATCAAAAGGTGAAGTATCAGCTGCCTCTATTGATCTCAGGATATTTTAAGCATAAATGAGTGAGTCTTGGTGAAAACACTTTGTATTCTGAAAGAAAGTTGCGGTGCAACTAAAGACAATGGAAACTTTCCTGTCTTTACAGATGTCAATCTAACCAAACCTCCTCCTCCAAGTGTGAAATTAATTTGTTATCTTGGCTTTTTTAATGTTGAAAAGATGGAGAGAACAAGTAACAGTTTTCTGAGAATCTGTGATCACACAGTTAACATCGTGTATGTTTATAATGTGTCTCCCAGGTGGCACTAATGGTAAAAAGCCCGCCGGCCAGTACTGGAGACATAAGAGGTGTGGGTTCGATCCCTGGGTTGGGAAGATCCGCTGGAATAGGAAATGGCAATGGAGAATCCATGGACAGAGGAACCTGGTGGGCTGCAGCTCCTAGGGTCACAAAGAGTCAGATACAACTGAAGCAACTTAGCATGCACTCGTAATTTTCAACCAAGAACACATACAGTCCTTTGAATGTTAGTGGTGGAGTTGAGGGGACTTAAAAATGCAAAACAAAACCAACCAACCAACCAACCAAGAAAATACCTTGACCATCTTTTCCGGATCTTGAATCCCTCTCACATGCGCATGTACACACGCATCTTTCCTTAAATTCTTCTCGTCATCTTGCTTCTTACTTCATTGAGAACAGGGCACTTGCTAAGCAGGAATGCCTACCACTTTCTTTCCCACTCACACCCACAAATCCAGCTTCTCCACATCTCTCTGCTCATTCTTACCACTCCTAATTTCCTTTTTCCATGAATTAATCATTTCCTAATTGTTCCCTCTGATTCTTTGCTTCCACTCCCCCTCCCCCACGCCCC
Source organism: Ovis aries (assembly GCF_016772045.2). NCBI lineage: Eukaryota > Metazoa > Chordata > Mammalia > Artiodactyla > Bovidae > Ovis > Ovis aries. Next base: position 20,366,989 of record NC_056059.1, on the reverse strand, counting down.
GCTGGTCAATTTAAAGCACTTTAGTGTGCTCTTTCTTAAATGCAGATATAAGTAGGTATTGTTGTTGTTTAAACTTTGCGAACCCCGTGGACTGTAGCCCGCCAGGCTCCTCTGTCCATATTATTTTCCAGGCAAGAGTACTGAAGCGGGCTGCCATTTCCTTCTCCAGGATATCTTCCTGATCCAGGGATCAAACCCACATCTCCTGCACTGGCAGGCAGATTCGTTACCTCTAAGCCACCAGGGAAGCGTGCAAGCATGTATCCCCCTTCTTCCCTTTGATAGGTGTCTGTTGGCAAACTTTGTTAAAGTACCCATGCCCCTCCCTACACACCTGCCTTTCAAAGTTATTACAATTGAAATAAAGTTCATTTGCTAAGTGCAGAAAGGGATACGATGTGGGGACTTGTAGGGCCACCTACCTATCCTCTTTTCAGCCAGTGTAGCCCTGAACAGCTCTGTGAACTCTTGCTATCTAAAGAGCTCAGCTTGGAAAACCATTGGCCTATAAGAAGTAGATCAAACTCTGTGTTTGATATTCCTTATCTGGCTCTTGATCACTCTTCAACCTCCTGTCACCATATTGACTGTCGCTCAGATTATGTGATATAGTTATTCCTAACTGTAGGTCTTAAACCTAACATAATATTTCATACATTCAAGCTTTCATGCTTCTTCCTCTCCTGGTTAACTGTTCTTTTCCCATAAAGCCTCAGCTCAGATTTCCTATCAGCACATCCTCATATTTGGGGCATTTCTTGTCCCTCAAACGTCACACTCACTGTAGTCCTGTTTGCCTGTCTTCTCTGAAATCCTTAGGACAAAGGCTGTCTTATCTTCCATGCCTAACATTTTGTACAGTGTTTGGTTACAGAGTAGGCACTTAATCACACTCTTCAGAAGAAAGAATTCACTTTGTGATCACATCTTCTATTACTTGTTGTTCTCTCTGGCTCCTTCAAATAGATACACCTGCCCTTTAAGTGGGAATGGGGCAGAGGAGGAACTGGGAGGGTAAATTAGAATTTACAGTGTCCAGACTTGGTAATTTTGTATACAGTTACATTATTTCAGAACTTGAACCTCAGAGCTACTCAGCTGTAACTGTTGTTGTTGAGTTGCTCAGTCCTGGGGCAACTCAGTCCTGGTCCAACTCTTGCCACTCCATCGACAGTAGCCCACCAGGCTCCTCTGTCCGTGTGATTTCCCAGGCAAGGATACTAGGGAGGGTTGCTCTTTCCTTCTGCAGGGAATCTTCCTGACCCAGGGATCCAACCTGCATTTCCTGCACTACAGATCTTCACCACTGAGTCACCTGGGAAGCCCAGTTGTAACTATCACTTGCATAAGTAACATTTGATGGTTATGTATTTTTTCTCTAAAGTGTGTGCTGCTGCTGCTGCTGCTGCTAAGTCGCTTCAGTCATGTACGACTCTTTGTGACCCCATAGACAGCAGCCCACCAGGCTTCCCTGTCCCTGGGATTCTCCGGGCAAGAACCCTGGAGTGGGTTAATATTTCCTTCTCCAATGCATAAAAGTGAAAAGTAAAAGTGAAGTCGCTCAGTTGTGTCTGACTCTTAGCGACCCCATGGACTGCAGCCCACCAGGCTCCTCCGTCCATGGGATTTTCCAGGCAAGAGTACTGGAGTGGGTTGCCATTGCCTTCTCTAAAAGTGTGTGCTAAGTTACTTCAGTCATGTCTGATTCTTTGTGACCCTATGGACTGTAGCTCTCCAGGCTCCTCTGTCCAAGGGATTCTCCAGGCAAAAATTCTGGAGGGGGTTGCCATTCCCTTCTCCAGGGGATTTTCCTGCCCCAGGGATGAAACCCATGTCTCTTATGTCTTCTGTATTGACAAGTGGATTCTTCACCACTCGCACCACCTGGGAAGTATCCCTAAAGTATCCTAGCCTAAGTAAATTGATTACACTTGGGATTTGTTGGCTGTTTTGGGAGACATTAAGGATATTCTGATTCCAAGAGCATTCATTAACACAAATGCTTCACCATACGAAGAGAAATTTAAAAGCTGTTATGAATGATATATGATGTCTATTGGGTGATAGTTTTAATGAATAAACACACTCAAGACCTTGCTTGGTGAGACATAAATACAGGAAATGTCTTGAAAATTCCAGAAAGTTCAGTTGATGATGGATTTTCTGACCCAGCAGATTTTTATTTTGTTCTGTGTTTCACCGTCAGGGGAAAGGAGGCAGGTTGGTCAGTGTGCTTTTGAATGTAGGCTTTTGTGGGAGCCGTGTGTTTGGCAGAGATATCCAGGTGCCTTGTGATGATATGAGGACATCGCTGGGATTGTATGCAAGCTTGCAGGGCTAAATCAACATTCTGGATCTCTAGAGAGCATTTCAGGAAAGACCTCTGAGCTCTAGGTTCCCTAACCAAACAGTGACATGTTTATTAAAATTCATAGCTTCAAAGGAGGGTAAATAAACTTTCCACATCAAATGCAGAATTGAATACTTGAAGTGTGTTTTATTTAGAACAACAACAGAAAAATGTATAGCTTTTTGATATATATTTACTAAAAGTATAAAACCAGATGGTCTCAAAAAGATTTTTTTCCCTTAATTTCATACATTTTTAAAAACCATTTTTAAAGTGGAAATGTATTTAATTTTAAATGGGTTAGTTCAGGTGTACAGCAAAGTGATTTAGTTTTACACACACGAATATATTGTTTTTGATTCTTTTCCATTATAGGTTATTACACGATACTGAATATAGTTCCCTGTGCTGTACAGTAGGTCCTTGCTGTTTATCTATCTTAAATATAGTAGTGTATATCTGTTATTTCCAGATTTCTAATTTACCCTCTCACCTCCCCTTTGGTAAGCATAAGTTTCTTTTCTGTGTCTGTTTTGTAAATACATTTGTATCATTTGTTTAGATCTTATATGATACTGGTGTTTCTCTTTCTGACTTGCTGCACTTAGTATGGTAGTCTCTGGGTCCATCCATGTTGCTGCAGATGGCATTATTTCATTCTTCAGTATACGCAAGTAATATTCCATTGTGCATATGTAACACATCTTCTTTATTCACTCTGCTGTTGATGGACTTTTAGGTTGCCTCTGCATCTTGGCTGTGGTAGACAGTGCTGCAGTGAAAGTTGGGGTCCATGTATCTTTTCAAGTTAGAGTTTTCTCTGGATGTACCCTGAGGTTGCTGCACCATACGTGTGTGCGTGCTCAGCTGTGTCTGACTCTTTGCAACCCCATGGATTGTAGCCTGCCAGGCTCCTCTTCCCATGGAGTTTTTTTTAGGCAAGGATACTGGAGTGGGGTGCCATTTCCTACTCCAGGCGATCTTTTCAACTCAGGGGTTGAGCCCACGTCTCTGGCATCTCCTGCATTGGCAGGTGGATTCTTTACCACTAGCGCCACCTGGAAGCCCTGCTGGACCATATGGGCATTATTTTCAGCTTCTTACGGAGTCTGCATACTGTTCTCCATATGGCTGCACCAATTTACATTCCCACCAGCAATGTAGGAGAGGCCCCCTTTCCCCCACACCCTCTCCAGCATTTATTACGGATATTTGTAGACTTTTCAGTGATGGCCATTCTGACTGGTGTGAGGCGATACCTCACTGAATTGGGCCAGTGATGAACCATGAACTTAAGGGTCTATTAGAAGGTAGGCTTGAACATGTAGAAGCAATTGTCTCACTTTTGGAATTGTGGTTACTTTTGCCATTTGAAAAGACCCTGATGTTGGGAAAGATTGAAGGCAGGAGGAGGAGGGGACGACAGAGGATGAGATGGTTAGATGGCATCACCGACTCAATGGACATGAGTTTGGGTAAACTCCAGGAGTTGGTGATGGACACAGAGGCCTGGTGTGCTGTGGTTCATGGGGTCGCAGAGTTGGACATGACTGAGTGACTGAACTGAACTGAACTTGCTTTTACTTGGGCTTCCCAACCCCTTAGAGGGTGGCTCAGATGGTAAAGAATCCATCTACAATGCAGATTTCCCAGGTGGAACTACTGGTAAAGAATCCACCTGCCAAAGTAGGAGACAGAAGAGACGTGGGTTTGCCCCTTAGGTCAGAAAGGGCCTCTGGAAGTGGGCATAGCAATCCAGTCCAGTATTCTTACCCGGAGAATCCCTTGGACAGAGGAGCCTGATGAGCCACAGTCCTTGGGGTTGCGAAGAGTTGGACAGGACTGAAGCGATTTAGCACAGGAAGAGAAAAAATGCTTCCCTGTTGGATCTTCAGATAATGTACTTAACATCTTTGACCCATTGGTAGACTGTTTTTCCATTAAACTAGTTTATCAGCAATAGCAGATAATACTCTTGATGATAGATAGTATAAACCTGAGACTGTTTGGTTTATATCCTATTAGAATACAAAGGTCACAATGATATGATATGCACAACTGACATTGATATGAAAAACTGCGAATTTGTTTTTAGAGGACATTCAGGGGAAAATGTAAGCTTTAAACTTCCACTGTTATTTCTCTAAGCCTCAGTTCAATAATTATTTCTATTTTGAAAATTTCTTCTAGAGTTTTGTTTTGTGAATGTAGTAAAAGATACATTAATTTAAAAAATCCTGCTACATCTCTACTTGTTATATGTTTATTCAGCCTTTGTCTAATTACTTTCTCATTTAGTTCTCATTTCCTCCCTCCTGCTTGTTAAACCGTTTTTCATTTTCCTCCCTTTCTGAGAGCACTGCTTCCTGCTGTTCAGTAGTTCAGAGACCATGTGTCATATATATATACACACACCATGTGTCATTATATATATATATACACACATATATACATATACACATGCATATATATATAAACACAGACACATTCATGTCACGCTTTTCATCAAAATAAGAAAGAAGTTTGACTTCACCGTGGTACTTAAGTTTTATGTTCAAGGTCTAAGGTTTATGTTCATGAGACAAATATGACTTTGAAAGTGAAAAGAAAGTGATAGTTTCTCAGTTGTGGACAACTCTTTGTGAGCCCATGCACTGTAGCCCACCAGACTCCTCTGCCCATGGATTTCCCCAAGCAAGAATACTGGAGTGGGTTGCTGTTCCTTTCTCCAGCAGATCTTCCTGACCCAGGGACTGAACCCACGTCTCCTGCATTGCAGGCAGATTCTTTACCGTCTGAGCCAGCAGGGATGCTATTATGACTTAAGACACTCGATAATACTATGATTTAAAATCTTTGTAATTGAATCCTTCTACCCCAGAAAAGTGAGAATTAAATTCTTTAAATTCAAGTATTTAGCTAAATCATTTAAATACTTTTAAATTGAGTTTAACTTAGAAACATTCCATTTGACATATTTTTATTTATTTTGATTAACTTTTATTGGAATATAGTTGCTTTACAGTGTCACATTAGCTTCTGTTGTGCAGCAAAGTGGATCAGCTATATGTATGCGTGTATCGCCTCCTTTATTTAGATCTCCTTCCCATTTAGGTCACCACAGAGCACTGAATAAACTTCCCTGTGCTGTGCAGTAGGTTCTCCTTAGTTATCTATTTTTTACATAGTAGTGGGTATATGTCAGTCTTGATCGCCCAACTCATCCCCTTTTCTCCCCCCTGGTATCCGTAAGTTTGTTCTTTTCATCTGTGTCTTTGGTTCTGCTCTGCAAATAAGTTCATTTGTACCATTTTCCTAGATTCCACATATAAGCAATATTTTTTTCTCTGACTCCCTTCACTCTATATGACAGTCTCTAGGTCCATCCACATCTCTGCAAATGGTACTATTTCATTCCTTTTTATGGCTGAGTAATATTCCATTGTATGTACCACGGATATATTTTAAGTTAGATGAATTGCCTTTAAAGGCAAAATTATCTCTTCCTCAAAAAAGGCACCATTTTCCCTTTGAATATGTAATTGAGAAGAACTGTTTTCCTGTTGAAGTGGTTCACATTTACATATCTTATTTGTGATATTGTTTAATATAAAGTATTTCCTAAAAATTTTATGGAAAGTCTAAGACTATATTTCCATTCATTGATAGTAATCAACACAATATATACTGAGGCAAAAAGTGTGCTTTTTTTAAAGTGATCAGTTCTGAGTGCATTTGGTGCAGTGCTTATTTTTTGTTCCCATTGCAGTGCTCAGTAGCTTTTAGTAAATTTTAAAACCATTAGTTGATAATATTTAAAGCAGGAACTTTTTAAGTGGTGGGAGGGGGGTGTTTCTTCTTTGTGAGCTTTTTAAAGAAAAACTTCATTTCACTGAGAGGGTTTCAAGGCTACTTATTATGAATTATGAAAGCAAACTATAAAGCAATGAAAAGTCACCTCCAAGTTGGGACTAGAGTTGAATCTCTCCCAAGACATCTTCGTCCAGAATCTATGGGTTACTATCTCCTGTCCTCCAGATTTGTGTGACCGTAGAAATTAACTGTATATTTTAGGAGATAGCAACCACTCCCATCTTCTCTCTTCTTTGACTTCTTGTAAACATAGATATATGTCCAATGAACTGGTTCTCTGACTCATAAATATAATGAATATGTACTTATATAGCTATCTCTTCAAACTTCAGTTTTATAGAAAGCTTGCAAAAACTGTGGATAAGTAGCAAACATACATTAATCTTACTTAATGGATAGCTGATGCTGAAAATAATATAAAAATCAAATTATTGATATTGTTTTCCTAGCCCTTATCATTGATAAGCCTGAGTCTTCTGAGAGATGAGGTGACTGCTTCAGGGTGGAGTGATGAATTACTGTGGCTCAGATCTGCCTGTTCAATCCTCTGAATATACAGTGGTTCTATTTCCACAGCCACAGACTGCCTCTATTAAAGAAAAATCTGTAATTCATACTTTATTTTTAAAATCTTTTCCCTTAACTATTATTATTAAACAAATACTGGAAAGATTTTTTTTTAATCACTTATTGTTTTCAGTTAATGAATGTTTTCCTTCTCTGAAATTCTGGTTTTCTCAAAAGCAATAGTTTTTTAGTTTCTTCTAAATAACACTTAGTAGTTTTAGTAATATCATAGCTTTAGTTAATGGCCACACTAAGCCCTTATTTTGAACCACATTCTCTTTTTATAGCAAAGCTTGGGTTTTTATTATCATTTATAATTTATCAAAGAGTACTTTGTCTTTAGATTCCAGAGTTTTGTGATAGAGTTACTGTCAAAGAGTAGTGGATACTATGTTAACACCGTAAAGATTTTATTATGAAGACGGGCTGTTTGTTACTGTGGCAGGCAAAATGAAACTAGTAAATACAAACATTTTCTGAAACAAAACAGAATGTGAGTAAGTAAAAGTATCCAATAGTGTTGGATGCCTGGCCAAATATTTTTTAGTGAAACCCTTTCAGAAATGTCACCGGAAACATTGGATTTCATAGTTATCCTTGTAAACTGAAAGTGACGTAGTGGAGTTTGAGCTCATGAAGTACTTGGATTTCTCTCTTACTTAGATTAGGGTCCCTAACACTGTGCTTGGCACAGTAATAAATGTTTGGTGGATTGATAGTGATTACTAAACAAGGAGGAGAGCTGGAAAAATGCAAGCAACAGCCAGCTAGTTATTTTGAAACATTTTATATAAGTTTATATGATAAAAGTAGTGCCGTATGACTATGTTATACTAAGTGAAAAACTACTTCCATTCTTATGTAGACCATATAAATTCATATTTGGCCTATATAATTATATCAGAATACATAAAACCAAATTTGTTTAGATTTGGAAAGGAGTGGTAGGTGAGGGTTTTATACTTTGAATTTACTGGAAAATAATATTTCTAGTTTTAAAAGCTATCCTAAGTAATACTGTGAACAGTTGGGAATTGAATGTGCTTCTGTCCATGAAAGGCCTTTGTATATTTGTCAGGACATTTCATCACACAGAGAGGAGTGCACAGGTGCCTGAGCTCTTAACTGCAGTACTGATGCTGCTGAGCAGTAGGGAATACCAAAAAGACTCAGATTAACAAGGTTGAGGAAATATTTTCAGCAAGATTTGAGTAAATTTTCAATATAATAAGGAATATATAATCTCTGTGAAGGCATCCCAGCTCCTTGAGGTAAATTTATCCCCTGTCTGTGTCTCCAAAGCATGTCGTATATGATTTTTTAGGAAACTAACCACTCTATTTTCTTTGGTGCTTAAAGTAACTCTCTTCCTCAGGGACAAGAATCTTGAGTCCTTGGTGCATCCGAGGCACTTAACAGATGTATTTGAATGAATAGTCTAGTACTGCCAAAAATTATAGACATTGTATAATACTAGGCAAGGAGTAGATAGAAGAAAAGTGCTGTCAGTTATTCAGAATAACTTTCTAATGGGGTGAACTTTACTTATGCTTTTTTCTTCCCCCCTGCCCCCCCGCCAAGCTCAGAGTCCTATCTTCCCAAATAGCTCAGTTGGTAAAGAATCTACCTGCAATGCAGGAGACCCTGGTTTGATTCCTGGGTCAGGAAGATCCCCTGGAGAAGGGATAGGCTACCCGCTCCAGTATTCTTGGGCTTCCCTTGTGGCTCAGCTGGTAAAGAATCCACCTGCAATGTGGGAGACCTGGTTTCAATCCCTGGGTTGGGAAGATCTGCTGGAGAAGGGAAAGGCTACTGACTCTAGTATTCTGGCCTGGAGAATTCCATGGACAGTCCATGGATTTGCAGAGTTGGACACAACTGAGCAACTTTCACTTTCTTTCAGAGTTCTAACCACTTGACTGCCAGGGAATTCCCGTGTGTGTGTGTGTGTGTGTGTGTGTGTGAGAGAGAGAGAGAGAGACAGAGACAGAGACAGAGACAGAGAAAAGTAAGATGTCTCTTGGAAAACTGAAAGGTATTGCTTGTGGGAATACTTGAGCTCTGGGTCTAATTGCAGAACAATAATTTGAAAAGTTTAAAGGTTATATATATTCCAAAAGTATAAATTTTTTTTTCAAAAGTTGAAATTTATTTAGACATTATAACTCCTTTGAATTGATTTTAGCAATGTATATTTCCCTGTAACACCAATCTAGCTAGGCCTTCTAATTTATTGGTCTGAAGTATATGACATTCTATTTTTTTTTTAGTATTCTCTATATCTATAGATATGACACTTAGGTTTATTTTTTTTAATTGTATGAGTGATTTTTCTATCCACTGTATTATCTTTTCTAAGAATTTACACTTAAATTCATTTATTAAGTATAATATACAGGTTTTTGTTATTAATTCTCTTATTATTGTCAATTCCCCCCCCGCTTTTTTTTTTTCACTTATATTTGTTTTGTTTTCTAAATTATTTGGTTGGAATGCCTAAGTCATTTATTTTATTTTGTGTTGTCAATAAAAGGAGCTTAAAACTCTAGTTATAATAATTTGGTTACAGCCCATGTATTTTGGGCTTCCCTGGAGACTCAGCTGGTAAAAAAATCCACCTGCAATGCAGGAGACCTGGGTTGGGTTCCTAGGGAGGGAAGATCCCCTGGAGAAGGGAAAGGCTACCCACTCCAGTATTCTGGCCTGGAAAATTCCACGGAATGTATAGGCCATAGGTCACAAAGTGTCAGACATGACTGAGCGACATTAACTTGCATGTATTTTGAGATGTGCTGTATTCATTATCATTTTTTTCAGAAATTTTTAAAAGTTTAAATTTCTTCTTTGAACAAAAAGTTATTTAGAAAAAGAAATAAAAATCACTTCAGTTTATACTTCACTTGACTATTATTATTTGCAATATTTATTCTTCTGTTGTTTTTCATTCTATCGGCAATGAGTACTTTAAAATTTTTCTTTTAATCAAAATGTAGTCAATTTACAATGTTTCAGGTATACAGCAAAGTGGTGCAATTATACATATATCTATTATTTTTCATATTCTTTTCCATTTTAGAATATTATAAGATACTGAATACGGTTCCCTGTATTATTGAGTAGTTCCTTATTGTTTATCTGTTGTATATATAATAGTGTATATCTGTTCATCCCAAATTGCCTATAGAGGGGATTGCTCGATCATATGGTAACTATTTTTAGCTTTTTAAGGAAGCTCCATGCTGTTCTCCATTGTGACTGCAGAAGTGTACATTCCCACCAACAGTGTAGAAGGGTTCCCTTTTCTCCACACCCTCTCCTAGCATTTATTATTTGCAGTCTTTTTACTGATGGCCTTTCTGACCTCAGTGTAGTTTTGATTTGCATTTCTCTTTTCATTCCAAACCCAAAGAAAGGCAATGCCAAAGACTGCTCAAACTACCACACAATTGCACTCGTCTCACATGCTAGCAAAGTAATGCTCAAAATTCTCCAAGCCAGGCTTCAACAGAATGTGAACTGTGAAGTTCCAGATGTTCAAGCTGGATTTAGAAAAGGCAGAGGAATCAGATCAAATTGCCAACATCTGCTGGATCATCGAAAAAGCAAGAGAGTTCCAGAAAAACATCTACTTCTGCTTTATTGACTATGCCAAAGCCTTTGACTGTGTGGATCACAACAAACTGTGGAAAATTCTTCAAGAGATGGGAACACCAGACCACCTGACCTGCCTTCTGAGAAATCTGTATGCAGGTCAGGAAGCAACAGTTAGAACTGGACATGGAACAAAAGACTGGTTCCAAATTGGGAAAGAAGTACATCAAGGCTGTATATTGTCACCCTGCTTATTTAACTTCTATGCAGAGTACATCATGAAAAATGCTGGACTGGATGAAGCACAAGCTGGAACCAAGATTGCCAGGAGAAATATCAATAACCTCAGATATGCAGATGACACTACCCTTATAGCAGAAAGCAAAGAAGTAAAGAGCCTCTTGATGAAAGTGAATGAGGAGAGTGAAAAAGTTGGCTTAAAACTCAACATTCAGAAAAACTGAGATCATGGCATCTGGTCGCATCACTTCATGGCAAATAGATGGGGAAACAGTAGAAACAGTGAGAGACTATTTTTTTGGGCTCCAAAATCACTGCAGATGGTGACTACAGCCATCAGATTAAAAGACGCTTGCTCCTTGGAAGGAAAGTTATGACCAACCTAGACAGCATATTAAAAAGCAGAGACATTACTTTGCCAACAAAGGTCCATCTCGTCAAGGCTATAGTTTTCCCAGTAGTCAGGTATGGATGTGAGAGTTGGACTATAAAGAAAGCTGAGCACCAAAGAAGTGATGCTTTTGAACTGTGGTGTTGGAGAAGACTCTTGAAAGTCCCTTAGAGAGCAAGGAGATCGAACCAGTCCATCCTAAAGGAGATCAATCCTGAATATTCATTGGAAGGACTGATGCTGAAGATGAAGCTCCAATACTTTGGCCATCTGATGCAAAGAGCTGACTCATTTGAAAAGACCCTGATGCTGGGAAAGATTGAAGGCAGGAGGAGGAGGGGATGACAGAGGATGAGATAGTTGGATGGCATCACCGACTCAATGGACATGAGTTTGAATAAACTCCGGAAGTTGGTGATGGACAGGGAGGCCTGGTGTGCTGCAGTCCATGAGGTCGCAAAGAGTCGGACACGACCGAGCGACTGAACTGAACTAGTGACGCTGAGCATCCCTGTGTCGGGGTGAGCCTGCCACAGGAATGTGTAGCTGGGAAGAAATTCCACAGCACTGTTCAGTTTCTGTCTGTTTTCAGTTGCCTCTCAGCTATGGTTTAGTGATGGAGGACTTGCATTGCAAAATCTCCTTTTCTCCTGTTAGCCCTGACTGCCCCAATCCATGCCTCAGTGAAAGGGTTTTGGGGCAGTCGGCTAGCACTCTTCTGTATTTCTACATTCCACAGCTGCCTGAAAGAGGGACTGAGATTAGATTCTTAGATATGTCCTTTAATGTGGATTTATCTGCATTTTATCCAGAAATTCCTCAAAACTTCTGTTTCTCAGCTGTCACTATTCTCTAGTGCTTTCGTGCTCATGTAGGATATTTGCACTTTTCTTTTTTGTTTTTAATTATTTCAGTCATTTAATGGGAAAAGGGCTTGATGTCTGGTGTTATGTAACCATTTCTCTCTCCAAGTTCTCCAGTCTAATTTTGAACATGATGAAAATTAGTTCCTTAAATGAATTTAATATTGGATGCTGCTTTCAAGGAAATTCAGAATAGAAAGCAATCTTTCAAGAAGAGAGAATAAATTATCAGCTGGTCTCACAAGGATAAATATAAGCCAAGTTTTTTGGAGTAATTTTTTCTTTTTTTTTTTTTTTAACATTTCCAGTTCAAGTTGAATTCTTTAGATGAAAGCAAAGAGCTAAAATTTTTAACTGACAAGAATCCTAAGCATTCACTGATATGAATCTATAAGCTCATTGGAAATTTTCCATAAATTTTGCTAGGACGTTAAGACTAAGTTGTTTCTTAAGATCCTCAACGGGATCTCAAAATTTAGGAACTAGTGCTGTAAATATCTAAGAAAATTAAGTCAAAAATGTACCATCTTATGAGTTTCTAGTTTTGCTACATAAAAAGAGAGTGAAGATATGTAACTGGGGTGCAGAAAACTAGATTTGCTACATTCGGAGTGTATCTAGAATTAATACTAGATTTTAACACAGTCCTGATTGCATGGTTTTTGAGTATGCTGGAGAGGAAGAAGCGGAGAGTTTTAAAAGACAAGTGGAGAGCACAGTCAGTTTGTTCTGGCTGTGACATCAGGCTCAGTGTCTATATTAAGGCAGCATAAGAGGGAACTGAAATGATTGGTCATGATGGCAATTCTGCAGGTCTGTGGTTTCTGAGGGGAGCCCAGCTGTTTTTTTCTGCTGTGGAAGGCACTATAAATACCTTCATTTTGTTGTTAGGTGTTAGCAGGATGAGAAAGCTCCCACTTTATCAGAATATTTTCATGTCTATTTTTGGTTTGGTGGGAATGGGTAGAACAATTTTCAGCAAAATTTGAACAAATCGTTGGATCTGTGAACAATCCAAACTGGCCAGCATTGAGCTGGACTCCCCAACATCTTTCTCTGAATTACATTTTGAGTACTCTGAGGAATCAAGTTCCCAAATTGGGAAACCAGTTTCTCATTCATTTTTAACATCTAATTTTTTTTTTTTTTTTTTTTTTTTGCCATTAAGTGTAAGGGACATGGAGACTTGATTACTCTAATGTGCAGGAAGTTAAAGTTTATTAGGCATCTTTATTTAACCATTTATCCTTCTATATTTCTTGCATCTTTTCCAATCATAGAAAAGATGCTGAGCAAGCTCCATTTTGTTTAGTAGCTTGTAGGATGAAGATGAGTAAAATAGTGTGTAAAGGCTGAGTAGTGGTGAGTAGATGGTGTTTCCAATTAATCTCAATGTTTGGAATTAATTTAGCATTAATTCTATTCTTTGGTATCTTCCTGTTTTTTTGACATAGTGACCTGCCATAACAAAGAGGAAACAGCAGGAAACTTGGTGCCAATTAAAACCAGCCTCCTTCCACCAGAGAAGTGAGCTGTCAGCAAATGTAATCTCAAATTCAAATAGTGATAAGTGTTTCAGATGAAACCGAATAAAAGGGCAAAGCTATTAAATTTCAACATCTACTGGGGAACAATTAAAATGCATGCCAGTTTAATTAAATTTGGTATTTAATATGTTACAACTTGCACAACAGAAATCCAAATAGATGCCTAATGCATGGTGTGTATGTTTGGGTGGAGGCCGCTTTCAGCAGAACTGAATGCACTGGGATGAATGTCTGGATAATATTGTTTATACATTCACCTTTGGCATTCATTCCAGCTCTGAGAATGGCAGTGTTTGAAGGCTGAATTTGTTCTAGGCTAAGTCAAGCATAATAACAGATTTTTGGATCAAAATAAGTCTTCAGCCTTATTTGTGAGGAAAGTTGAAATATCTGTCCTTACCCTAACAGAGATTCTCTAGATGATCCCGGATACAGAACTCATTGCCTTTAGATCTTTATATTAAGTATTCTGCTGGACTGACTTTCAGGTTTAGAGATCTAAATCCTTGGATACAGGTTCATACCTGGCATAACGCACTTCCAACTTTCTTGTAACTAAAATAGGATACATGCCAGGTTGGTGTGTCCCAATGGAAATAGGACAGAAATTTAACAGCAGATTTCTCAGATATGTTTTTGTGTTTCTTAATGGAATTAAATACATGATTTTGCTTTTCTACAGTGAAGATATTTTATTGATAAAAGATGTCTAAGAAAATTGAGAAATCTTAAACTTGTAGCTATGCAATTACTATTTTAAACAGATATAGAAAACTAAAGTTTATATCTAATCATCTGGGAATACTAACATGCTAATATTTTCCTCATGTGGTTGTCATAAGATATTTAGTTATAGCTATTTTACAGACATCTCAGGTTCGTTTGTTGTTTATAGTGGAGCTAGTGGTAAAGAATGTGCCTGCCAATTCAGGAGACTTAAGAGACGCAGGTTCAATGCCTGGGTTGGGACGATCCTGTGGAGAAGGAAATGGCAACCTACTCCAGTATTCTTGCCTGCAGTATCCCATGGACAGAGGAGCCTGGTGGGCTACAGTCCACAGGGTCACAAAGAGTCAGACACAGCTAGGCAACTGAGCATACACATATACGTACCATCTAGAATAATTGTATCTCTTCTATTTTTCTTTCAGTGAATAGTCACTTTTTGAGTGCCTTTTGCATATATTGCTAGGCTTTCAGGTTGGGAGGGAAGGTAGATAAGACCTGGAATTTGCCCCTCAGGAGTCCAAAGCTGAGTCAAAGATGGACAAACCTTGTTAGTGATAACCAGGGCAGTCACTAAGGGAATTTAGAAATCCCTGTGTGAAGTCCTTGCCTTTTAATCCTGTGGGCTAAAAACTAAACAAATCATGTATATTATAGTCAAAGTAGTTTTTTTGAGGATTTATTTTGTGTGTATGGGACCTGGGTTAAATATGTATGGCAAGAGATTTTAAACTTATTTTCCTCAATCGCTAATTCACTAACCAGGTGTTATTTTTTCCAGATAGTGTCTTATCTATACCTGCCTGTACCTTTTCTCTTTACCAAATACTTTGTGTTCTAGTTTTTAATGCACTTATTCACTAAAATAAATATCTATGTTAAAATGCTGAATTTTAAATCTTAAGATTTTCATAGACCAGTAGAAGAGAAAATATGTATACCCAATCATTCATTCAACAGATATTGAGTATTTTCTGCCAGGTATTGGATTAAGTATTGTGATTATGACTATGAAACCAGTAGACAGCTTCTTCTTTGCAAGAAGCTTAAACCTGGTAGAGGATGCAGACAGGGAAATTGGCAGATACAGTATAGTGTGTCAAGTGCTATGTTGAAGAAAAATACAGCAGTGCATCTGAGAATACAATGGTGTTCTTATACCATTCTAGTGACCGTGTAACCCTTGGAAAGTCAGTTTCCTAGAGGAAGTGCTGTCTACGTCAAGATCTGAATAGAATAAATGAGAGTTAATTTGTCCAGAATGGGAAGGGTGAAGAAGAAAGAGATGGCGAAGATTTGTACAGTGAAGCGAACAAGACCACATGTGCAAAGACACGAGAAACAGGGAGAATCTTCTGAGTTAAAGAAACTGTAAATTATAAACACATCAGTAGGAGACTGGGGCACTGAAGGTCAGAGAAAGGTTTGGAGAGGTCACTGGTAGATCCTGATAGCTTTAGGGTCATATTAAGGGGATTAAGGACTATCAAGGCTAAGAGAATCTACTGTGATGATGGGAGTAAGTGGACAAGCAAGCGTGTTTGGCCCTGGGCTTTGGTATAGAGAACAGGTACAAGATAAGGAAGACCAGAGGCAAGAAGACCATTTAATGGTCTATTGTAGTAATCCAGGAATGAGATGGTGACAGTAAGACCATGATAGCAAGAATGAGGATGTGGACATTTTATGGATTCCAGATACAATGAGAAGGTAGAGCCAGTAATACTTGCTTTTGATGGGATGTTTGTAAGAGAAAAGAAAGAATTAAACATCCAAAATTTCTTCTTGAGTAGCTTTTGTTCAGTCACTCAGTTGTGTCCAACTCTTTGCAACCCATGGACTGCAGCACGCCAGCCTTCCCTGTACTTCACCATCTCCCAGACCTTGGTCAGACACGTGTCCATTGAGTTGGGGATGCCATCCAGCCATCTCATCCTCTGTCATCCCCTTCTCCTCCTGCCTTCAATCTTTCCCAGCATCAGGGTCTTTTCTAATGATTTGGCTCTTTGCATCAGCTGGCCAAAGTATTGGAGCTTCACCTTCAGCATCAGTCCTTCCAATGAATATTCAGGACTTATTTCCTTTACGGTGGACTGGTTGGATCTCCTTGCAGTCCAAGGGACTTTCAAGAGTCTTCGCCAACACCACAGTTCAAAAGCATCAATTCTTTGGTGCTCAGCCTTCTTTATGGTCCAATTCTCACATCCATACATGACTACTGGAAAAATCATAGCTTTGACTAGATGGACCTTGGTTGGCAAAGTAATGTCTCTGTTCTTTAATATGCTGTCTAGGTTTGTTATAGCTTTTCTTCCAAGTGACAAGCATCTTTTAATTTCATGGCTGCAGTCACCATCCACAGTGATTTTAGAGCCAAGAAAATAAAGTCTGTCACAGTTTCCATTGTTTCCCCATCTATTTGCCATGAAGGGATAGGACTGGATGCCATGATCTTTGGTTTTTGAATGTTGAGTTTTAAACCAACTTTTTCACTCTCCTCTTTCACCTCCATTAAGAGGCTCTTTAGTTCCTCTTTGCTTTCCGCCATAAGGGTAGTGTCATCTGCATATCTGAGGTTATTGATATTTCTCCCAGCAATCTTGATTCCAGCTTGTGCTTCATCCAGCCCGGCATTTTGCATGATGTACTCTGCATGTAAGTTTAAAAAGCAGGGTGACAATATACAGCCTTGAGGTCCTCCTTTCCTAATTTTGAACCAGTCCATTTTTCCAAGTCTGGTTCTAACTGTTACTTCTTCACCTGCATACAGGTTTCTCAGGAGGCAGGTAAAGTGGTCTGGTATTCCCATCTCTTTAAGAATTTTCCACAGCTTTTTGTGATCTACACAGTAAAAGGCTTTAGCATAGTCAATGAAACAGAAGTAGATGTTTTTCTGGAATTCTTTTACTTTTTCTGTGATCCAATGGATGTTGGCAATTTGATGTCTGGTTCCTTTGCCTTTTCTAAATCCAGTCTGAGCATATGAAAGTTCTCGGTTCATGTACTGTTGAAGCCTAGCTTGGAGAACTTTGAGCATTACTTTGCTGGCCTGTGAAATGAGTGCAGTTGTGTGGTACTTTGAACATTCTTTGGGATTGCCCTAAAGAATGCCCATTTAAGTAACTGGGTAGATAGATGATATTACCAGTGATAGGAATACACAAGAGAGGATAAGTTTGGAGCAAAAGACAATGGATTCAGTTTGGGGTATGTAGATAATGAGGAGACAGTTGTAAATTCAAATTGTCAACTCTGCTGAGGACTAGAAGTAGAGATCTGAGGTTGGTCTGCAACTTGAGAGCTTGGGTATTAAATAGGTCACCCAGGAAATGGTTATGTTTCCGTCATTCTGGCCATCTCTTGGGTTACCTTGCTCTCTTTTCTTTCTCATTAAGATCTCTAAACTCTAAAGATTTCTCAGGCCCCATTTTAGAACATCGTCTTTAACAGTGCTGTCTCTGAAGGTAATCTCATGGAGTTCTGTGGCTTTAAATACCATTGATAGGTTGACACAGCTCAAAGTCAACTCCAGCTTAGACTGCTTACTTAGTTCTTAACTTTTATACCCAACTCCCTGCCTAGTATACCCATCTGAATGATAATATGCATTTCAAACTTACCTTGTACAAGACCTAACTCATAATTTCCCATTACTCTTGTTACTGGCATTCACCTCTCTCTGTAAATGGCACCATTATCAATCTTGTGACTCAGGATAAAACTCTACGCATATCCCGGTTTCTTCTTCCCTTTCATGCAGCACCACATCCAATCTATTACCAAGTAGTTTTGTTTCTGCCTCCAAAATGCATCCAAATTCATTCATTTCTCTGTATTTTCCCTGCTGTCATCCTAGTCCAGGATATTATATGCTTTCTTTTGGATTACTGCAGTCTCCCATCTTGATGTATCTGCTTTTAATGCGTTCAGTTCATCCTTCACAAACTACCCAGGGCAATCTTTTCAAAGTCCAAATTAGAGTATGCAACTGTTCTACATAAAATGCTCAGATGGCTTCCCATTGGATTTAAATAGTAATCTAGGTGCACAGTGATAGACTATTTTGGGGGGTTCCAAAATCACTGAGGATGGTGACTGCAGCCATGAAATTAAAGATGCTTGTTCCTTGGAAGAAAAGTTATAACTAACCTAGACAGCATAGTAAGAAGCTTTACTTTGCCGACAAAGGTCCATATAGTCAAAGCTGTGGTTTTTCCAGTGGTCATGTATAGATGTGAGAGTTGGACCATGAAAAAAGCTGAAAGTGAAAGTGAAGCTGCTTAGTCGTGTCCGACTCTTTGCGACCCCATGGACTGTAGCCTACCAGGCTCCTCCATTCATGGGATTCTCCAGGCAAGAGTACTGGAGTGGGTTGCCATTTCCTTCTCCAGGGGATCTTCCCAACCCAGGGATCGAACCCAGGTCTCCCGCATTGCAGGCAGACGCTTTAACCTCTGAGCCACCAGGGAAGAAGGCTGAGTGCCAAAGAATTGATGCTTTCAAATTGTGGTGCTAGAGAAGACTTGAGAGTCCCTTGGACTGCATGGAGATCAAACCAGTTAATCCTGAAGGAAATCAACACTGAATATTTATTGGCAGGACTGATGCTGAAACTGAAGCTCCAGTACTTTGGCCACCTGATGCAAAGAGATGACTCATTGGAAAAGACTCTGATGCTGGGAAAGATCAAAGGCAAAACGAGAAGGGTATGGTAGAGGATGAGATGGTTAGATAGCATCACGAATTCAATGGATATGAGTTTGAGCAAACTCAGGGATATAGGGAGGGCCCGGGAAGCCTGGCATGCTGTATTCCATGGGTTTGCAAAGAGTTGGACATGACTTAATAACTGAGAAACAACAACATCTAGGTGCCTCACCCCTGCCTGGCCTATATATATCTCTGAAAAGTGAAAGTGAAGTTGCTCAGTCATGTCCAACTCTTTGTGACCCTATGGACTGTACAGTCCGTGGAATTCTCCAGGCCAGAATACTGGAGTGGAGAGCCTTTCCCTTCTCCAGCAGATCTTCCCAACCTAGGGATTGAACCTAGGTCTCCTGCATTGCAGATGGATTCTTTACCAGCTGAGCCACCAGGGATGCCCAAGAATACTGGAGTGGGTAGCCTATCCCTTCTCCAGCAGATCTTCTCAATCCAGGAATCAAATTAGGGTCTCCTGTCTTGCAGGCAGCTTCTTTCCCACCTGAGCTACTGGGGAAGCCCAACTTTATCTTGAAACCTCTCTCTCTCGTGCTTACTGAGAACCACCCAAACCAGTTTCTCTGTTCCTCAGATAAGCCAAGCTCATTTATGCTTCACCGCTTTTGTACTTTCTGTTCCTTCCGACTGGAACATTCTTCCCCCAACTTTTCCTACCACTGGCTTTTCGTTCAGCTCAGATAGATGTCAGCAACTAAAGAGCCTTTTCCATAACTTCTCTGTTGAATAGTTCTGTTTTAATCCCTCTCTATCCCATCATTCAGATATATTTCCTTCAAAACACTTAACAGTCTGCAGTTGTTTTGTTTACTTGCTTGTCTAAATAAACTTCACTAATGAAATCTAGATTATCTTGTTTGTCCTTACAGCCCTAGAATTCAGAGCAATACCTTGATTATACGTCCCTGTTAAATAGAATGAGTAAATAGATGAATGAACGTTGAAGAAGTTGTAGACTGGAACCCCAAGAACGCTGGCATTTAATGAATAAACAGAGGAGGAGGAGCTTGGTAGGACAGTGAGAAGGAGCAGTGAGATATAGACAACAGCTGAGTCAAGGTGTTACTGAAGTGAGAGTATCCCAGTACAAGTCTAAAGGAATAGAGAGTTCAGAAAAGGGCAACCCTTCTGTTTGGACAGGAACAGGAAAGGCTGTATGGAGGAAGTAAATTTTTATTGCACCTTGGCAGATAGGTAGGGAAATCTTGTAGGAAGGAAGGGATGGAGGCAGAGAAGCAGAATATACATGCCTTGGTAGGGAACAGAAAGTCATCCCATTAATGTTTCATATACCTTAGCTAACAGTTAGTAACCCTTCTAGTGTTAGTGTTGACACTAGACTAGGAAACAGAGGCTCCATCAGAGTTACACAGTAAGTGGAAGAATGAAGATTGGAATGCAGAGCTACCTGACTGCAAGTCCACTTTTCTTTGTTCTGACTTGTCATTGAGATTCTCTATAAATATCTCATATCTACCCTGTAAATAACAGTATGCCAGTGATGGAATGAGGTGTGAATGAGCAGGTGGCAGTCAACACAGATACCCTTAACTTTGATTATTCCCATTATAGTATCAAGAAAACTTGAGGCTGAGGAAAAAAATAACTATTCTCATTGTAGCATTTTCATTGTCCCTCAAATAGAAAATTTTAAATATTTGAACCATGCAGTTTTTATCTTGTCAGATGGTTGACAAGTCCCGTTTACGCATAATGGTGAGCACCTCTTCTTTATCCCTTTATTGTTCTACTTTGCAAAATGATCTGTACTGATCATTTGAAGCCCATTTGAGATTGAGAGGGACAGCAGACTTTCCAAAGATCATATTTAATCACCAAACACTATTAAATGACTAAGCTTATAACAGGGCTTCCCTTGTGGCTTAGATGGTAAAGCGTCTGCCTACACTGCGGGAGACCTGGGTTCGAGCCCTGGGTCAGGAAGATCCTCTGGAGAAGGAAATGGCACCCCACTCCAGTATTCTTGCCTGGAAAATCCCATGGACGGAGGAGCCCGGTAGGCTCAGTCCATGAGATCACAAAGAGTCGGACACGACTGAGCAACTTCACTACACTATAACATTTTCAACTGTTGAATTATTTTTCTTGTGTATTCAAAACCAACTGATTATAAAGATTGGCAACTTGGAATAGAATTTTGTAGTGAATTGTTTATATGTGCCTGTATTTGTAGGTGCACACGGACACACACACACACCCTTGTATTTTGGTATTTATTTTTTCAGTTTTGAGATATAATTGACACATAACATTGTATAAATTCAAGGTCCACAATAGTGGACCTTAAATTGGATTTGATATATGTAGTTATTGAAAAATGATCACCATGAATAGTTCAGTTAATATCCATCACCTCACATAGATATTTTTGTCTTGTGATGAGAACTCATAAAGTCTACCTCTTAGAAACTTTCAGATCTACAATACAGTATTGTTAACTCTATACCTGTAAGTTTGTACCTTTTGCTCACCCTCACGCATTTTGCCATTATCACCTCTGGTAACTATCAGTCTATCCTCTGTTAAGTATGAGTTCGTTTGAGATCATGTGGTATTTGTCTTTCTCTGCCTAACTTATGTCACTTAGAATAATACCCTCAGGGTCCATCCATATTGTTGCAAATAGCAGGATTTCCTTTTTTTGTATGGCCAAATAATATTCAACTTTATATATAATAATTGCACATTTCTTTATCCATTTATCCATTAACATATACTTGGGTTATTTCCATGCCTTGACTATTGTAAATAATGTTGCTGTGAACATGGGCATGCAGGTATTTCTTCAACATAGTGCTTTTATTTACTTTGGATGTAAACCCAAAAGCAGAATTTCTGGATCATATGGTAGTTCTATTTTTAATTTTTTGAGGATCCACCATAGTTTTCTGTAGCTGCTGCACCAGTTTACAGTCCTACACACAGTGTACAAGTGTTCCATTTTCTCCACTTTCTCACCAGAATTTATCTCTTGTTGTGTTGATGATAGCTGTTCTAAAAGCCATGAAGTCACATATCTCACTGTGGTTTTAATTTGCATTTCTCTAATATTGAGCACCTTTGATAGACCTGTTGGCCATACCTATATCTTCTTAGTATAAATGTCTGTTCAGGTCCTTTGCTCAAATAATTGAATTATTTGAGGTTTTTGCTATTGTATGAATTTTTTATATACATTGGATATTAACTTGTTTTCAGTTACTTGATTTGCAGTTTTTTTCCACAGTGCATAGTTGTCCTTACATTTTGTTGACTGTTTCTTTTGCTTTGCAGAAACATTTTAGTTTGATGTAGGCCCATTTGTTCACCTTATATTTTGTTGCTTGTGCTTTAGGTATCCTATCCAGAAAATTTTTGTGACCCTATGGACTGGTGCCTGCCACGCTCCTATGTCCATGGAATTCTCCAGGCAAGAATACTGGGGTGGGTTACCGTTCCCTTCTCCAGAAGATCTTCCTGATCCAGGGATTGAACCAGGGTCTCCTTCACTGCAGGCAGACTCCTTTCTATCTGAGCCATCAAGGAAACCCAGAAAATCTTTAGCAAGATCTATGTCAAGGAGCTTTTTTCCCTATGTTTTCTTCTAGGAGTTTTATTATTTCAGCTCTTAAGTCTTTAATAAATTTTGAGTTAATTTCTGTGAATGGTAGAAGTTAAGAATCATTCTTTTGCCTGTGAATATTCAGTTTCCCCAGGCTTCTCTAATGGCTCTGTGGTAAAAAAAAAAATCTGCCAGTACAGCAGATGTGGGTTCAATCCCTGGATTGGAAAGATCCCCTGAAGAAGGAAATGGCAACCCATTCCAGGATTCTTGCTTTTGATGCTATTATTGTAAATGGAATAAGTTTCTTATTTCTTTTTCAGCTAATTCATTGCAAATGTGTAAAAGCACTACTGCTTTTTGTAGTGTTTCGTATCCCACAACTTTGCAGAAGTTGTTGATTAGGGATGGTGTTTTAGTAGAGTCTTTAAGATTTTCTACATATAAAATCATGTTATCTGAAAACAGAGAAATTTTGCTTTTTCCTTTCTGGTTCTGATGCCTTTTATTTCTTTTTCTTGCCGGATTCCTCTGGCTAGGACTTCCACTACCATGTTGAATACAGGTGGTGAGAGTAGGTACCCTTTTCTTGTTCCTGATCACAGAGGAAACTTTTTCAAAGTTTTACTATTCAGTATCATAAATGGTCTTTATTATGTTGAGGTACATTCACTCTACTTAGTTTGTTGAAAGTCTTTTTTTTTAATCACGGATCTTGAATTTTGTCCTGCTATTTCTGCATCTGTTCAGATGATGTGATTTTTATCTTTCATCTTATTAATGTGATGTGCCACTTTTCTTGATTGGGGTATGTTGAACTATCCTTTCATTTCAGGGATGAATCCCATGTGATCATGGTGTGTGATTCCTTTAATGTGTTGCTGAATTCGATTTACTAGTATTTTGCTGAGAGGTTTTGCACCTGTATGCATTAGGGATATTGGGCTGCAGTTTTCTTGTAGTATCCTTCCTTTAATATTTTGTTGAGTTCAATTCGCTAGTATTTTGTTTGGAGTGTTTGCATCTATATTCATTAGGGATATTGGCCTGCAGTTTTCTGGTGGTGTCCTTATCTCGCTTTAGTATTAGGGTAATGCCAGCCTTATCTGGGAGTGTTCCCTTCTATTCCCAGGAGGAGTTTGAGGAGAATTGGCATTAACTTTTCTTTAAATGTTTATTAAAATACACCAGTGAAACCATCTTGTCCTGAGTCATTCTTTCTTGGGAGGTTTTTTGATTATTGATTCAATCTCCCTACTCATTATTGTTTAATTTTCTGTTCCTTTATGATTTAATCTTGGTAGTTTGTATGTTTCTAGGAGTTTATCCATTAATTTTAGGGTGTCCAAGTTTGTTGGCCTATAGTTTTTCAAAGTAGTCTCTTATGATCCTTTGTGTATCTATGGTATCAGTTGTAATATCTCTTTTTAAAATCTGAGTCCTATCTATTTTTCTTGTCCAGCTAAAAGTTTGTCAAATTTGTTTATCTTTTCAAAGAGCCAACTCTTAGTTTGTAAATCTTTTCTGTTGTTTTTCCGATTTTATTTCTTCTCTAATCTTTATTAGTTCCTTCCTTCGGCTTTGAGTTTAGTTTACAAGCCTGTATTTTAAGCTAGAGTCAAATTATTCATTTGTGCACACTAAATGAAAGTTAAGATACCCTAGATTTTGGAAATTGAAATTGTGAAGGCTGTCTATATTTTCTCGTGTTGTTCTATAGATACATAAAAAGTTGTATTCATGTTATTAACCTCAATTTTATTAAACTTTTCATTATTTAAAAAAATGCATTCATTCTCCACCACACCCTTCTCCCACTAAAAGACTCCATGGAAGTTTATTTTGCAAATGTATCTGCTTTTTTGTTTTCTTTTTAACTACATCAAGTCTGAGTTTAATTCTTGACTCATCAACCCTTCTGAGATGAAACTATACAGCTGCACTATGAAACAGCCTACAGTGGCTATTTTTAGGACTAGAACTCAACACTTTTGCTGAAATGTGACAGTACACTTACTTGATTATCATGATTATAAAGGTAGACTTTAGGGAGATTGTAGTGGGCTTCCCATGTGGCTCAGCTATTAAAGAATCCGCCTACAATATGGGAGACCTGGGCTCCATCCTTGGGTTGGGAAGATCCCCTGGAGAAGGAAAAGGCTAGCCGCTCCAGTACTCTGGCCTGGAGAATTCCATGGAGGAGTCCATGGGGTCACAAAGAGTTGGACACGACTGTGCGGCTTTCACTTTCAGCTCTTCAAGTCTACTCAGAAGCAGTAAAGTCAGAAGAAGCATACTAAAATTTTTAAGCCAGTTTTAATCAAGTTGAGTGATTGTGCATCAAAGCTTATAGTAATCATCACAAATAACCTTGCTCAAAATTACACCCTAATTGCTATCACATCTATGCCCTTCTCATTTCAAGGTTTTATGTTATCTTTGCTTGACCAAATAGATTTCTTGTTATTTTAAGATCTCTGTTTCAAGTCTCCTTTCTATAAATTACCTGAAGCATTTCCCTTTACTCGATGCTTTTATTTCATTGCAACTGAAGATATCCTAAAAATTCTTAAGAGCTTCTACAAAAATCATCTCCAGTATAATGTATGTTCTGTGATTCTGTGTTTGTACGAGCCTGACAGCATTTATCTTCTTTTCTAATTAGCATTTATCTTCTTTTCTAATTGTATTTATTTATTTTTGTCTGTGCCATGTGGCTTTCAGGATCTTAGTTCCCTGACCAGGCGATCAAACCCTGGCCCCTGGGAGTGAAAGTGCCAAGTCCCAAGCACTGTACCACCGGGGAATTCCTTCATTGATTTTCTTAAAACTCTGTGATGCACCTCTAAGTTAGGTATAAGTTTCCTGAGAGCACTATGACAGTCATCATTGTGATTCTCATGGTATCTAGCATAGTACTCAGCTCACATGCTTAATAAATGGTAAGCTGAACTACAGATTTGAAAGTGTATGTTAGAAAATATACCATGAAAGTTTATCATGTATAATAATATAGATATAATGCTTGCTTTTACAGAAAATGCCACATGAGACTTTTTAATAAAAATCAAATATTCTTCAAGTAAGTAGCATTTAAACTGAAAAGAATGGGTTATTTCAGTTTCTTTCTGTAGTAACATCTTATGATCACTTAGCAGATCATGAAATATATGTTCAAGAAAATTAATGAAAAGAGCTTTTTAAACCTTGTGAGTCTTGACTTATATTTATTACCCAGAAGCTGAATTCTTATTCTGCATATTATAATTTCAATTATTTAAAGCTTAAATTAGCTTGGAGATATTTAAAATCTTTGATTGGTAACTCTGTGGCAGTCTTCCAAAGTTGGAAATGTCGGAGTGGGTTCTGAGGAAAGATTTAGAGTTTTGAAAGTATTATGAATGAAAAAGCAGAAAGGAATACAGCATTTCCCCAGTATTGCTTCAATAATGCCATTTTAAGCATCATCTCAAAGCATTAACGATAGTTAAGATGAGATCAGTCAGTTTTCTTTTTTTTCTTGGCTGCAATGATTTCACCATCTCTTCAAGCTGCCTCTTGCCACAAAGAGAACATTTAAACATGGGAATTTGCCTTGAATTGTAAGAAACTGAAAGGGGACCAGAATGCCAACTCAGTTCTGGGATTATACCCCATAACCTCTTTCAGCAGTTGCAGAATTTTTATGCAGTACCATAAATGGGTGGCCTGAGGAACATTTTAACTGTAAGTCAGTACCTTTGAATAGAAAAGTCTGACAATTTAGAGCTCTGTTTTCTCCATCTGTGACTAAAGAAATTTTCCCATTAGGAGACACACCATAGTTTCCTTCTACCTGTTGTTTTCCCCTCAAATAAAATTAATTTTGCTTCAGAGTATTTTATGATCTGTCCATAGGGTCACAAAAGAGTTGGACACAACTCAGCAACTAAAACAAAAAACAAAATTTTATGATCTTATTGCTCACCATGGGTTTAGAAGACTGTGTAAAACATTTCCACACTTTGAATACTGGAGTTAGTGGGCTTGGAGTTTGGTTAGAATTTCTTGGGGAGATGAAAGAGGACAAGTAGAGTAGAAATAAATATTTTTAAAGCCAAAGACTAATAATGCAAATGAGTGTTTGTTTCCAATATGTTTATTTCTCTATAATTCTTTGCAACAGGTAAGGGAAAGGAAAGTTGAAAGGAAATACTGTTTTGAATTTTAATAAAGTTTTTTCATGGAAATGTTGGTACTTCTGCTTCCTACATTTCTGTAACCTTTATGAATTAATCTGGGATGTTCTTTTTCTTCATCTTAATTCAGTGACGGTACCATTTTATAAGATGACAGTTAAAGTCTGAGTGTGTATACCCACTGAGAGATGGAAAGAAAGGGGTGCAAGGGAAAGCTACAACTTTTAGAGAGCTGGTGATATTTTACATGTACATTATTTCAGATTTATGTTGCATATAAGTGCATGCTAAGTCCATCTCTTTGCAACTCTATGGATAGTAGCCTGCCAAGCTCCTCAGTCCACAGTATTCTCCATGAAAGAATACTGGAGAAGGTTGCCATGTGGATTCTTTACCACTAGCGCCAAAGGAAGCCATATGTTGCATATACCATATTCAAATATAACTGAAGTGTAAACATGACAATTTGATAAAAGACAGAAAAATGTATGACATTGTCTATTATATTTTTTTCTCTGGAAAATTCTGTTTTCTATGAAAATGCCATGAACTTGTGTTATTCACTGATTTATTAATTTGAAATGATTTTCAAACAAAAGCTGATTCATTTTTAGTGAATTTAGTTATAGTCATGATAACAGATGTAGGTATGTTTGTTGTGCAGATCACTGGCCAAATCAACCTCTAACGCATCCTTTGGTGTGACCTGTGAATCTGTCAGTTCAGTTCAGCTCAGTTCAGTCCAGTCACTCAGTAGTGTCCAGCTCTTTGCGACTCCATGAACCGCAGCACACCAGGCCTCCCTGTCCATCACCAACTCCTGGAGTCCACCCAGACCCATGTCCATTGAGTCGGTGATGCCATCCAGCCATCTCATCCTCTGTCGTCCCCTTCTCCTCCTGCCCTCAGTCTTTCCCAGCTATCCCCCAAATAATGCTGTCGTTGTATGGAAATTACTTTGTAGGTAATTAAGTCTTGTTATGAATATTCAGATGATATTAATATTCAGATGATATTTTTAACACAGACATAGTCAAAGTATATTTTTAGTTTTTCTCAGTGTTTAGATTTAGTGAGTTTATAATCCTTTTGTTTTTTTCCTTTTTCTTATCCTTTCCACATACGCTCTGTGAAGATTTACATTAGCGCAATGCTACATTAAAAGAACAGTCACCCAGATTACACCCTGAGAGCCGCCTTTCGCTTAATTTTAATGGCATAATTTAAATGGTCTATTTAGCTCACACACAGAAAATTAGCGATTTCTGAGTACTAGAGCAAAGTAAGATAGTTTCACGAGTTAAATTGCTGCTGGGAATCTGAATTTCCTGTTTGTCTTCATTTATTTTTAAAATTATGCTTCAGGGTTGTTTTATATTCAATATTATTGCTAAAGACTGTACTCTAATATATGGTAGGTTTAAAAGCATTTAGAGAGAAAAAGAGTTTTGTGGTTATGTTATCAAAAGTTTAATTGTTGACTTCAAGGTTGAAGAAATTTCTGATAGGAGAATTATTTTTCCCTAAATATATAAGTATATCGGCACTTTCGATGTTTAGAAAATATTCATAAAAAGCTAGATTTTCTATTCCTATTCTATTCAACATTATCCTTAATTGGATTCCTTATATTACTGTAGTTCCTCAGCCATAATCTGATTTTATTTCTATTATTTATACTTAGTGCATAAAAAGTTACTTTGTGTGAGTTCTTGTGCTTCCATTACATTTTTATGTGATCTGGTCTTGGACAATTAGGAATGGCTTTCTTGATATGGCAGGTGGTAACACAGACATCACAAAGACTATAAGATTTCATCTTAAAACCAAGTATTCATTTGTCTCTTTAAATATCTATATATAATGTAAATCAGTTTTTATATTAATTAAATGACTCTGCTCTTAAAATTACCAAGAAAGATTTGTTACCGTTAATTGAAGAATTTTGAATCACTGTTTCAAAACATTTTGGTTTGAGATTTTGTAGCCATTTCTAAATATTTTCATCAGGACAGAAGAGATTTTGAGCTAAAGGCAAAAGCCTTTTCTAAGGAAGAGTTAAAGTATTAGAACGGTAATGTAACTGGAAGTTAGGGAGAATAGTTTTTACATGTTTAATTTGAAGTTAAAGCAAGGCACATGTGATATCTTTGGCTCTCAAAGATGAACTCAGAGCTCTTTACACCTAAGTTATGGATATGAATTTATATTTTCCTAGACCACAAGTTCAAGATCCATGTACATATTTAAGACTGCATAAAGTCATCATGTACATCTGAATTAGGATTTTTTAGTGTGTGCTATTTCGTGGGATGTTGGTTTTGCAGGGTATTCTGTAAACTATGATTCTGCACTGAAGCTATGTCTAGGAAATGCCACGCATGCATTGACTTTTTTGGGATCCCACCATCATATTAAAGGCTTTGAGGACTTTCATTAAAGGAAGATTTAAATTTATTCATAACCCAGTTTTCCTTATTTTCTCTCAGCCTCGTCCTTCCTTTTAAAAAACACGTATTAATAACCAATAGAACTAGTACTTTATAGATCATATGATGTGACCTTGTTCCTATAGTGTGGCTGTCTATTTGTGTTCTTGCAACTTACATACAGACTAATCCCCAGTGTATTTAGCAATGCACTTAAAAAGTGACTCAGAGGGAGAGGGAGAGGGTGGGATGATTTGGGAGAATGACATTCTAACATGTATACTATCATGTGAATTGAATCACCAGTCTATGTCTGACGCAGGATGCAGCATGCTTGGGGCTGGTGCATGGGGATGACCCAGAAAGATGTTATGGGAGGAGGTGGGAGGGGGTTCATGTTTGGGAATGCATGTAAGAATTAAAGATTTTAAAATTTAAAAATAAAAACTAAAAAAATAAATAAATAAATAAAAGTCACTGAAGGCTCAAAAAAAAAAAAAAAGAGACTTGCTAGAGATGTCAAGAATGTATCATTTGGGGATGGACACCATTGCCCAGAATCTGCTCCTTAATTTGAAAATCCAGAAACCCAATTTTATCTTTCTCTCAGAGTTGATTGGATTGAATGATTTGTTTTAATCAAATGCACATGAAGTTGGTGTTTAAATAAACATATATTTCTCAATTCATAATCAGAAATTCACACTTCTAAATATGATATACGTATGTGCCTTGTCCAGAGTACTTGCATTTAGGGTGCCCGGTGTTTCTTGGATCTGGTGAACTTAAGGAATATTTTCTTATCTAGATCTCAGTGAAGAAAGCACTCTTCCTCACCTGTAGGAAAATTTGCTCACCTAGTGACTGTACTCATACTGGCCAATCCAGAGTTTCTCTTCCCAGGACAGTATATGGAGTGCTTATATCACCATAAGGAGCACCCAACCTGCTTCTCTGCCGGGAACTGACCGCCTCCATCTAGCCACATTTTGGCTCAGAGGTTGACAGGTCTGTGTTTCATATCTATATCTGCCCTGTATCAGCTATGCCAAGCTTCTTTACTCTTTTAGCTTCTATTTACTTATTATTAAATGAAGTGAAAAGTATACTTTCCAGGCCAAGAGTAGTCTTTGTGATGACTTATTTCACTGAGACCCCAGTAGTTGTTGCTGCTAAGTCGCTTTAGTCGTTTCCGACTCTGAGCGACCCCATGGACTGCAGCCTACCAGGCTCCTCTGTCTGTGGGATTTTCCAGGCAAGAATACTGGAGTGGGGTGCCATTGCCTTCTCCACAGTAGTTGTTAATCGTAGCCACTTTTAAAGAATCATATCATTTTAGCACTCAGAAAGATCTTAGACATAATCCTGTTCATTTCCCTCTGATTATGATTGAGGTTTTTTGTTTTTGTTTTCAATTGTAGCATGCAGATGTTATGACTTGCTCAAAAATCTATATCCAGGACTAGATCTGAAGAGCTGGTCTTGTATATATATGTCTTATCCCACCAATTTTGTAATTAAAAATTTTTAATGATAGATATTTAATGCTTCTTCTGGATCCCTTAAGATTGTATATCCAGAGTAAGAGCCTTTCTGAGGGAAAAAAGTGTATAGCCTTTTTATTTCTATTTTGATACTAGTTAAAATATACACTATAATTTGGGGCAATAGGAAGTATTTATCAGATCTTATGACAGAACACAGAAGATCAAAAAAGATGAGAGTAACCTTCATAACTTATGGGAACATGTTTCTGATGAACACATGGTTATATACTCTTGTCAAGTAAAATCAAATAGTTGACGTTGCCCATTTTCTTAATGCTTTGTCCACTAGAAAATCTCTTTTACTTCTTTTCTTCTGGAAGGACAAAATTTATTCTATATTATGAAATAATATTAGTTTGAATATGAATATATCATTCTATTTTTTAATTTTTATGCCTCTGAATGATTAACCCTGTCAGAAATTATATAGAGTTCTTTTATTTTACTAGAAACTGTTTTGTTAGATTTATGTGACAGTTTTATTGGAAACATACTCCAGGATATAAAAATAAAAGCATTTTCCCCTATAGTTTACCTGCAAACATACCATGATATTGTCCCGCCATCCCCCACCCCACTGTCCCTATGGTGTCTTCTTGGCTAGACTCTATACTTTTGACAGCATCCTATCTTGGTCTTTGAAAGTCAGTCCTATTCATCTTAAAACTCCCAAGTCAAGCCTAATTCAGTACTCTTCCTCTCCCAGCAGAGTCTTTATCTGTGGCTCCAACACGTGGAGAGTCTGACTCTGGAATATCTCTGCCCCCGCCTCCTCTATTTTAAACACCAGCAGGAGGAAGTTAGGCAAGGCTAAGGAAGGATGGAGAAAACTTAGGGTCCCTTATTCACCTGCAGGACAGGCTGCAGGACTTTGAATGGTGCTCTTTTGGTGGTGGACATTGACTAACTACTGGGTGTCCTCTGTGGGGCGGGCATTCAAGCACTGGCTCTCTGGGCACCCGTGGCTCTTGAGAGGGGTCCACAGGGGCTCTTCCTACGCGGCTCCCCGACCAGGAAGCCTGTCCTCTGTCCCTTCTGTCACTACATCCAGTTCAGATTTGCCTACAGCAAGTCCACGCTACACCCTCTCTGTGCCAGGGTGCTTGTCCACTGGACAGATCTTCAGATAGTGTGTCAGTGAGGTCAAGCCCAAAGAACAACGGTTTTTGTAATACATTTTTTTTTTAATTGAAAATGTCAGACATTGGATAGAGAGTATTCCAATAAGTGTATCCCAGTGTCCTAGTGAAAATAAGCCACTCACAATTAGCTGTTCTAATGATGAAAATGGACTGAAGCTGAAAAATCCAACTTTTATAATTTATGAGAAACGATGCTTGTGACACATGGCATTTGTAATTATGTTTGATCATCTTTTCCCCCAACACATATTAATTTGGTGAGAGTGAGAGACCAGGAATAAGTCCAAATTCAAGAAACAATCCCAGGATTAACACATATGTGGATAATTGAAAACTGACAAAAGAGCGTGCCCATCTCACCGGCTGGGAAACCAGTTGACTCGAGCTGTAAACTGTAAGCAGATCTGTTTCCAAACTGTCAGGTGTCTGCACATTTCACATGCAGACTTCTGTCTCCAGGCCTCTTCTCCAATCTTCATTGACATTTCTCCTCTCTCCGCCCTCAAATCGTCTGTTATTCAACTGTTGTCTATGCTGTTATTTTTAAGATAAACACATTTTAAAACTTGCAATATTGAAATTATATAGTTTCTACTGAGGATTATGAAAACCGGGACAAGTCCTCTCTATAAGCATAGGTAACACACCACAGGAGCAAAGCAAAGTGCTTGTTGTGTGCGTAGCTACTTGTATCATTAATACACTTCTGGAAATGTAGGCATTTTCTCTGACATTCTGACACACTTGTGTGTTTGCTGGGTTTTTTCCCCCCAAATTATGGGAAGTATATCTTAAGGTATTTCTTAATATTAAAATTGAAGGTTCTTATTAGATGAGACATTGAAAAGTCAGTTTTGAAGTAAAAATATTAATTCACTTTATAGTCTCCATATTTAATGCATATATAAGGCATTATGTTCCAAGCTTAACATGTAATTTGGAGACACAGTCTGCTGTTGAAAGTAGGTTTTGCATAGATTGACTGTTTTTATTAAAATTTTTAGCTTTAATATTAAATTAATGAAAAATAACTTTTAATTTCTTAAGTTATGCCCTATAAAATCACTCTGCTTACTTCCAGAATGGGACTTAGCAATACTAATATTATATAGTAAGAAAATAAGTCAACCTGAGTGGAGAGAATTTGATAGATGCAGAAGATAAGGATGGAAATCTGTCAGGATTTTAGAGCACTACCCATGGGGACCTTCAGTAGACCAAACCGAGGCCCATTGTCCTGCATGCATCTTGAAATAAATATGTCGACTCAAGTTATTTCCCATTTTGGTGGGAAGAATCTAAAATAGTTTTGGAGAATAGTGGCATCTTCACAGGAAGGGTAGTGAAATATATCATCTTTACGCAATGTTTTCCATGTTAGGAACTAATTAATTCCTAACACCTGAATTACAATAGGGGCTGAGCCTGTCAAGGAGGCAATAGAGACACACAGTAATCTCCTAAGGCTGATGCTGAGACATGGGTACTTGAATAGCTACAGTGCTTGAAAGTAACTAGTCTTAAGAATTTACTCCCTGCAATGTGCCTGTGTCAGTAAACAGGACTCATATGATGACGGCAGAGTATTTTATATACATTCAATATTAGAACGTGAAGTCAAACATTTTTTATAGAAAAAAAATTATTGCCTTATCATACGGTAGCTATACATATCTATAAATTGAATTTTTTGGTCTCCTTGGAAAAAGCTGACATGAGATTTAAATGACTTTTTTTCCCCTTCTTTTCTTTTAGAGCAGTTAAAGCCACACCAACAAAATCAATAAACCAAAAAGTAAAAGCAAAAACAGAAAGCCCTCTTCACAAATTTTGAGCGTCATCTACAGCTTTATGTGGTGAGAGATGCAGCTACCATTCTTGAATGATTCAGAGAGAGTCAAATGGTGTTGAGCTAAATTACAACCCTAAATGCATATTGGTGAAATGAGATGCTGATCCATTTGCACACTAATGTGCTATTTTTAAGTCATGCATCATAGCATCTTCAAAGAGGCCTGTCATAATTATGATGGATTAGACTGCAGAGTCAGTCCTAGATGCAGTAATTGTTTCACAGATGCTGCCAATGTGACTTGAATTCATAATAAATTATTGTCAGAGAGGTGGGAGAAGGAGCAAAATCAAATACTAAAGGAAAGCTGCTGTGGCTGTTTTTGGTCTTAGGAAACCAAAAATGTTAGCTACTAGTCAAAAGGCTAGTATTTTCAACTGAGATATATGGGCTTCATTAATGTGTACCTCTAATACTGAGGATGAAGGTTGACATACTTGGAATTTTTACTTAAAGTTCTCAGTATCTTTCTCTTCCTCTCCCTTATAGCTTACAAAAAATTATCCTGGAGCATTAGCTGAAATCATGAAGTGGCCATAACATATTCTTGTACATTTCTATTATCTGGTTATAACTTGACCTTTAGAATTTCCAAAAAATTGGCTGTATTTGTAACAGACAAAACTGTTCTTTTTGGTTCTTTAGAAGACCATACTTCATGCTGAACATTAGACTGTTACAATGGAGAAACATAAATAATATGACTGCTACTACTGCTACTGCTATTGCTAAGTCGCTTCAGTCGTGTCCGACTCTGTGCGACCCCACAGACGGCAGCCCACCAGGCTCCCCCATCTCTGGGATTCTCTAGGCAAGAACACTGGAGTGGGTTGCCATTTCCTTCTCCAATGCATGGAAGTGAAAAGTCAAAGTGAAGTCGCTCAGTCGTGTCTGACTCTTAGCAACCCCATGGACCACAGCCTACCAGGCTTCTCTGTCCATGGGATTTTTCCAGGCAAGAGTACTGGAGGGGGTGCCATTGCCTTCTCTAAATAATATGACTAGTAAAATCTAAATTATGACATTTTAAGCTATGATGTAATTAACACTCATTATGTAGGTAACTTCTGAAACTGCTTCTTTAGGCTTTGAACAAATTGCCAAAGCTGGTAGTATGTGTACCCAGTTTAAGCAATGAGTTACTTATTACATTTGTGCATGCTCAGTCATGTCTGACTCTTTGCGACCCCATGGACTCTAGCCCGCCAGGCTCCTCTGTCCATGGAATTCTCCAGGCAAGAATACTGGAATGGGTTGCCATGTCCTGCTCCAGGGGATCTTCCCGACCCAGGGATCAACCCATGTTTCTTGCATCTCCTGCATTGTAAGCTGGATTCTTTACCACTGAGCCACCTGGGAAACTCATTATTATATTTTGATTAGCAAAGATAACTGTTAGAGCAGTTAAAGTAGGTGAATATATGCCATGTCTTTTCCTAAGTTAAAGATTCAATAGCCAGAAAAGTTTCCATGTTATTTATTGAATATTGCTTTTTTTTTTTAAAGGCACTGAGTTTTCTTTTTACATAGTCCCTTCTGTATCTGATAACTACTGATGTATATTCTACTTAGAACACTAGTTCTTCTGCCTCAGTGATTTTGGTAGATCTGTTTGGTAAACATTCGTTGTCATCCTTTTAAAACTAACTTTGACTTAGTGGCATATGTATTTCTCTCTTATGGCAAGAGGGAATGGAGTTAAATTCATGAGAGAAATTGGGATTGATGGCATGCAGACCTTGACAGGTGAAAGTGTTTTCCCCTCTCCTGTACTCCTGTGGCAATTGAATACTCATATTGTGTTACCAAAACCACAGTCCAGGGCAGTACAGAACTTATGCCTCTATGGTGCTGCCAGTTTAGCCCCTGTGGGAGCAATTATTTTGATGCCTAACTTGAGCAAACTGCTCAATTTTTACATCTGTAAAATGACAGAGTGGAACTAGATTTTTTCTTATGCTCGGAAATGTTTTATACATTGTCATGACGGTCATCATCACATTTATCATTCATTTTGAATAATTAAAAATTTCTTAGCCTTGCAAAAGTTTAACATACTGTTCAGTAAGTCTATAGACAAGAGTGCTTT
Organism: Ovis aries; assembly: GCF_016772045.2. Lineage (NCBI taxonomy): Eukaryota > Metazoa > Chordata > Mammalia > Artiodactyla > Bovidae > Ovis > Ovis aries. The sequence goes on along the minus strand of NC_056059.1, from coordinate 20,331,323 downwards.
GTCCATTGCTCTTCTGGAAATAAGGAAGACTACTGCAAATGAGGAAGACTACTTCTTTGGAAGGACTGATGCTAAAGCTGCAACTCCAATACTTTGGCCGCCTGATGCGAAGAGTTGACTCATTGGAAAAGACTCTGATGCTGGGAGGGATTGGGGCAGGAGGAAAACGGGACAACACAGGTTGAGATGGCTGGATGGCATCACGGACTCGATGGACGTGAGTTTGAGTGAACTCTGGGAGTTGGTGATGGACAGGGAGGCCTGGCGTGCTGCGATTCATGGGGTCGCAAAGAGTCGGACACGACTGAGCGACTGAACTGAACTGCAAATAAAATGGCACGTATTTGTTCTCAGGGAACTTTCATTCTATTTCCAAAAAAAAGAAAAGAAACAAATATGATTTGTTAATATTTCAGTAGCTTTAACAGTAGTGTGCCTAGAACTACCTCTCAACAGTTTGCAAGAGCAGATTGTGAAATTTTCAGGAATTTTGTGAGTTGGCGGTTGATAGCTTGAAATTAGCCGTCATCTGTCAGAACATCTCTTGAGGAATATGTTAAAAGCTCACTATTCATTTTAAAATTGTGACTAAATGCTATAACATTAAGTGTTGACACCATGAAAAAAAAATAACTGGGTAAGCTTAGCCAGTCTTCCTTTCTAGGTCTGCCAAAGGCTCTTCTGCCTATGTTCCTGCCGACAAACTTCCTAACAGTTTTAAGAAAAAATTAGTGCTTTAGTTTTGATTGGCCAATGTCCCTGTAGATGAGTCGTTGTTGTTATTGTAGAAATTGAATCTTATTCTAAAATGAAAATTTTCTCTTCTGATTTTTATAGGTATACTTTTATTTGGCATTAACTATTTGACAATTGTATTTGGTATAAATTGTCATATACAAACATCCAAGAGCTGGTATTACTTTAAAAACATTTTAATATTGCTTCACAATGGAATAGCATCCTGATTAGTACTATACATCATATTAATTATATGCTCTCTAACGTAGGATAAATGAAGGATATTCCATTTCAATCTCAATTATGAGGATTCAAAAATGTTTCTGCTATCAGTCATGTAGAAGAACAGATATGAATGAATAAAAACTCTATTTCTGTTTTTAGTCTCTGTGAGGCAAAAGGAATGCCACACAAAAATATATCTCTAATACAAATTTACATTCATTAAAAAAAAATCCACTTAGTTTAATTGTGAAAAAAATTTCCCTTTTCCCCTTGAATGGTAAAAATATTAACTCTATTTTCACAGCTTAGCAGATAAAAATTATCTTGGAAGTTTTTTTGTCTTACATACAAATTATTGACTTCTGTAAGCTTGAAAAAAAATTTTATATTTATATACGCTGTAAAAATTACAGCAGGAAAGTTTTTATACAGGAGAGCTTTTATAAGCAGGAAAGTATTATACAATGATCAAAATGAACAGGTCTCATTTCTTTCTTCTTTCGTTACAAGATAAATAATGTTCCAATGTCAGTATAAAAGCATTCGGTGATTTTAAGAGTGCTGTTGCAAGTAGGCTCCTGGATTGTGTAATATTCTGGGGTATATATGCAAAAAGTGTGGTCTAGGACAAACTGAAGTCAAAGAAAATATTTCTTTTCTCCCTCTAAAATGGTACTTTTTTGGTTTAAATTGTCTGAATTAGATTCATAGACCAGTAACAAATAATTCTCAAATAAAAGTTATCCCTATCCAAAAATGAAAAGATAATATATAATTTTTCTGTCCTCCCTGAAAGAGTTAACCATGTAACTTTCTACATCTGATGGTTGTACTCAGTAAAGGAATTGCTGTCATAGACAGAATAGAATTCTAATACTAGGATTAAATTAGTGTTTAAAACTGGCTATTGTGTTTAAAACTCCATATTGAAATAAATTTCAAGTCACCTTCATTTCTTCTTAGAAGCTATTATTATGCTCATAAAAGATTTGCAAACTCCATCCATTGTAATTCTGTTCTTGACACTTTAAAGAATGTCCAAATTATGTGGTATGGATTGTAATAATGTATTACTTTATATATAAATATCTTTTTTTTTTTTGGTCACAGCATAAGACTTGTGGGATTTTTATTTCCCAACCAGGGATTGAATCCATGTCCTCTGCATTACAGAGAAGTCCCCACTTAATATATAAATATTTTTTATCTAAAAAGTAAGTAGGACAATATGTATTCAGAGCCTGCAAATTTCATATAATATATAACAATATAATGTACATGTGTATATATATGTAAATACATTTTGTTTGGTGTATATGTCAATTGATTTTACAGTTGCCAGAAAAACACATTTTTTCCTATAGTATTTGGAAAAATAAGGGACCTAATTCTATAAAGAATTATCTAACTTATATCTGTGCTTCTTAATTTCTTTTAACTGAAGTATAGTTATTTTACAATGTTTTGTTAGTATCAAGTGTACAGCAAAGTGATTCAGTCATATGCATACACGTTGGCCCACACACATATATTATTTTTTGGATACTTTTCCATTATAGGTTATTATAGGATAATGAGTATAGTTCCTTGTACTATACTTTAGGTCCTTATCGTTTACCTATTTTATATACAGTAGTACACATATCCAAATCTCCTAATTTATCTCCCCCACCGTATCCTTCCACTGCTACCCCCTACTATTGCCTTTGGTAACCATAAGTTTATTTTCTATGTCTGTGAGCCTATTTCTTTTTTTTGTGAACAAGTTGATTTGTATCAGTTTTTAGATTCCACATGTAAGTAATATTAATATGATGTTTGTCTCTGTCTGACTTACTTAGCATGATAATCTCCAGGCCCATCCATGTTGCTGCAGATGGTATTCTTTCATTCTTTTCAATGGCTGAGTACTATCCCATTATATATTCAATACACACACCTCTTCTTTATTTTATTTACTTTTGGCTCTGCTGGGTCTTCATTGCTACACGTGGGCTTTTCTCAGGTTGCAGTGAGCAGGGGCCACCCCTCGTTGCAGTGCACAGATTTCTCACTGTGGTAGCTTCTCCTCTTGTGGAGCACCAGCTCTAAGATGGGCTCAATAGTTGTGTCTCCCAGCCTCTAGAGCACAAGCTGAACGGTTGTGGCTCACAGGCTTCATTGCTCTGTGGCCTGTGGGATCTTCCTGGAGCAGGGATCAAGCCCATGTCTCCTGCACTGGCAGACAGATTCCTTACCACTGAGCCACCAGGGAAGCTCCTCCCATATCTTCCTTATCCATTTATCTGTTGATGGACATTTAGGTCGTCCCACATCTTGCCTATTGTAAATAGTGCTGCTGTGAAAACTGGTATGCATATACAGTTTTAAATTAGAGTTTTCTCTAATATATGCCTAGGAGTGGGCTTGCTGGATCATATGGTAGATCTATTTTTAGCTTTTTAAGGAAACTCCACAGCAGCTGTGCCAGTTTATAGTCCCACCAACAGTGTATGAGGGTTCCCTTTTCTCCATACCCTCTCTAGCATTTGTTATTAGTAGACTTTCTGATGATGACCCTTCTGACTGGTGTGAAGTGATAATTCATTGTAGTTTTAATTCTTATTTCTCTAATAATTAAGAATATTGAGAATCTTTTCATGTGTCTGTTAGCCATCTGTATGTCTTCTTTGGAGAAATATCTATTTAGGTCTTCTGCCCATCTTTTGATTGGATTCTTTTGGGTTTTTGTTTTTTTTAAATATAAAGGTGTATGAGCTGTGTGTACATTTTTAAAATTAAGCCCTTATTGGTAGCATTATCTGCAAATTTTTTCCCCATCATTCTCAGGCTGTGGACTGAGGAAGTCTTTAGGCAGCCTTTCTGCTGACGGGTGGGGCTGCGTTCCCATCCAGTTTGTTATTTGGCCTGAGGCACCCCGCCACTGGAGCCCAAGGCTATTGAATGGGGCGAGGTCTTGGTGCCAAAACGTCAGCCTCCTGGAAAGCTCACACAGATGAATGTTCCCCAGTGTATTCACCACCATTCCCCAGGAGGTCCTGCAAGACCAGCAGGTAGGTCTGGCCCAGGCTTCTATCAAATTGCTGCTTTGGCCCTGGATCCTGGTGCACATGAGATTTTCTGTGTGCTCTTTAAGAGCCTCTGTTTCCCCCAGTCCTGGGGAGCTCCTGCAGTCAAGCCCTACTGACCTTCAAAATCAAATGCTCTGGAGGGCTCCTCTTCCTGGTGCTGGATGGAACTCTCAGTTCTGTGGGAGAACCTCTGTGATATGATTATTCTCCAGTTTGTGGGTCGTTCACTTGAGGGGTATGGGATTTGATTATATTGGGAGCTCACCACTAGGCTGGTTGTGGTTCCGTCTGTATGTCTTTAACTGTAGGAAGTGTTTTCTGGTAGGTTTGTCTTTTTCAAGGATGGTTGCTCTGTAGATTGTTGTGATTTTGGTGTGCTCACTAAGCTCCTTCTAATTTGCCATCTTGGCTGCTCTCATATGCTTCTTAATTTTTGAAAAATGGTAATGCCCTCATTTTGGAGAAACCTCCAAAGACTACAAATCAATATTAATGATTCTGAAAGCTAAAGGTTATTTTTTATTAAAGATTATATCAATGATTACAAGTATCAGTTTAGCTCAGAGCTACCCAATAGAAATGAAACCTAAGCCACATTTGAAATTTAAAATTTTCTAGTACTCACAGTAAAACAAGTAAAAAGAAACAAATGAAATTCAATGATCTATTTTTACTTATTATATCCAATATAGCACTGTTTCAGCATGAAATAAGAATTGACTTATATTTTTTTGGCCCACACTAAGTTCTTTGAAATACAATGTGTATTTATACTTACAGAACTACTCAACTTGGACTAAACAGGTTTCAAAGGCCCAATGGCCGTGTGTGACTAGTGACTATGCACATCTAGGCCATCTCTTAATATTTGAAAGGAAGTGGGTCCAGCAGAAATCAAAAAAAATATCACTTTGTTCTGTTGTTTTACTTTGTCCATTATGAATTATGACCTTTTAAGTTTTATTTATTTATATGCATGCCTAAATGTTATAAAATGACACATTTTAAAGGCAATCTCCCTCTCAGTGCTGTTTTCCAGCCTCTCCATTCCTTTTCCTGGAAGCAAAGTATTTAAACCAGAGCTCATTTTATTTTTATTCTTGTAAATATACAGGTTGTGGCATTCTTATACATACTGTCCTGCAGCTTTCTTTATTTCATTCAATTACTTGGAAATACTTTATCGAAAATGTAGGTTGTTTCCAAACTTTTGCTCGTGCAAAAAGTGTGCATACATCATTTAACACATATATATGAGTATATTTGTTAGAAAAGTTTTTAAAACTGAAGAATCAAAGGAAGTATTTACAGAATTCTGTAGCTATTGCTAAATCCCCTCTATGTTATTTGTACTAGTTTTGACTCATTTTTTCTGTTTGATGGTTGATTTGTTTTCCTCTGTCAATTTGTATGAGTCTTACATATCAAGAAAAGTATTACGTGACTTTTGACTTTGCTTAGGGGCTTATGTTTGCATGCATACACTTTACTGAACCTCCTCATCTTTCATGGCTTCAGATTTTGCGTCACAAAGAACTTTTCCAGTCATTAGATTATGCTTTTAAGTTTTGTAAGACTGTTGTTAAATGTTTTAGTGATTTGTTTTCCATATTCAGATGTTAAATCTATCTAGAATGCATTTTGGTATAAGAGATAAGGAATCAATCCAACTTCATAATTTTTTCAGAATACTATCCTATCGATCTAATATTACCTTATACAATATTTCTATGCATGTTTGAATCTATTTCTTTATATTCTATTCCATTGGTCTTATAAACACCCTAGTATCTATTGATGTGCAAGTACAAGCTGTTCTAAGTAGAGCTTTTGTTGCTTTTTAATATCTTTCAATTTGGCCACTGCCCTGCTCAGGCTGCATCACAGTTCTCTTTCACATTATCCCTGGATATCCAATTTGTTTATTTTTCCACATTAACTTTAGAGTCTGGCTTCTTAATTCCTCAAAACATTCTGCTAGTATTTTTATGAAAATATATTAAATGAATTGGTTGATTTGACCACTGTGTAAGAAGATATATTACCTTTCTACTTGTTTTGTGTTTGTGTTTGTAGATCCCTCAGTCTTAGGTCTTTCACATATCTTTTTAAGTGTATTCTTAGTGTTTAAAAAAAGTTTACAGTTTTTTATTTCACCAAAGCTTCTGACTAGTTGTTGCTATGTACCAATGTGATTGATTTTTTTTTTTTCCTCTAGCTACTTTACTATCCTTTGTAACAGTTTTTCAGTTAATTCTCTTGGTTGGCCAGTGTACAATCTTATTCTCTGCAAATGGTAACTTTAGTGTTGCTTTCCAATATTTATTTCTTCCTCTGTTTCATTTGTCCTGGTTAGTAAGCAGTGGCTATTTTAATAGACCTTTTTTATAGCCCAAAGGGAAAATAGTCTTGATTTCTTTTTCTGCTTACATCCTTAAAATAAATTTAATGAGAAAAACTGTGGGAAAATAAAGCATGACTCCATAATAAATGGGGCAGCATTCACTTTATATAATGGATTATTTTTTTATTTTTAATGCCCATTTCATCCTGCTTTCCCTACTGTTTAGACTTTGAAATGTCCATCAATATTGGTCTCAAAAATGTTTGAATGAATGACTGAATAAAGAAATGAACTCAAGATGAATAAAGTTATATCAGTCTACGGAAACTGATTAGATGTTTACTCTATAGTAAGCACAAAAATAAACAGAGTAGGATATTTTTAAAGAATTCACAGTCCATTAATAGAGACCAAGCAAGATACAGTTGCATGTGATGTGTTCAGCAGGAGACTATTTATAAGGTAAAGAAGGAGAATAGAAATGGGAGTGATTAATTCTTCTGGAAAATCAGGAGGTAATCCCTAGAGAAGGTGATCTGAGACAGTTTTAGCTGGATACAGAAGTCACTGGGCATGATAAGGGGACTAGGAAGGCATTCTAGGAGATAAAACAACAGAGTGGAGGTCTGAAACAGCTTACAGTGTTTGGGTATTTATAAGCTGTTGTTATGGTTGGAGTATAAGCTGTGGGAGCAAGTAGGAGGACAGAAGAATGGAAACTTGCATATGAAAAACAATGTCTATTAGGCAGGAATTCGCAGAAGAAGGAAGCAGCCGGATCCTATAGAGGAAAATACAGAATCGCTTAGAAAGGGCATATAAATTTACTTTCACCCCTATATGCCATCCCCTGGAATGTTAACACTGCAGGGACCGTGCCTTGTCTTCCAGGTGGTTTGGGTGAAGAGTTTGAGAACTGCTGATGCAGGCAATAAGAGTTAGTAAAGTGTGCGGGCTTCCCTGATAGCTCAGTCGGTAAAGAATCTGCCTGTAATACAGGAGACCCAGGTTCGATCCCTGGGTTGGGAAGATCTCCTGAAGAAGGAAATGGTAACCCACTCCAGCATTCTTGCCTGGGCAATCCCATGGACAGAGGAGCCTGGCGGGCTATAGTCCATGGGGTTGCAGGACTCGGACACAACTTAGAAACCAAACCACCACCAAAGTGTGTGAAGAAGGGTATGACACCAGATTTGCATTTTAGAACATTCCCTTTGATAGCAGTTTGAAGGATCCTTGCAAGACTGGGAAGAGGACAGCTGGGTTCAGGAGAAAAATCTTTTAAAAAACTACTGCAGTAGATAGTGAAGCAATCAAGTCCTGTCCGACTCTGCGACCCCATGGACTGTAGTAGCCAACCAGGCTCCTCCCTCCATGGGATTCTCCAGGTAAGAGTACTGGAGTGAGGTGCCATTTCCTTCTCCAGGGGATCTTCCCGACCCAGGGATCAAACCCAGGTCTCCCGCATTCCAGGCAGAAACTTTAACCTCTGAGCCACCAGGGAAGCCCCATAAGATAATGTGGATCTGGCCACTAAATGCCAGTGAAGATAATTCAAGGAATACGCAGGAAATGGAGTTGACAGAACTTGGCAAGCGATTGGATATGTAAGGTGCTAGAGGAGAAAGAAAGGAGGTAGTTCCTCTGCTGTTCTTAGCATTTGGACAAGAAAAATTATTAGGGAAGGAAGCTGATAATATTTACTAATACAGTATGAACTTCTCACATTAGCTGGTGATTTTGATCTTTGTTTTTGGTGAACATAAATACTTGAGGGTTGCTGGGAAGACAAGAATAAGCATATCCTGAGTAGCTCTTGACTGTCACTCTGAGACATGAAAAGGAGTATCCCCCAGTTTGCTATGTCTAGGAATAGCAATATTATTAAGGCCACAGTTTTTCTGTAAGGTGTACTGTTAGTGTTAGATATATATTAATGTACTTTAATTTTTGTTTCTGTGCTCTTTAGAATTCATTCAGAGGGCAGCCTTTTGGATGGCCCCGAAGCAAGCCTGATGGAACAGGACAGAACCCACCATGTTGAGGGCAACAGACTAAGTCCATTCCTGATACCATCTCCGTCTCCCATTTGCCAGACAGAGCCTCTGGCAAGAAAGCTCCAGAATGGAAGCCCATTAACCGAGAGATCTTATCTGGAAGTGAATGGAGACAGCAAGTGGCAGTCTTTCAAAAGTTATTATGGAATACCCCACATGAAAGGAAGCCAGAAGAGTCGCGTGAGTCCGGATTTCATACAGGAAGGTAGAGGGTATTCCAGATGTCTGCAGAATGGCGGGATAAAACGCACAGTTAGCGAACCTTCTCTTTCTGGGCTCCATCAGAACAAGAAACTGAAACCAGACCAAAAGGCTAATGGAGAAAAAAAGAGCTTCGGGGAAAGCCAAGAAGGAAATCCAGACAAAGGCAGCAGTCAACCAAACGTCTCCCATGTGAGTGGTAGGAGGGAATCTGTGAGCTCTGCGGCCCAAGAAAATGAAGTGAAAGATTTCACCAGTTTCCCAACACACAATGGCGGTGGGTCTGAAAACCCAGAGCTTCAGATTCTGAACGAACAGGAGGGGAAAAGTGCTAACTACCACGACAAGAACATTGTATTACTTCTCAAAAACAAGGCCGTGCTCATGCCTAATGGTGCTACAGTTTCTGCCTCTTCCATGGAAAACACACACGGTGAACTCCTGGAAAAAACACTGTCTCAATATTATCCAGATTGTGTTTCCATCGCGGTGCAGAAAACCACATCTCACATACATGCCATTAACAGTCAGGCTACTAATGAGTTGTCCTGTGAGGTCACTCACCCAGCGCATACCTCAGGGCAGATCAGTTTCCCACAGACCTCGAACTCTGAGCTGCCTCCAGAGCCAGCCGCAGCGGCGACTGAGAGCTGTGAGGCAGATGGTGCCAGTAAACCAGCTGCAACGCTCGGGGCCTGCCCCTTTCAGAAACCAGAACAGCAGAAGTCCGCTTTTGAGATATGCCCATCTCCGGCAGAAAGCAGTAACATCCAAGGAACTGCAAAGCTAGGCTCTGGTGAAGAATTCTGCTTGGGTCCCAGTGGCAATTTGCAGTCTCCCGGCGGCAGCTCTGAACGGTATTTAAAGCAAAACGAAATGAATGGTGCTTGCTTCAAGCAAAGCTCAGTGTTCACTAAGGATTCCTTTTCTGCCACTACCACGCCACCACCATCACAACTGCTTCTTTCTCCCCCTCCTCCTCTTCCACAGGTTCCTCAGCTTCCTTCTCTAGGAAATGGCACTCTGAATGATGGGGTTTTGAAAGAACTCCATCACTACCCCAACCAAAGTGACCCAACTCTCTTAAGGGAAGTTAAAATAGAGGGTCAACGTGAGGCACCACCACCCCAGAGTCCCACTCCCTCCGCCCATGTATCCAACCCCTCTCTGATGCTTCCAGTAAGGCCTCAGAATAATTGTGTTAACAAGAATGACAGTCGGACTCCGGGGACAATGACTATTCCATTGGGTTCTGAGAAAACCAGACAACTTTCAGAACATCTCAAGCCTAACCCACCGACTCTTCGTAGCGGTGGAGATCCACAGGATCACTGCCAGCATTTGATGGGGCACAAACAGCAAGAGATTCTCAAGAGTCAAGACAAGGAACAAACACATGACCGCATGCTCCCAACACAGCGCTATCTGAAACCAGGATGGATTGAATTGAAGGCCCCTCACTATCATCCAGCAGAATCCCATCTGAAATGTAATGAGACAACCCTGCGGTCAATTCTTCAGTATCAGTCCAACCCCTCCCATCAAATGACCTCCAAACAATACACTGGAAATTCCAACATGCCTGGGGGGCTCCCAGGGCAGGCTCATATCCAGAACATAATGCAGGCGGAGCAGGGGCCACCAAGGTACCAAGTTGAGATGAATCGAGTGCAGTCTCAAGGTACAGTGGACCAGCATCTCCAGCTCCAAAATCCCTCACTCCAGGCGCACTTCTCCAAAGTGGAGCCTTCACCGGACACTCACAGGCAGTCACTGTGTGCCCCGAGATGTCATTTCCAACAGAGACCAGATCCCCAAACTGAGAAGCTCATGCCCCCAACAATAAGACAGCACTTGAATCAACAGACTTCAGAGACTGAACCCTTCTCAAATTCACACCTTTTACAGCATAAGGCTCATAAGCAGGCAGCACAAACACAACTACCCCAGAATTCACATCTCTCTCAAAACCACCAACAACAGCAAAAATTACAGCTGAAGAATAAAGAACAAATGCCCCAGACCTTTTCTTATCTCCAGGGCAACAGTGATGAGCCAAGAGAAGGAACATTCTTTAGCCAGGTTAAAGTAGAAGAATGCTTTCCTGGTGAAGATCAATATTCAAAATCAAGTGAGTTCCAGACTCATAATCCCAAAATGGGACTGGAGCAAGTACAGAATATAAACAGTATAAATTCCCCCTATGGCCAGATCTTGAAGTCAAATGCAAGCAAAGTACAGATTTCTGGTTCAAACCATATACAACTGGTTCCAGACAATAAAGAACAGACTGTAAATTCTGAACTGTTTGCAGGAAACAAGACCCCAAATGTGCATCACACGCAATATTTTCCAAATAATGTGACCCCTAAGCAAGATATTCTTCACAGGTGCTTTCAACAACAGGAACAAAAGCCTCAACAGGCTTCAGTTCTGCAGGGATATAAAAGTAGGAACCAAGACGTGTCTGGTCAACAAGCTGCACAACTCGCTCAGCAAAGGTACTTGATGCAAAACCAAGCAAATGCGTTCCCTGTACCCGATCAGACAGGAACTCACGTTCAGACCCCACCTCAGAAGGACATTCAAAAGCACGCTGCTCTGAGGTGGCACCTCTTACAGAAGCAAGAACAGCAGCAAACACAACTCCAAGCCGAGTCTTGCCGTAGTCAGATGCAAAGGCCGATTAAGGTCGAGCCTGGATCCAAACCCCATGCCTGTATGCGCCCCCTGTCAGCACAGCCAGAAAATAAAATGTGGAAAAAGATACCCAAGCAAGAGATTCCACCTCCCAGCTGTGACAGTGCGCAGCCACGGAGCATCCTTGAGACCATGGAGCAGCATCTGAATCAATTTCAGGTCAAATCATTATTTGACCATAAGGCTCTTAATCTCAAATCACAGAAGCAAGTAAAAGTTGAAATGTCAGGGCCAGTCACGGTTTTAACTAGACAAACCACTGCTGCAGAACTTGAGAGCCACACCCCAGCTTTAGAGCAGCAAGCAACGCCTTCCTCAGAAAAGACACCAACCAAAAGAACAGCTGGTTCTGTTCTCAATAATTTTTTAGAGTCACCTTCCAAATTACTAGATACTCCTATAAAAAATTTATTTGATACACCTGTCAAGACTCAGTATGATTTCCCATCATGCAGATGTGTAGGTAAGTGCCAGAAATGTACTGAGACACATGGTATTTATCCAGAATTAGCAAATTTGTCTTCAGATATGGGATTTTTCTTTCTTTTTTTAAAAATCTTGAGTCTGGCAGCAATTTGTGAAGGCTCATAAAAACCTGAAGCTTACATTTCTTGTCTTTAAATTACAGATGCTTGTGCTGTGTGCAAGAGGGAACTTCATTTACACTCAATTTTTCAAAAAAAAAAAAATTAAAATGATTGTGCATGCTCATTTGTCCCTACCTTCAAACCCTTTAAAATATAAAGGTATCTGTTTTAGACTAATCAATCTATTTAACTCTTTGTGTATCAACTCCTGGAGAGATACCAAGCTATAAAATCATCTCATTAAAATGGCCAAGTAACTGCCATATGCAAATTGATATAGGAGCTTTTAATATTTTTTTTAATTCAAGGTTGAATGTATTAGTAGTCTTACAAGGTTAACTTCCAGTTAAGGGGGAAATGATCATCCTTCTGCCTCAGTGAGTTGGGGGAAATTATAATGCTGAAGTTCTAAATACTCATAAAGTTGCCCTTTCTCTGTGTATTCATTTGAAACACTGTGTGATTTATATTTATTTTGATAATATTTTCTCTTTAAAATTTCATCTATTTGATAGAAAATATGGCATCTCCCTTTCTTTTTTTTTTTTTTTTAAAAAACGAGCTTCTTTTTGTTAACATTCAAGATGCTTGATAGGTGTGTTGTTGGATACAGTAGAAGACATTTGTAAAAACCAGTGTTAAACTACTGTGGCTAATAGTCCACCCACACCATGTTATTCTTCTCACAATGGGACACCCCACATTTTATAGGAGGATGGAGGGAGGATCGATACTGCCCCTTGGCGTGTGGTTAATATTATTGCCTCATGGGGCTAACGTGCCACACATGTCATAAACAACACTGGGTAAGTTATCCTCATCTTCACGCCTCGCTCCTGTCACACTAACCCTTTTTTCCCTCACTTGTCATCTTTGATGGTATGCAAGAGCCTCTTCCTTTTATCTGATCCTCTCTTCAAGTTTTCTCTCATCATAGTTGTTCTAAAGTACATACAGACATGGATCTGGATTCAGTGTTCTTATTTTTAAAGCAGAGTGATTGAATGTTATGGGGAAAGAAGAAGAGAAAAAGGTATCTTGATAATCAACTGAACAAGGTCCTGGGGGGTGAGATAGGATAGGCGATTTTATTTTTAATCTTTTAACATCCAAATAGCAGGCAGGCTTCTAGTAAGCTGTAATTTTTTTGTTCAGTTTAAAAAATTGGATTGTAGTTGATATTACATATAATATATTCTAATTCCCTCACTATTTTCTTTGTTTAGTTCCACTTACTTGGTTTAAAATAGCTCCTTATCCCATATCTGAAATGTATTTAATATATTTTTATCTGACAGGCAGAATGTACATATACTTAATTATTTCGCACATTTTTTTTAATAGATTAGTCCGTCAATTCATTTTAAAGGAAAAAAAATGTTTAAAGTCACATTTAGGGCCCTTACTGTACAGTTGGGGGATAAGCTTTGTGGATATAGCCTTTATATTTAGTATAATTGAGGTCTAAAATAATAATCTTCTATTATCTCAACAGAGCAAATTATTGAAAAAGATGAAGGTCCTTTTTATACCCATCTAGGAGCAGGTCCTAATGTGGCAGCTATTAGAGAAATCATGGAAGAAAGGTAATTAACACAAAGGCACAGGGCAGATGAACGGTTATCCTTTTGTATATGTCAGAATTTTTCCAGCTTTCACATACAAAGCAGTAAACAGTTGTAAACTGAGTAATTATTAGTAAGCTTAGCTATTCCAGGGTTGCCAACGCTACACACTGTGCTATTCACCAGAGAGTCACAATATTTGACAGGACTAATAGTCTGCAAGCTGGCACAGGCTGCCCACTTTGAGATGGATGCCAGAAAACCCAGGCATGGACAAGAACCAGCCAGCCAGCCAGCCTGCCAGGCATAAGGGTGCTGGCGCAGGCTGCAAAGAGAGGCCCCGCTCTGGTTTTCCCACTTGATGATAAAGTGTCAGAAAGAGGGGAAAGGTGCTATAAGAAAGGAACCATTGAGTTCAGTTCACCTCGAGTTGTAAACGAGTAGCCATCTCTAAGGAAGTTGTCCACTGGTATGAGCAGAAAGCAAGAATGATATACTAAATAGAAATAGAACAGATTCTATTTATAGCTACATTTATGTTTAACTGTTAGTCATAAGTATGCAAGTATTTACCTGAATCTACATGGTTACTCCTGCATGTAGAAGATTCTGAGATAATCAGTGCAGAGAGAGACGTTCATACAGGTGTCAACAGCGCTGAGCTGCTGTTATGCTGGGGTGCCTTTTCTGTAAGAGGTAGGCAGTTTTATCATCAAAATACATTAGGAAGCATTCTGGGCAGCAAGGACATATTCTGTATCATTGTTGCCCCAATTCTAAATCATTTATTTCTAAATGAGCATATAGAAATTCACTAAATAATCATCTCATAGCCTGGCAAAAATAGTGAATTTTCCTAAGTGCCCTCTTTTATTAGCAAGTAGTAAGTAGTGTCTTGGTCATAAGGGAAAGTATAATCTGTTTCTAGAATTATTCCATAGTTTCAAAATTGCTGGATACTAGTTATTTGATAGCCTTTTAAACAACGTGAGAGAGATTCTTAGAGGAATAGATTCTAACTAAAATCTATTAAGATTCCCCAAGTTTTAAAATATTTAAATTCAGCAAAGGACAAATCAAATAGTACATATCTTGGAAGACTAAATTTAATAAACTTGGAAAAGTTTTGTGCTTTGTGAAATTATGTATAAAAATAAGTTTCCCCATTATTTTTACCTAACATATAATTTCAAAACAGTTATTACAATTAATATATTTTGATACTAAAGAGATACAAGGCTTAAAGTCTGTTATCCAGTTTCCTTGGCTTAGTTCTGGGTTTTTTTGATAAATTAAACTATTCATTTCTCAGGATGTGATCATAGAATAAAATCATGCTCAAATGTTCAGTATTTTGGTTGCCTCTCAGATTCATTTGCTAATTCTATGTGTGTGTGTGTTTCTGTGGATTTCTTTAAGGTTTGGACAGAAGGGTAAAGCTATTAGGATTGAAAGAGTCATCTATACTGGTAAAGAAGGCAAAAGTTCTCAGGGATGTCCTATTGCCAAATGGGTAAGTGTGACTTGACGAGGCCTTTGATCCTCAGTCGTGGGCGTTTTGATTCATTCACCTAACCCTGAGAATTGGGTTGTCCAGATCAGACAGTCATTTATGCCAGTTGAAAGGAATATTGCTTATATTTATCATTTTGTCATCTCTTAAGAAAAAGGCAGTTTAAAACCATGTACAGACTGTACTTAATTGAAAGAACTTAATGGCGAGGAGGAGGTCTGTTCAGGTGCCTACTAGAAGTATAGTTCTTCCCTGCATGTGAGGTCCTAATCCTTTAAAAATCTGCAGTTAATCTTTATCTTGTCATTTTTGAAGCCCTGGAACTTTAAAGTCTTGCCCCTGTAGCTCTGGCTTTAATGCAGGGAGCATTGCCTGCAGTGTCCTGGGGAGGGGCTGCTACACACTGCCTGCATTTGCATCTCTCCTGGTTCTGACCCCAGGGTAAGCCCCAGCGTCATAGATGGGCAACAAAAGGCAGGTGGCATGTGATGATAGATGTCAACCTAATTGTGACCAGATGTGAGAAAATATACAGACATCAATCAATGCTCTCCTCTGCTGCAAGTGACCCTTGTTTTGTTTTGGTTGGGGTGGGGGTGTTGGGGTGGAATGGTGACCCGAACAGGTGGTTCGCAGAAGCTGCAGCGAGGAGAAGCTACTGTGCTTGGTGCGGGAGCGAGCTGGCCACACCTGTGAGGCTGCGGTGATCGTGATTCTCATCCTGGTGTGGGAAGGCATCCCAGTCTCTCTGGCCGACAAGCTGTACTCGGAGCTCACCGAGACGTTAAGGAAGTATGGCATGCTCACCAACCGGCGCTGCGCCCTGAACGAAGAGTAAGTGCCTCCGGGGGGCCTCTCCTCTTTCTCCGCTGCTAAAAAAGCCTGACCATTGGCTTGAGGGTAAAGAGTAGAACTTGCGTTTTCATGTTTATAAAATAGGGCTCAAAATGCCCGCTTCACAAACCTGCGATAGGATCCTGTATTTGCTAACATGGATACTTTGAGGAAGGTGCACTCACTAATATTTTGTACCTTTGGACAGTGTAGCTATGAGTTGGAAGCAGCTTGCTGGAAGTCTGTGTATATCCACAAACTGGGCCATACTATAAACTTGAAAATATTTGTGTGTCCACTCGCTGCAGGCTCGCTCTGTGTGCCTGGCCATCGTGTTAGTATTGATAACACTTCTGTGTCGCAGTATTTAAGACAGTAAGCTTGGTAAGAAACTTTAGGGTTTCCAGATCAAGGATTTTACTACATCAGCAACAAGGCTTGTAGAGGTCCTCCTGTAGGAACAAACTGGTTTTGACTTCATTGCAATCTAGTTTATTACTCCCATTGTAATAATCAAAATTGCCTCTATTTTTACTGCTGCTAAATAATCAACACATTAGCTATGGATGGACATTATTTAGGAAAACAAGGATATACATTTAAATATATTTAATGCAACCAAGAATTTATGGTTTGTTTGTGTTTTTTAATTTTTTAATCTCATCTACTTGCAGGAAATTTAAATCTTCACTTTGAGAAAGTGTACTTTTTAATTTTCCTTCTGCTATGGTATTCTTGTATATCATTTTAAAAAAATACAGGAAAATTCACAGTGCTGCACTGAAATCCTATGTAACTATTTTAGTCACAGTTTAATTTTGCACTTCTTCTTTTAGTCTCCTTTCTCCTGTGTCCACCAAATTACAAAATAGTCTACTGAGCTTATGGAAATATTGTCTGTTCATTGCAGTAACCCACTGCTAACCAAATTTGTAATTTCATTGAATGTTACTCAAACTGGTATAGTTTAAGTATATGTTAACATAGGTTCTCCCTCTGGGACATTGGAGGCAGGTAGAGGGGGTTCTAAGTCAACTATTAGTAATCTATCAAAGTTACTGTTTCAGTATGAAAATGTGGATTGGTTTTCTATGATAGTTATGATCCAGAAATTTCATGGTGTGTACCTTATGGCCATAAACCCACTTTCACAAATGATATATTGGAGGATCCAAGTTGTTGATTCATAAGACATGACTCAAACTTATGGTTGACTGCTTTGAAGTGAAGTGAAGTGAAAGTTGCTCAGTCATGTCCAACTCTTTGCAACTGCATGTCCATGAAATTCTCCAGGCCAGGATACTGGAACTGCTTGCCTCTCACTTCTCCAGGGGATCTTCCCAACATAGGGATCGAACCTAGGTCTCCCACATTGCGGGAGAGTTGAACCACAAGGAAAGCCCAAGAATACTAGAGTATATCCCTTCTCCAGCAGATCTTCCCAACCCAGGAATCAAACCGGGGTCTCCTTCATTGCTTTAGGTGTAAAGTAATATTCTATTTATCCTAACATCTCATGTTTCATCTTTTAAAAAAAAATTGATTTAGGTGCCTTTAATCAGAAAGAAGATGAACATTAAGACATCTTGAGCTGGTGTTGGTAATAACATTTTTCTCAGGAATTCAGTGACACTGCCTTGTGTTTGTAAAGCAGACCTCCTCTTAGACTTGATGGCTGGAATTTCTAAACCACCAAAGATCTTGTGAAAATGACAGTTCTGTTTACATTTCTTAAAGTTTCTTGCAAACTATATTTCACATCCTTTGAAATTGATTTAATTTTTATAATACCTGTTATTTTTCCCATGAAGGCTTTTCTTTGATTCCTATAAATGCCATTGTGTCTGAAACAGAATTTATTTCTATATGTCAGATTTTATGTTAAAACTTTGCTAAATTATATTATTTTGCATTTGAAAATGATGAATGTTGATGGGGCTGGGGTCTAAGAAAAAACTGTAATTTGTTTCACTGGTCTAAATAGGAGGCAAGTACAAACCTATTAAAAGATGTGCTGCAAATATTAAGACATTTTAAAGGCCAGTCTGTATACTTTTGCTTAACTTGGTCTGGAATTTCAAAGTAAAGATGGGGAGTTATTTAGATGGTATTTTGGCTTTGGGCTACTCATACTTACAGCAGTCCCCCCAAAAAACAAAAAATATGCTTGAAGTACATGATTCAAATAGACACTTAACCAATGGCATACCATATATCACTCAGATACAGCTTATGAAGTTTCTCCTACCCTATAAAATTTTATTTCATATCTGGCAAAAGTTAAAATTATTATTATTATTTGCCAAGTATGAAGAATATTTATTTTCATGGTATGAGATTTTATTTTTATTGCAGCTTGTTTATTGTTTCTCTATCCTTAGGCCTTGAAAAACTCCTGGTAACAGGGTCAAAGGGCTTCCCTGGTGGCTCAGCAGGAAAAGAATCTGCCTGCAATGCAGGAGACATGGGTTTTATCCCTGGGTCGGGAAGATCCCCTGGAGGAGGAAATAGCAACCCACTCCAGTATTCTTGCCTGGAGAATCCTATGGACAGAGGAGCCTGGTGGGCTATAGTCCATGGGGTCACGAAGAGTCAGACACGACTGAAATAACTAAACAACAACAATGAAGGATAATCTCAAACTGGGGCTGCTGACTCATTTTAATGTTCAAAGCTATGTGACTCTCATCACTGAATTGTTATAAATCCCAGTGCCCGCGTGCACCGTAACCACCCACTGTGAGTCCAGAAACAACTCTGAGAGCATCTTCCAGTGGGAAAATCAGAATGAATTTTTACATTTCCTTTGAGCCAAGCCATTTGTTCCTCCTTTAAAGATCTCCCTTTGAGATGTCCATTTAATGGACTAAGCCTAATCAGTATTTTTTTGGCAAGTAGGGGTTGTGGGACTGCTATCTGTCATTATAAGAAAGTCAAAGCCAGAACTGTCTCTGCCATGCTAGGTGATATTAAACTTTTAAAGAAACTGTATATTATAAAAAATTTTCCAATATACATAAATGGAGAGTACAGGATAATGAATCCCCAGGAACTCATCACACAGCCTCAATATTTATCAACATTTTGCCAATACTATTACATATATCCTCCTTGCCACACTTTCTAACCCCACCCCTGCCACTGTTTTAAAGCAAAACAGATGTCATATCATCTCAGCTACATTCACTCTGATATATAGCGCTAACAGATAAGGACTTTTTGTTTTAAACAAAACCTAGTCACAGTGGCATTATCCTTCATTTCAAAATTGGGTGGTTCTTGAATATCATTTAATGTTCAGACCACATTTAAAATTCCCTAACTGGATCCTATTTCCAATATACACAGAGAGTGAAAAAACACTGAAAAAAAGAAAGTCTGTATCTTGCATTTGATTGAGACTTTTCAGTAGGCCCTAGTTCAAGCCTGTCGTCTAACATAATTATTGATAAAACTTCCTTTTATTTTCAAAAGTGTCCCAGTTTGTAAGATAAAGTATATGATTCACAAGCTTCTTGTGAATAGTTTCCCCTCTTTTTAAGGACTTTGTTAGACTGTATGATTTTGATTTGCTTTGTAAAATTTCCCACACTCTGGATTTGACTGTGCACACTTGCTTAACTTGTTCCTCTGCCACTAATATCATTTAGACACTGGTAGTTAGAGACTTAAATACGTATATATACATGTACATTAGCAGAATGCTTCATAAGTGGTCATGAAATAATCTTACTTCTTTAGACCCATCATGAGAGACATATCTGCTTTGTTCCATTTCTAGTGATATTATCAGTGTTCATTTCAGAAGTTATTAGCTTGATCCACCCATCATAAAGTTTCCTAGAAAACTTTCACTTAACAGCTTAGCACATCCATCGATGATTATTACCTGTTTATATTAGTTTGCAAATTGAAATGTTTATTTTTTAATGTTGTACAAATTTGTTTGTTGTATACATTTAAATTATTTTGCTAGTTTTCTATTCTTGCATAAGTTTGAATAGCTGATCTAGTTTCTAGCTTACATTTCTTTTCTTTTTTACAGTTAGAAGTCCAAAGAGGTTGAAGCATTTTAAAAATATGTTGCACAGGCAAATATTTTTACTACAGTTTCTCTGATTTATTTAACAATTAGCCAAATTTTGAGTCATGTTGAAATGAGGCTACAATGTGAAAATTCTAACTGTAATTGAAAGGCCTCTGTCGAAAGAAATGTGCCTTTTTAATATCCACTTCATGTAGGAAATCACCTTGAAGTCACTTTGTTATGTAGTGACCTTTTAAAATTTAGATATAATTCACACACTATAAAATTCACCCTTTTAGTATATAATACAGTACATTAGTGTATTCATGAAGCTGTGCAACATTTTTGTCACGCCCAAATATAAACCTCATAGCCATTGGTTAGTCACTTTCCATTCTTCTCTCCCCTAAATGACAACTACTGATCAACTTTCTGTCTCTATAAATTTGCCTCCTCTGGGCATTTCATATTAATAGAATCATACAATATTTAACCTGTCTGTCTGGCCTTTTCCACTTAGCATAATGTGTGGTCTTTAAATTTTTTTTTTTTAATTTTTAGCAGAGTATAGTTGGTTTACAATGTTGTCTTAGTTTCAGGTATCCAGCATAGTGATTCACTTGTACATATATTCACTCTTTTTCAGATTCTTCTCCCATATAGATTGTTGCAGGATACTGAACTGTTTCCTGTGCTTTGCTGGTCTTCTGTATATAGTAGTGTGTGTATGTTAATCCCAAGCTCCTTTGTTTTGTAAATCATTTTTTAAAACTTAGATTCCGCATGACTGATATCATGTGATATTTGGCTTTCTCTGACTGACTTCACTTAGTATGATAATCTCCAGGTCCATCCATGTTGCTGCAGATGGCATTATTTCATTCTTTTCTATAGCCAAGTGATACTCCATTGTGTGTATATATATATATATATATATACACACATATATATACACACATATATATATACACACACATATATATACACACATATATATATACACACATATACACACACACACACACACACACACATATATATATATATATCACATTCATTCTTCTGTCGATGGACAGTGAGGTTGCTTCCATGTTTTGGCTATTGTAAATAGTGTTGCAGTAAACATCAGGGTGCATATATCTTTTCAAATTCTAGTTTTCTCCAGATACATGCCCAGGAATGGGATTGCTGGATCATATGGTAGTTCCATTTTTAGTTTTTTAAGGAACTTCCATACTATTCTGTCTAATGGCTGTACCAATTTACATTTCCCACAAACAGTGTAGAAGCGTTCCGTTTTCTCCAAACCCTCTCCAGCGTTTACTGTGTATAGATTTTTTGATAACGGCCATTGTGACTGGTGCAAGGTTATTGCTCATTGTCGTTTTGACTTGCATTTCTCTAATAATTAGCAATGTTGAGCATCTTTCATGTGCTTTTTGGCCATCCGTATGTCTTTGGAGAAATGTCTATTTAGATCTTCTGCCCATTTTTTGATTTTTTTAAAATATAGAACTACATGAACTGTTTGTATATTAGAAATTAATCCCTTGTCAGTCACTTTTTTTGTAAATATTTTCCCCCATTCTGTGGGTTATCTTTTCATTTTGTTTATGGTTTCCTTTGCTGTACAGAAGATTTTAAGTTTAATTAGGTCGCATTTGTTTTTTTGTTTTTATTTTCACTAGGAGGTGGATCAAAAAAGGCTATTGCTGCAAAATTTTTGTTAAAGAGTATTCTGCCTGTATTTTCCTCTTAAGAGTTTTTAGTGTTCAGCTTTACATTTAAGTCTTTAATCCATTTCAAAGTTTATTTTTGTGTATGTTTTCAGAGAGTGTTCTAATTTCATTCTTTTACATGTGGCTGTCCAGTTTTCCCAGCCCCACTTATTGAAGAGACTGTCTTTTCTCCATTGTATATTCTTGCCTCCTTAGCCATATATTAATTGAGCATAGATGTGTGGCTTTATTTCTGTTCCATTGATCTGTCAATATATTTCTGTTTTTGCACCAGTACCAAACTGTTTTGATAACTGTGACTTTATAGAATAGTCTGAAGTCAGGGAGCCTGATTCTTCCAGCTTTATTTTTCTTTCTCAGGCTTGCTTTGGCTATTCAGGGTCTTTTGTGTATCCATACAAATTAAATGTTTTTTTATTCTAGTTCTGTGAAAAATGCCACTGGCAATTTGATAGGGATTGCATTGAATCTGTATATTGCCTTGGGTAGTATAGTCATTTTGATAATATTGATTCTTCTAATCCAAGAACATATCTTGGAAGATGTCTTGGTATATCTTTCCATGTTTGTCATCTTCGCTTTCTTTCGTCAGTGTCTGATAGTTTTCAGAGTACAGGTCTTTTGGCTCTTTAGGTAGGATTTTATTCTTATATCTTATAATGTTTTAAAGGTTTGACTTTGTCATCACAGTAATCAGTACTTTATTTCTTTTTTATGACTGAATAGTATTCCATTGTGTATATATACCACATTTTTTCTATTTATCAGTTCATAGACATTTTGGTTATTTCTACTTTTTGGCTGCTAAAAATATCTGTGTACATGTGTTTGTATAGACATATATTTTCACTTCTCTTGGGTATATACCTAGGAATGGCATTGATAGTCATTTGGTAATGCTGTTTAACTTTCTGAGGAGCTGCCAGACTTTTCCAAAACAGCTGCACCACTCTTCATGCTTAGCAACAAAACAGAGGTTCTTATGTTTCTGCATTTTAATCAAAAGTATTTATTGTCTGCCTTTTTCATTATAACCTTTTCAGCGGGTATAATGTGTATCTCATGGTTTTGATTTGCATTTCCCTATGAGTAATGATGGGGCTGCTCTGTGGCTCAGATGGTAAAGCATCTGCCTGCAATGCAGGAGACCCGAGTTCGATTCCTGGGTTGGGAAGATCCCCTGGAGAAGGAAATGGTAATCCACTCCAGCACTCTTGCCTGGAAAATCCCATGGATGGAGGAGCCTGATAGGCTACAGCCATGGGGTCGCAAAGAGTCGGACACGACTGAGTGACTTCACTTCACTTCACATGAGTAATGGTGTTAGTCATTATTTCATTTCCTATTGGCTATTCCTCTCTATCTTCTTTGAAGAAATCTTTACTTAAATCTTTGCTCAGTTTTTAATTGTTCTGGATACTAGAACTCATCAGATATATGGTTTGCAGATATTTTCTCATTCTGTAGGTTATCTCTTCATTTGATGATATCCTTGAAGCACAGTTTTTTATTTTGATGAAATCAATTTGTCTTTTTAAATTAATTGCTATACTTTTAGTGTCATATCTAAGAAATCATTGTATAATCCAAGGTCTTGAAGATTTACACCAGTGTTTTCTTCCCAGGGTATTATAGTTCTAGCTCTTACATTTGAGTCTTTTGATCACTGTTAAGTTATCATGTGAGATAAGAAGTCAACTTCATTCTTTTGCATGTGACTATCCAGTTGTCTCAGCACCATTTGTTGAAGAGACTGTGTTTTCCATATTGAATTTCTTGACATTCCTGTTGAAAACTAATTGACAAAGATGTATGGGTCATTTCAGGACTTTCCTATTTCATTAATTTATATGCCTGTCCTTATACCAATACTTCATGGCATTGACTGCCGTAGTTGTTGTGATAAGTTTTGAAATTGGGTGTGTAAATCTCTGTTTTCCTTTTATAGGATGGTTTTGGCTATTTTGTGTCCTTTTCAGGTCTCTATGAATTTTAGGATCAACTTATTAATCTCCCCATCTGGGATTTTGACAGAGGTTCTATTGATATCTTAACAATATTACATCTTCCTATTTATTAGACAGTATGTCCTTACATTTATTTAGGTTTTTAATTTTTTTCAATGATGTTTTGTAGTTTGCAGTGTACAAGTACTACACTTCTTTTGTCAAATTCC
Organism: Ovis aries; assembly: GCF_016772045.2. Lineage (NCBI taxonomy): Eukaryota > Metazoa > Chordata > Mammalia > Artiodactyla > Bovidae > Ovis > Ovis aries. Next base: position 20,307,546 of record NC_056059.1, on the reverse strand, counting down.
TAAATAATTTATTATTTTTGAACTATAAGTGGAATTATTTTGATTTCAGTTTTGAATTGTTCATTGCTAGTATACACTTACACGATTGGTTTTTATATATTAACCTTGTATCCTGAAAACTTATTAAACTAGTTGATTAGTATTAATTTTTTTTAGTGGATTCCTTAGGATTTATACATACAAAAGTCTTGTCATCTACGAATAGAGATAATTTCTTCATTGCCAATCTGAGTGTCTTTACTTTTTTTTTTCTTAACACTTTTGCATTATTTCCCAGGCTAGAACATATAGTAGATTGTGAACAGAACTGGCAAAAGCAAACATCTATGTTTTATCCCTGATTTTAAGAGGAAAACTTTTAGTTTTTCACTATTTAGTATGACGTTAAATGTAGGGTTTTTGTAAATGTTCTTTGTCAGATTGAGGAAGATTTTTTTCTGTTCTTAGGTTGAACATTTTTATCATAAAAGGATGTTGGACTTTTCTCAGATGCTTTTTCTGAATTTCATTTTGTTAATGTAGTATTTAATATTGATTTTTTTTTTTTTTTTGGTACACTGGACCAACACTGCATTTCTGGGATAGTTATTACTTGGCTATAGTGTATACTTTTTGTGTATGTTGTTGGATTCTGTTTGCTGGTGTTTTATTGAGGATTTTTTCATCTATATTCATAAGATATTGGTCTATAGTTTTCTTTTGATGTCTTTGTTTTATGGTTTCAGGGTAATACTAGATTCCTAGGATACATTGGGAAGGGTTCTCTCATATTATTTGGAAGAATTTGTAAAGGATTGGGGCTAGTTCTTTAAATGTAACAGGAAAATCATGTACTCCTGGGTTTATCCTTGCGGGCAGTTTTTTGATTATTGATTCAGTCTTTTTGTTATAGATATATTCAGATTTCTATTTCATCAGTTTCAGTAGTTTGTGCTTCCTGGAACTTTTGTCCATTTCATCTATGTTATCTAATTTGTTAATAGATCATTTTTATAGTATTCTCTTATAATGCTTTTAATAAGGTCATTGGTAATATCCTCTTTTTGATTTCTAATTTTAGTAATTTGGGTCTTCTCTCTTTTTCTTGGTCAGTCTAGCTAGTTTTGTCTACCAAGACCTCAGACAGCTACAGTGTTCAACAACTGCCTCTGACTATTGTCAACAAATACCTCCAGTGGGGAAAAGGCTGTATACAATAGGTGAGCTCCAGGTCAGATCAAATAAAGAAAGCCTTGTTGGTGAGGTCTTCTAAAGAGCTACCAAATAGGTAAAATAGTGACATTTCTCCAAGAGCAGGGCTTTGGAGGATATCCAGCCTAATTCTGGAGTAACAATTCTAATGTGACAATATTGTTACTCTAGGTATATTCAGTGTGAAGATATAGAAATTTTTTTTAGAAAGAGAAATTTTGAACTTTTTAACCCATGAATTCATACTATTTCCTATTCATAGGATTACAGGATCTTTACTTATCTTTAGACTTCTTTCATCTTATGCTGAAATTCTTAATTGACGTTAACAATGATTTCTTCATGTCAGAACATACATAAGTAACTTCAAAGTAATATCGTTACTACAAATAAGACTGTTGTTGTCCAGTGAGGTCAAGAGAACAATACATAAATGAAAGATGCAACCATCCACTTGTCCACATGTATCCAGAGTAAATGAAGTCATTATCTCAGAAGTATCTGCTCTCCAACTGCAGCGTTGTTTACTATAACCAAGGTGTGGAGACAACCTAAGACTCCATTAATGGATAAATGGATAAAGATGTGGTTTGTGTACACACACACACACACACACGAATACTATTCAGCTTTTAAAAAAGGAAATCCTGTCATTTTTGAAACGTGGATGAACTTGGAGGGTATTAACTGACTGAAATAAGCCATATGGAAAAAGACAAATACTAATGGTATCAATTATCCATGGAGTCAAAAACAAACAAATAAAAATCAAACTCATTAAAACAGAGTGGCATAGTGGTTGTGAGAGGCTATGGCCTGAAGGAAATAGGGAGAGATTGGTAAAGTATATATGTATATAATCATCTTTCATTATAAAATAAGATCTGAGGCTCTAATGTATAACATGGTAACTATGGTTGATAACACCTTATAACTGAAATTTGCTAAAAGGGTCATACTTAAATGTTCTTTGCAAGAAAAAAAAAAAAGATAAATTTGTGAGGTGACAGATATGTTAACTAACTTCATGGGAAAATCCTTGCATAATATATGCTTATATCAAATCATCACATTGTATACTTTAAATATTTACAATTTCATTTTTCAATTATACCTCAGTACAGCTAGGAAAAAAATACCTATTAATACAGTTTTCCTTCTGGCTTGTTTTATCTTGTTTTAAATTTTTGATTTCTTTGCTTGGTCGCCTGTTTATTGCCCTTAGGATATAGCTGACTTGGTCTGTAAAGCCACAGTACTATATTTTAGCCAAAAACTAGAAGGCACTCAAAGGCCCGTCTGTGTTGGGATGGTTAATTTGTGGCATATTTATACAACTGAAAACTGTATGCATGTAAATATAGTAAAACTACACGTAACAATACAGTTGTAACATCCAAGAAATGTTGAAGAAAAGACACAGATAAGCTTATACTAAATAATTGCATGTACCTGTGTATGTTATGTATGTATGTGTATAATATACATACACACATTTCTGTTTTTATACCACAGGATAATACAGCATACTACATGTAGTGTCAGTTCAGTTCAGTCTCTCAGTTGTGTCTGACTCTTTGCGACCCCATGGGCTGCAGCACTCCAGGCTTTCCTGTCCATCACCAACTCCCAGAGCTTACTCAAAGTCATGTCCATCGAGTCAGTGATGCCATCCAACCATCTCATCCTCTGTCATCGCCTTCTCCTCCCACCTTCAATCTTTACCAGCATCAGGGACTTTTCAGATGAGTCAGTTCTTCGAATCAGGTGGCCAAAGTACTGGAGTTTCTGCTTCAGCATCAGTCCTTCCAATGAATATTCAGGACTGATTTCCTTTAGAATGGACTGGTTGACTCTCCTTGCAGTCCAAGGGACTCTCAAGAGTCTTCTCCAACACCATAGTTCAAAAGCAGCAATTCTTCAACGCTCAGGTTTCTTTATAGTCCAACTCTCACATCCATGTATGACTACTGGAAAAACCATAGCTTTGACCACATGGACCTTTGTTGATGAAGTAATGTCTCTGCTTCTTAATATGCTATCTAGGTTGGTCGTAGCTTTTCTTCCACAGAGTAAGTGTCTTTTAATTTCATGGCTGCAGTCACTATCTGCAGTGATTTTGGAGTCCCCAAAAATAATGTCTGTCACTCTTTCCATTGTTTCCCTATTTGCCATGAAATGATGGGACTGAATGTTGAGTTTTAAGCCAACTTTTTCACTCTTCCTCTTTCACGTTTATCAAGAGGCTCTTTAGTTCTTCACTTTCTGCCGTAAGGGTGGTGTCATCTGCATATCTGAGGTTATTGATAATTCTCCCAACAGTCTTGATTCCAGCTTGTGCTTCATCCAGCCTGGCATTTCACATTATGTACTCTGCATATAAGTTGAATAAGCAGGGTGACAGTATACGGTCTTGATGTTCTCCTTTCCCGATTTGGAACCAGTCTGTTGTTTCATGGTCAGTTCTAACTGTTGCTTCTTGACCTGCATACAGATTTCTCAGGACGGTAGGTAAGGTGGTCTGGTATTCCCATCTCTTTCAGAATTTTTTACAGTTTGTTGTGATCCACACAGTCAAAGGCTTTGCCATAGTCAGTAAAGCAGAAGTAGATGTTTTTCTGGAACTCTCTTGCTTTTTCGATGCTCTAACGGATGTTGGCAATTTGATCTCTGGTTCCTCTGCCTTTTCTTTACGTGTAGTATAAAAATAGTCAAAACTACACAAAGATTTAGACACAATTGAGTGACTAAGCACAATGGACATAATAGTGTATATATAGTATAAAGGGTTTCCCTCGTGCTTCAGTGGTAAAGAATTTGCCTGCCAATGCAGGAGACTCAGATTCGATCCCTGCATCAGGAAGATCCCCTGGAGAAGGAAATGGCAACCTACTCCAGTATTCTTACCTGGAGAATCTCATGGACAGAGGAGCCTGGCGGGCTACAGTCCATGGAATCGCAACGAGTCGGACATGCCTGAGTGTATGGGCCCAGGCAGAGGCACACATATAGTGTAAAGATAGGCAAAACTCATCTCTTGTGATAGAAGTTACTGTTAGGAGGACAGTGCCTGAAAGGATGGGGTTTTGAAGGCGCAAGTGGATGTTTTGTTTCTTAGTTTAAGTGCCACATGGGTATGTTTCATTTGTGAGTGATTGCAAGCTATAAAATCATGTGTACTTTTCTCCAGTTTATAGTGCAATAAAATGTTTGTTTAAATGGTCTTTTTGAGTCAGTTGAAATAGTTCTTTTCTCATTTGATTGTGGCACAGCTTAATATAGAGTTTTAAAATTAATTTGCACCCATTTTGGAATGTAGATACCCAGAATATGAGATTGATGGCCCAGTCAGTGCTACCCATAGTCCTGAACTTGGTTCTTTGCTTTCTCAGGAGAACCTGTGCCTGTCAGGGGCTGGACCCAGACACCTGTGGTGCCTCCTTTTCTTTTGGTTGTTCATGGAGCATGTACTACAATGGATGTAAGTTTGCCAGAAGCAAGATCCCAAGAAAATTTAAGCTGCTTGGGGATGACCCAAAAGAGGTTTGTTTACTTCCTGATGTATAATCTGTTTATTTTTTATGGAGAATTGGTGAACACAGATGAAATGAATAATATGATATACTCTGCTAAACTCTCATTAGCAGAGAGAATTTCCCATCTCAAAGATGGATCAATAAAATTTTGGCCAAACTGTAGACACACATAATAATATTTTATAAAATTTATGCATGATAACAACCATGTGATACCAAAGTAATAGGGTTTGAGCAACACAAACTCTTTATGCTTATGTCTTTTTATTCTTTGTCTTTTATATTAATTTGAGTTTTACACAGCTGTCATTTCCATATTAAAATTATTAATACTTGACTATTAAAACTTTCATCTTTTAAACCTGAATTATAGAAGCCATGTTTGTGACGGCCACATTCATAAAAGACCATTTCTATTCACCTTTTCAGCCCATGAGATGTGATGATTTAATGTTACTATAATAAGTGCATTCAAGTAACTAAAACATACTTAGATTTTAATATAAAAGTGTAGTTGAAATAAACGAACTCTGATTTCTCATTGACATCACTGGGTTTGTCCTTTCTCTGGACTATCAATTTCTCGAAATATAACTTGTAAACTGGTATGAAATTTAACAACTTTTGGGTAGCTTGTGTTCTAGGGTATGTTAACTGAATAATTGGAAAACCTCAGTATGTTTAGTGTTTAAATATGATAAAATTTTTAGTGAATCTGTACACAGTATAGTTTTCTTTCAAATTTTAGATGCAATTGAAATAGATATCTATACTATTGATGTAATAATTTTTACACGTCCCTCTAATTGAAAAATGTGTTATCTCTATTATTTGTAATTATAATGGTAATCGGAAATTTAATAAAGTGCCAAAGCTCTTCAAGTCACAACAAAATTTTTTCATAGAATCATAATATTTTAATAAGCTGTATTAATGTGTTAGATGTCCTCTTTTCATAAAGAAAAACATCCAACTCTTTAATAAACCTAATGAATAGCAAATTTGCCTGCTGCCTTCCACTTTAATTTTTCACACTGGAGAGCTTTTTCACCACTACTTCATAAATATTTATTCCTATGTTTCATGTAAACCAAATCCAAGGGATGGCTAGTAACATCCTCTGTCAGACAGGAGGGCTTCAGTCAGAAATCTCCTCACCTTCTGAAATACAAACGTTTTTCTGCCAGCTGGTTAAATCTCCCACGGTTTTTAGAGAAATATCAATGTGAAATCAGAACATCTAGGTATGAATGGAACAATGGACAATTATCACCTAGCATTTTAAAAAGCATATTCTTTGTTGGCGGGGAGGGAATGTAACTGAACATTTTTCCTCTTTTAAACTTTACAAAATTTTTCACATATACCACATTATAGTTCTTGGAGTTTTATTCATATTTGAATCACCTAGTGATTTTTAGTTCTATGGAGATATCATTTCAAATTTTGAAATGCTATTTTTATAACCATTTAAAAATATGAAGATTGGAAATAGGTTAAACCAAACAAATCCTTTCAACACCTCATCTTCCTTGGCCACTAACTGGAGGGAGTAGAGAATGTGACCTTTTAAATGGCCTCATTCTCCTAATCTACTACTAGTATAGACATATATTAATAAAATGCATGCAAAGTATAAGATTGATTAATCTTATTAAAATAACAAAGTGGCACACATTTAACAACACAAACACAGGTTATAAATGGTCTACGCTTTTCACTCAGTGTGTTAAGATGGCAGTTATTTAATAAGAGGTGCTATATATAGTGATTTGGATCTAAGATGTAGGGGGGAAAATCTAATTAATCACCTTTCATATAGAGATAGAATGGATTTGGAATTTAATATGCAGAATTGTTCATTTTATGCAGGAAGAGAAACTGGAGTCGCATTTACAAAACCTGTCCACTCTTATGGCCCCAACGTACAAGAAACTCGCACCTGATGCATACAATAATCAGGTGAGTTTACGCAATGATTGACAGTTATTGAGATGCTTTACTTACTCATTATTGATGACCTACCTGTCTTTCCAGAAATAGTTCTGAAGCAATGTTTTTCTTTTATCTAACTTTTTTCTCTTCTGAATTGTTGAAGCCACTGTAATGTTCTGTTTTTGATAAATGAAAATTATACCATCCAAAAGAGCATATTTCTGGTCTTTTAATCTGTAAAGATAATGAGTTTTTAAGGCTCACAAGCTGTTTTACTTACTAATCTTGTTCTCATATGGATAATTTTATCTCTATAGACAGGCTATAGTGGTTAATTAAATTATATGATTCAAACTATAGTTCCAACCACCTGTTAGCCACCTGTTAACTGTTTTCATAGCAAGTCTATACATATAAAGCTATGGGTGTACCACTTTGTAAGTGTATATACATGTGATGAGATATATTAGATTTTGCTAGTTTCCCCCTATTTTCTAAGTGTGTGCCAGGTTGTGCCTATATGGAAGGCTTGGTGGTTTGTTTAGAGATGCTCATGAAGGAGGCGAAAGACCATGAAATCTACACGGTTTCAATAAACTCCTTCTTTAGAGGAGAAATGTAAAATGCCAACTATAGAAAAAAAGGATAACAGCTGGGATAGAGGTATGCACACATTTCTGAAGGAAAAAAAGCTTCTCCCTGAGTAGAGGAGAGCTGTAAGGTCATAAATGGCCTTGGAGACCATACAAAGATCTTTGAACTTTAAAATCTTGTAGACAAGAGGCCTATCACTGGGGTGTGTTCTAAGTGTATATTGGGGAAAATGAGGGTGAAGCAGTTTAACTCTATAAGGTTGAAAGTGAGTTGTAGTTGCTCAGCTGTGTCCAACTCTTTGCACCCCCATAGACTGTAGCCCACCAGGCTCCTCTGTCCATGCGATTCCCCAGGCAAGAATACTGGAGTGGGTTGCCATGACCTCCTCTAGGGGATCTACCTGACCCAGGGATCAAGCCCGTGTCCCACATTGCCAGCAGATTTTTTACTGTCTGAGCCACCAGGGAAGTGGTGAGAGTGAAGTGTTTTAACTCTATATGGCTACTCAAGCCAAATAAATGAAATATAGCTTAGATTAGTGGAAGATTAGAGAAGTAAACTATTGCAGCCATTGGGCAAGACATGTTAAGGTCCTAATTTAACAAAATAGCAGTGATAAAATGAAATAAATATATGAAATATTTGAGGTGGAACTCATAGTGACCAAGTGGATTTGAAGATGAGCAAAAGAGAATTTGAGGATCCACCAAATATCTGGCTTAGGTGGTTATTAATTAGTATTAGGAATCAGTGAAGAAAATTAAGTTTGGAGGAGATAAGGAGAAGATAAATGTCGTTTTGGACATGTTAGATCTGACATATTTCTAGGATAATTAGAAAAACAATCAGAAAAAAATCCAAGTTAGCACTGTGGGAGTTACCAAAATGTAGGAAGTAGTTAGTAGTAAATACAGTTTGTCAGAGTGGAGATTATAAAGATGAAAAGGGGCTAATGATTTTGACATTTAACCATTTAGGGGTGAGTGGAGGAAGAGAAACCACTGAAGAAAGGGCTGGGGGGGTAGGAACAACGGAATAGGAGAGGTTAAAGATTTAAGAGGAAGAGGAAGACTGATGGACGGGGGAAAGCTGGCAGTGATGAGAAGGTATTCAGAGTATGCAGTGGGGATATATGGAAGTGTGAAGGGCAACACTTTTGCAAACATTGTTATTTGCAATACTTAACAATGTTAAAGACTCTAAGGGGACTAGATTGGTCTACACAGCAGAGACAGGGGACCAATTCTAATTAACAATTTAGCTATTCTTTAACATGTGGACGTCAACATTTTCCTCAAACCCCAATTCACTTTTTTTTTTTTTTTAAGTAGCAAAGAGGGCAACTTTAATGATTGTCTCTTTATAAGTTGTTTTATGTCACACCTCGGACACGACTGAAGCGACTTAGCAGCAGCAGCAGCATGTCACACCTAGACTTTTAGAGATGTATATATGACTGTTTTAAATGCGGTTAATAACAGTGGGATTAATATTGTTATTTTACAACCTTACCTGTTTTAATCAGTGTCACAGGAAAGTATAAGGAATGGCTTGATACTGTTGTAAAACAGCTCTGGGTAAGCAACACAATAAATCAAGCTATAAAAAGAAAATGAATTGAGTCTATATTGCTAGATTTCAAGTTTGGCCATTTTCTATTAAATGAATTTTTTATAGGGGTTATTAATCAAATGGATTTAACTGAGGAATGGGACAGAACAACAAGCATTGATGTTCACCTTACTCCTTTGATTCTTACTAGACTGTATCATACAAACATGATTATCTAAGCATCTATATTCTCCTCTGTTTGTGTTTGGAGTATTTTATGCATTTCCTAAACCTGGAATATCTAAAATATGAAGGAGCCTCAGATTTTTAAGATATAACAACATGATTATAATTATATATAGTCCCTTAGATGTGTTTGAATATTTGTATATGAGCAAATGTGTAGATGTACCACGGGCTTCCCTGGTAGCTCAGTGGTAAAGAATCTGCTTGCCAATTCAGGAGAGCCAGGTTTGATCCCTGGGTCAGGAAGATCCCCTGGAGAACTGGCAACCCACTCCAGTATTCTTGCTTGGGAAATGCCATGGACAAAGGAGCCTAATCAGTTGGCATAAAGTTTTGGTTAAGCACGACCAATAATGTCTAGAGATCTACTGTATAATTGTACCTATAATCAACAAATTTAAATTTAAACATTTTCTAAAATTGTAGCTCTCATGTTGTGTTCTTACCACCATAAAATACATACATACATTCATACATTAAAAAATAGATGTAATGTCTATGTAAACTAAATCATCTAATGGCTCAGAATGAATAAGGTGTTTTTTAAAATTTCATGGTAGGTACTATTGGAAATATTTATCCATATGCCTTCACATGGTTTAGAGATCTGAAAAACAACCATGTGATCGTTTCCTACAGAATATGTAAAACATAAAAGTTACGGATGCTGCCAAGGTCTGTCATTTGGTCTTTGCCTCCTTTTCCCCAATTGAATATTATACCTTTATTTCTCACATGTGCATGTTTTTCCTTGCTTTAGTCCTGGATTTCATAAAGTCTTATTGCCAAAGTTAAGCTTCACTGGGTCTTCACAGCATTTCTTCTGTCAGCTCCATGATATAAGACTATATTTTCTTAATTTAAATATACCTTCATATCTGCCAATAGATTTGTATTTCGCTGTCTTTTCTATGATTATCTTACCACTAAAGTTTAGGCCTGAATTAGTGGGCTTAAATCTTAAAATCATGGGCTTTCATCAGGTGTGGAGATGACATTTTAGACCAAGAGAACTTTCTATGACAGTGGAAATATTTCCTGTCTACACTGTTTAGAATGGTAGTTACTAGCTACATGTGGTTACTGAATATGTGATATGTGGATAGTGCAATTGATTTAATGAAATTCCCATTTTAATTAATTTAGATTTAAATTGCCACATGTGGCTGCTAGCCAGCAAATTGAACAGCACAGCTTTACACCATCAGAAAGTCATCCACTTAGAATTGTCTTGCAGACAGATTGATTTCCAGTAATTCATTTACAGACTCCTGCATGGTGTTTCTTATAAGATGGCATAAGTCTAAAAACCAACTAGATTTTGTATCATTTTTATTCAAGGAACAGAATAAAGCTAACTAGACCACAGCATGGACTAAATAGTCACAAACCACTGTTTGTGGTTTGTGAAATGAGTGGTCGTTTACCTTTAGCCAGTCTCTCAAAAATGCTGTATAAGCCTAATAGTAAATAATATTCAAACCATCACAAACTTTATCATGTTATGACTTCAGCTTCTAGCCATGGTGGATTAACAGAAACTGATTTACTTTCTCACATTTTAAAAAAAGAAAAAATACACAAAACAGTAGTTTTTAGATATAAGACAATAAGAAACTCAAGATACTAACACTAGAGAGAAGGGAATTTTAAAAGGTAAACTACAATTTACTTCCTAAAGAGCACATTAGGCTTCAGGCAGGAAGGAGGAACCTACGCAGATGCCATGGTTTTCTCTGTGTTAGAATAAGAAGTTCAGAATTTGGTAAAAGTGCTGGAATTCACAATTCAGAGTCCCAAAGAGGAGAATGCTTCATTGAGAAGAGCTCCAGAGATCTGTAGAGTCTTCAGCTGTACACTAAATGTTGCATGCATGTGAAGAGATTACCAGGGCCATGGAAAGAATCATCCAAAGGGGCAAAACAATCCTTTGATTTTATACAGGACTTGGAATAGTTATTGTTAATACCATCCAGAAGGAAAAGACACCCTAACATGAAAGATATTAAGTATTTAGAATTTGCTGGCCTTGGTAACTGAAGTAGATTAGGCTGTTCTGGTTCCATCTAATAATGTTTAAAAGCAAGACTTGAAAGGATCAAACTGATTCCAACAAACTTAATGGGGTTGGGGGGGTGGTTTTCCCAGATGGCACAGTGGCAAAGAAACCGTCTGCCAGTGCAGGAGATGCAAGAGATGTGGGTTTGACCCCTGGGTCAGGAAGATCCCCTGGAGGAGGAAATGGCAACCCACTCCAGTATTCTTGCCTGGGAAATTCCATGGACTGGCGGGCTATAGTCCATGGGGTCAAAAAGAGTCAGACACAACTGAGTACACACATATAATAGCATCTCAGAACAAAAAAAAATTTTTAGATAGAATTAATAGTGTATAGTAACTCGTCAAAAATTACCAGGTATACAAAGAAATTAGAAAACATGATCCATAATTGGGGGCAGGGGGCAGGGGTAGGGAGCAATCAACAGAAATAGTTCCAGAAATGATATATGATAAGAATATATTGACAAGGGCATTAAAATTGCTAATATTTCATTTGCTTAAGACAATAGAGGAAACTATGAGCATGACTTTAGAAACAGCTAAGAAGAAGCACAAGCTGGAATCAAGATTGCCAGGAGAAATATTAATAACCTCAGATATGCAGATGACACCACCCTTATGGCAGAAAGTAAAGAGGAACTAAAAAGCCTCTTGATGAAAGAGGAGAGTGAAAAAGTTGGCTTAAAGCTCAACATTCAGAAAAGGAAGATCATGGCATCTGGTCCCATACTTCATGGGAAATAGATGGGAAACAGTGGAAACAGTGGCAGACTTTATTTTTCTGGGCTCCAAAATCACTGCAGATGGTGACTGCAGCCATGGAATTAAAAGACGCTTACTCCTTGGAAGGAAAGTTATGACCAACCTAGATAGAATATTCAAAAGCAGAGACATTACTTTGCCAACAAAGGTCCCTAGTCAAGGCTGTGGTTTTTCCAGTGGTCATGTATGGATGTGAGAGTTGGACTGTGAAGAAAGCTGAGCTCTGAAGAATTGATGCTTTTGAACTGTGGTGTTGGAGAAGACTCTTGAGAGTCCCTTGGACTGCAAGGAAATCCAACCAGTCCATTCTACAGGAGATCAGTCCTGGGTGTTCTTTGGAAGGAATAATGCTAAAGCTGAAACTCCAATACTTTGGCCACCTCATGCAAAGAGTTGACTCATTGGAAAAGACTCTGATGCTGGGAGGGATTGGAGGCAGGAGGAGAAGGGATGACAGAGGATGAGATGGCTGGATGGCATCACCGACTTGATGGACGTGAGTCTCAGTGAACTCCGGGAGTTGGTGATGGACAGGGAGGCCTGGCATGCTGCGATTCATGGGGTCGCCAAGAGTCGGACACGACTGAGCGACTGAACCGAACTGAAGAAGACATCAGACCCATACTGAACTTCTAGAGATGAAAAACATATATAATATCTGAATAAAAAATACGGTAGATGGAATTAACAGCAGATTAGTGAGCCTGAATATGTGGTAATAGAAATGTCCCAATGTGAAAGAGGAAAAGTGAAATTGAAAAATAAAATGAATTGATCAAATGCCTATGGCACAGTATTATTACCCTAATATATATGTAATTAGAATCGCAGAAAGAGGACAGAGAATATTTTAAAATATAATGGCCAATTACTCACACAATAAACCCATTGACCCTAGAAGAAGCTCAGCAAGCCCCAAATAGAGGTTGTGTGTGTGTGTGTGGGGGTGGGGGGAGATTAACAAAGAATGCTACATAAAGTCACATTAAAATCAATAACATGAAGAGCAGATGGAGGAGGGGAAAGAAAAGATACAATTTATAGAAAAAAAAATGATAATAGACATAGAAAAATGCAAGAAAAAAAGATAGGAGAAACATCTTTAAAGTACTGGGGAAAAAAAATAAAACTATCAACCTTGAAATCGGTAAAGACTGTAAAAACTGAAGGCAAAATAAAAATTTTTTCTCCAGACCTACCAAAGCTGAAACAATTTGCCACCAGCAGACTAACACTGCAGAGATGTTAGAGGAAGCCCTCTGATAGAAAGAAACTAGAGAGAAATCTGGATTGACAAAGAGGAATGAAGACATCATAAATAGATATTTAAGAAAAAAGACTTTTTCCCCTTATTTAAAATTTTTTCTTTAAAAGATAATTTGCTATTTTAAAATATATTTAAAATGTAGTTTAAGGCTCATAACATGTAAAAGTGCAGAAACTGGGGAACTGGAAGTATACGGTTGTAAGATTCTTATATATGGAATAATATAATACTATATGGATAAACTATTACACTACACTATAAACTTTAAAATAAGCAGCCACTAAAAAAAAGTGTATAGTCCCCCAGTAAAGAAATGAGAATAGAATCCCAAAGCATTTTTAAAAATATGGAACCAAAGATAAAACAAATATAAAACAAATAGCATATGGTATATTTAATCCCAGCAATATTAAAAAAAAAAACACATCAAAAGTAAAATTTTTTACCACTCCCAACTTAAAAGGTAGAGCTTGTGATATTGAGTAGTCACACTGATGTAAAACAATTATGATTTTAAAAAGCAGGAACCAAGAAATATTGTACTAATGTCAATCAAAAACTGGAGTGATATTAATAGCAAGGTAGATTTCATGCCATAGAATATTATAAAGATCATTTCATAGTGATAAAAAGGTCAAGTTAGCAAGAGAACATAATCGTAACTATGCATATAATAAATAGCTTCAAATTATATTAAACAAAAACTGATAGAACTAAGAAATCTCCAACCGCAATCAATTTTCAGTATCAATATCTTTCTCAATGACTATTAGAACAAGTGGACAGAAAATTAATAAGGAAACAGAAGACTTGAACAGCACTTTTAACCAAATTGATGTTATTGACATGTATAAAACTCCCCACACAATGGCAGAGTTAACATTAATTTCAAGTGTACAAGGATGATTTACCAAGATAATTGTTTGGTGATCCAGAATATTAACTATCAGTAAATTTAAAAGTCACAAAGTATGTTCTCTGACCCTACAAAGTAGAAATCACAAATCTCAACAAAGAAACTATTTCAAACTGAATGAAAATGAAGACGTGGCATTTAAATTTGTGGGATGCAACTATGAAGCCTTGCTTAAAGAAAGATTTATAGCATCGAACAGTTATATCAGAAGAGTATAAAGCCTCAAATCAGTGATCTTCTACCCCATGAAACTTGGAGAAAAGGAGCACTTTTAGCCTTCTAAGAAACAGAAGGAAAGAAAAGCAGAAGTTAAGAACAGAAATCAATAAGATAGAATGCACAAAACAAAATATATCAGTGAAGCCAAAAACTATTTCTTTAAGTCAGTTTAATCAAGAAAAAAATAGAAGGTACAAATTGTCAATATCAAGAATTAGAGATGAGAAATTACTGTAGATCCTACAAATTAATAATAGAAAACATTATTAAAACTTTATGAAAATAAAATCGATGACTTAGATGAAATGAACAAAGTCCTTAAAAGGCGCAAATTACCAAAGCTTACTAAAGAAAAAATAAATAGGGCATGGAAGAAACCTAGATGTCCATTGACAGATGAATGGATAAGGAAGTTGTGGTACATATATACAATGGAATATTACTCAGCCATAAAAATGAACACATTTGAGTCAGTTCTAGTGAGGTGGATGAACCTAGAGCCTGTTACACAGAGTGAAGTAAGTCATATACATTACCATATGTAAAATAGATAGCTAATGGGAAGTTGCTGTATAACACAAGGAGCTCAACGCAGTACTCTGTGACAATGTAGAGGGCTAGGATGGGTGTGGGGTTGGGGGAGGGTGGGGATATATGTATATTTATGACTGATTCACATCGTTGTATGGCAGAAGCCAACACAATATTCTAAAGCAATTATCCTCCAATTAAAAATAAATTTTAAGAAAGAAAATAAATACCACAAATACTTCTGTGTCTATTAAAGAAATTATAAGTGAAAACTTTCTCAAAAAGAAAACTCCAAACCCAAATGATTTCCCTTACAAATTTCACCCATTATTTAAGAAAGATAATCATGGAAATTCTTCTAGAAAATAGCAAAGAAGTAAATACTTCCCAATTTCTTCTATGGGACTGGAAATATCCTGATACTAAAATCAGACAAGGACATTAAAGAAAAGATAAAATCCAATGATCTTCATGAATATTAATATGAAAGTTCTTAACAAAATTTCATGCAAATACATCCAATACTAGTGTAAAAGGAATAATACATCATGATCAAATGGAGTTTATTTCAGGAACAAACGTTCATTTAACAGTCAAAGATCAATCAATGTGATTCACTGTATTAACCAACATATTGGGGGAAACAATATCTCAACAGAGAAAAGGCATTTGACAAGATTTAACATCCACAGAAGGAAAATTTCTCAGACTAATAAAGGGCATAGATGAAAAACCTAAAGCTAACATGAGTAATGGTGAAAGACTGAAAGCTTTCCCCTAACAACAACTAAAGTGCTTAATGTTTTTATGGCATGGCAGCAAGTTAAAGAATCATTTCACTCCTTGACTTGTTCAAGGTGGAACTGTAATTTGCTTTACTCTATTTTGTGACATGAAACTTCTTAATGTTATTTTGTGATAAAAAGTGAGTGTTTGCTCAGTTCTGTCTGACACTTTGCGACCCCATGGACTATAGCCCACCAGGTTCCTCTATCTATGGAATTCTCCAGGTAAGAATGCTGGAGTGGGTTGCCATTTCCTACTCCAGGGCATCTTCCTGACCCAGAGATTGAACCTGGGTTGATCTGCATTGATCGACTCTGCGTTGGAGGCAGATTCTTTACCATCTGAGCCACCCATCCATTTTGTATTGGGATCATGCCTGTTATCTAAGGTAGACCTTTGACATCTGTGAAAAATCAATAAATGGAAAGCTAAAATTAAAAAAAATAAAGAAAAAAATTACTCAGCGTAAGAAAAGGATGGCCATTCTTACCACTTCTAGTTAACATCTTTCTTTTAACTTCTCAACTAGGTTTTACTGTTTGTTGACAATGTTCTCTGTGCCACATTTATAAACATAAGTTTAATATACAGTTATACAGTAATAAAAATAAATACATAATTCTTTATCAAATGGATGTTTGCTTAATAAAATTCAAGATAGGTTTTCAATTTATCTTGGCAGCAAGCTTTTTGTGGCATCCTAATTTTTTAAATTGAGGTATAGTTGATTTACCACAGGAGTTTCACATGTACAACACAGATATTCACAACTATTAAAGATTATACTTCATTTATAATTATTGTAAATTTTCAGCCATGTTCCTTGTGCTGTATAAATATCCTTATAGCTTATTCTATTTAACATCTAACTGGAAATTTTAGACAGTGCAGAAGGCAAGGATACAGATTGAATATGAAGAAATAAAATTGTCCTTATTTGCAGACAACATGTGTATCTACATGGAAAATTCCAAAGAATCTACCAAAAAACCTCCTAGAACTAATAAATGGTTTACAACAGTTTGCAAAATATAAAAATTATTTATATTTTCTATATACTAGCAATAAACAATTAAAAATTGAAATGAAAACCAGTAGCATCAAAAATGAAATCCATAGATACATATTTGACAGAACTGTATAAGACCTGTGCACTGAAAACTACAAAACACTGTGGAGAGAAATTATAGAAGACCTAAATAACTGGAAAGAGATGCAGTGTTCATGGATCATAAGACTAAATATTATTTGTCAGCTTTCCCCAAATTAATCAATGGACTCAGTACATGACCTACCAATATCTTACCAGGTGTTCTGAAGGAATTGACAAGGTGACTCTAAAATATATAGAGAGAAGTGTAAAGAATCCATAGTAGTCAAACAGTTTTTTAAAGACCAAAATTTGAATATTTTACTCCAGGATTTTAAGATTTACTACAAATCTACACATACTAGTAATCAAAACAGTTAGTTATTGGCCTACACACACACCAGTACACCATTACATAACAAAAGATCAGAACAGATAGTCTGGAAATAGATTCAACATGTATCGTCAAGCGATTTTCAATAAAGACAATTCAGTGGGATAAGTATATAAACTTTTTTTACCCACTGGTGTTTGAACAGTTGAATATCCATATGGAAAAAAAATTCTTTTGACTCTTATTCTCACACCCTATATAGAAATTAACTCAAAATGGATCCATTTGTATAAAATTCCAGAAAATGCAAACTAATCTCTAGTGACAAAGCCGATCAGTAGTTTGTGCTTGAGAAGAAAGTCATGTGGCTCAGCTGGTAAAGAATCCGCCTGCAATGTGGGAGACCCCAGTTCAACCCCTGGATTGGGAAGATCCCCTGGAGAAGGGAAAGGCTACCCAGTCCAGCATTTTGGCCTGGAGAATTCCATGGACTGTATCTATACTCCATGGGGCTGCAAAGAGTCAGACATGACTGAGCAACTTTCACTTACTTACTTACAAAGTAGGAGGCGTGAAAGTAAAGAGGCATGAGGAAACTTTGGGGAATGATGGATATGCACATTATTTTGTTTGTGGCAGTGGTTTCACATATATATAGTATACTGTTTGATATCAAACAGTACACTAAACAGCATATATTTAAAGTATAAGTCAATTATATCTCAACACTGTAAAATAAAAACTTTACTATGTCAAAGCATTTGCCCCATTTCACCTCATTCCATTGTGTTTTGGGATATAAAATATAATACTAAGGAATTTTTTGACCTGCTCAGTATACTCGTCTTAAACTTTTTTGTCAGATGTGTGCCTAAGAATTTCAGATGCCTAAGTCCTGCCCACTCATAGACACACTTCTATTTTTCAGATTGAATATGAACACAGAGCACCTGAGTGCCGTCTGGGTCTGAAGGAAGGCCGCCCATTCTCAGGGGTCACCGCATGTTTGGACTTCTGTGCGCATGCCCACAGAGACTTGCAGAACATGCAGAACGGCAGCACACTGGTAGGTGGAGCTGAGGACAGGCTAGCGGCACGTGCTCCTGAAGAGGAGAGGACGGAGGCTAGCAGCATTTAATGAGATGCCATTGTAGCGACCAGTGTCTTCATGAATGATTGCTGTTGCAAGTGACCTTATTTGGCATAACTAGTACTCATATAACAGGTTGGCATATCAGTGGGAAACTGTTGAGAAGTATGTAAAAGTCATGAAAATTCTTGGTGCTAATCTAAACTGGTGACTAAACATTGCTAGCTATAATTGCATAGCTTTCAGAATTTAGTATCAAATATCTGGTAAGTTATCATCAGTTCAGCAAAAAGTCATACAGAAGCCAAGATACCAGTCTAACTTACATAGAGAAGATGTATGAAAAATGTGTCGCCATTGTCACAGTAACTACTATAAAAGGTTCAAAGTCCAAAACCACCTATTGTAGCTACATATTACAGTCAGTGAAATGAACTGCCCTCAACTGGAAACTTTGCTAAGGGGAGAAAATGGATCCATCTTAGGATGGGGCAGTGTGTTCTATACCAATAAAACTCAGGGTGTACCCTTGCACCTAGAGGGATGATGACCCAGGATGGAGATAAAGAATGAAAAAGCTCAAGTACAGAAACTATAAATTAATCAACCTAATAAGTCATCAGTTCGTGAAGTTCTGATGGCAAGTATACTGGAGTGGTTTGCCATTCCCTCCTCCAGAATGCCAAAGAATTGATGCCTTCAAACTGTGGTGCTGGAGAAGACTCCTGAAAGTCCCCTGGACAGCAAGGAGAGCAAACGAGGCAGTCTTAAATCAACACTGAGTACTCGTTGGCAGGACTGATGCTGAAGCTGAAGCTCCAGTATTTTGGTCATTTGATGCGAACAGCCGACTCATTGGAAAAGTCCCTGATGCTGAGAAAGATTGAGGGCAGAAGGAGAAGAGGGCATCAGAGGATGAGATGGCTGGGTGGCATCACCAGTGCGATGGACATGAACTTGGGCAAACTTCAGGAGATGTTGAGGGGCAGGGACACGTGGTCTGCTGCAGTCCACGGGGTCGCAAAGAATCGGACATGACTGAGCAACTGAACAACAATGAGTCATCAACATAGATATAAGTGTTAACTGAGGAAGATGAGACCTAACGTGGAAAATATAAGCCAGGCACTATAGTTCTATTACAGAGGAGAAAAAAATTCATAGAGGTAGTAGGCAGTAGAAGTAATTTGAGGAAGCTGGTGTGAAATTTTTGTTGAAAAGCAGAGAAGATATTGATTAATGCCTATAATTTAGAGCAGGGGTTGGACACTTTTTCTGTTAAAAAGCTTTGCAGGCCACATAGGATCTCTGTAATGTTCTTTGGGTCCCTCCCAATAAAAAGTTCTTTAAAAATGAAAAAAAAAATCTTAATTCACTGACCATACAAAAAACAGGCTGCGAGGCAGATTGGCCACTAACCCAAGTTTGCTAACTTCTGATCAAGGAGAACAAACACGAGGCTTATCATCTACAATATCTTAATATGATCGCTAATCAGGTATTGAACATCTGCTCATTTGGAGGCTCTGCTAGATTCTGGGGATTAGGGGAAATAAATGATAGATGGAGCTATAGTTGGTCCTGAAGATAATCAGATTCCTCTTCAGCAAGGAGATGGAAAGCAGGCAGAGGAAGAAAAAGTTTTCAAGTGGAGGGGAATTTACCTCTGATAGACTGCAATTTCTATGCAGTTAGATGGAAAGCTGCACAAGACAAGCAGAAGTGAGTAGGGATAAATTGTGGGAAAAGGTGACAGATGCTCAGAGACAAGGATTTGGGATGACTTCTGTGTACCATTTTAATACCATCACTCGTTAAACTTATTTACAAACATAAATCTAACCATCACATTCCTTTCAAGCATCTCTCTCAATGATTTTTATGTTACCTTGGATTTTAAATAACTGTGGTCACATTTTCTCTGTTAATTAAAAGCACTCAATACTCAAAGCTAGTATTTCAAAACCAACAGTCTTTCAAAGCCACTGTGATTGTGGCCAACCAAAGGAAAAAAAAGTACCATCAAGTTATCAGAGCAGCAGAAGTAGCTTTTTTCCTTTTTAGAAAAGAAATGAGAAAGAAGAGAAACAATAAGTTAGATTTCACAGAGTATAGAGGAGAGAAAAGAAAGGTGGAAATAGCATTAAGTTACATATGAATCAAATCTTCAGGTCTACATTATTGAGATTTCACCTTGGTATCTGGTGCAAATTTCCTAAACACAGTTAAGGAGAGTTAGGTGTGAAGAAAGATGTGAAATTTCTTTGTGCACAAAAGTATGAAATGAGGCGAGTGTGATATTACCAAAAACAGAGGAAGTCGGTTTGGTGGAGGAAACTTGTAGTTTCTTTTTTGAAGAGGCTTCACCTCTAGCACATTTATTTTGTAAGTGTGAAAAGTGGAAGATTGCTATACTTTGGGTACGGTACAGTTTCTTCCCTTCAAAATGTCTGTGAGGAACAGGGTCTCTATAGGTAACAATTCCTGATAGATTAAAAAAAAAAAAAAACATGAACTTATTTATCTTGATGTACCATTTTGATGCAGTCTTCATTAATAACAGACAAACATGGTTTTATGGTAACAAACCAATCTGGTCCAGTAGGCCAGCACCATGAATCTAAATACTGAGGAGAAACTCACACACACCAGCTTTCATCTGGACTGAAACTGAAGCTGTGCTCTCTTACTTCCCTGCCAGGTATGCACCCTCACTAGAGAAGACAATCGAGAAATTGGAGGAAAACCTGAGGATGAGCAGCTCCACGTCCTGCCTCTCTACAAAGTCTCTGATGTTGATGAATTTGGCAGTGTAGAAGCTCAGGAGGAGAAAAAACGAAACGGCGCCATTCAGGTACTGAGTTCTTTTCGGCGGAAGGTCAGGATGTTAGCAGAGCCAGTCAAGACGGGCCGACAGAGGAAACTGGAAGCCAAGAAAGCTGCGGCTGAGAAGCTTTCCTCTTTGGAGAACAGCACAAATAAGAGTGAAAAAGAAAAGTCAGCCTCATCTCGTCCGAAACAGACTGAAAATGCAAGCCAGGCTAAACAGCTGCCAGGTAAATCTAATGCGAAGCACCGTAGATTCATGGGTTAGATGACACATTTTAGAAGTGAACATTGTTGATTTTGGAAGATTAAGTTCAGCCATGGTCTTCGTTCCGTACCAGAATTTTTTCTAAGGTAGCAAGGCCCAGGCTTTGTTCTTGGAGATGTAATGAGATGTTGCACCATTAGCCCCAGTTTGAGGAAGAAGTTTGGATTTTATTTTCTAATAAATGGCAGAGTTTTATGGTAAGTGACGTGGTGAAATTAGAGTTATTAGCAATGACTGGCAAGCCAAATTGGAGGTGGAGTAACTAATAGTTTGGAGACGGATGCAGTCAACTGAGAGGGAGATAATATGGAGCTTGAACTTTGATGTAGTGAAGATGATAGAAGCAAATTCTTCCAAAATGATTATCAACACATCAGTGACAAACCATTAGAATGAAGGAGAAAAAATAGTTAAGGATGACTCTAAAGTTGTAAGCCCAGATAATAGTACTATTTATTAAGATATGGAAGGGGAAGGGCAGGAGAATAAGATACTTTTCCTTAGCCAGGTTGAGTCTGAGGTATGCAAGGGGGCTCCACATATAGTTCTTATAAAACTTTTATCCATCAAAATAGATCACATCTATAGTTATAGCAATAGAGCATTATTTATCAATACTAAGTGAATGTTCTTTCTAAAGCTTCTCGTTTTATGACTATAGTTAATACTCTAAAAAATAAAATCATACAACATGTTGTCCATATCCAAATTTAAGAGATGGTATTGACCTAGCCATAAACAAAAGAAAAATGTATATCTTTTGCTTTAGTATCCTGCTTTGCTTGGAACCACCCATCTCTGCTTCACTAAGTCAAATCTCCCTACTGATTGATTTGTCTCTGAATCTCAGAGATAAAACTAAGTAATTTAGAATCATATGTCAAAGATGTTTAATAAATATTTGTTGATACATTGATTTACACTAAGTAAATCCTATCCACTCCCTGATAGCTCCTTTAAGTTAGCTGTATAGTATAATCAGTAAGAACTTTGCATCTAGTTCCTTCTAACTGGCCTCTGCAGTAGTCATTTCAGTTTTCAGAACTGCCATTGCAGCTCCATTTATCTGTTCTGATCTCATATTACTTTTTTTTTTCACTTAAGTGAAGTCATGAAACAGAAGTGTGACTTTTACCAGTTTCACATACAAAGCTAAAAGTTTCTTTAAAGTTCTATCTATAACTGTGAATTTCCTTCCTGGAAAGCATGCTAATGAAATACAGTTTGCCAATGGTATAAAGTGTTTTGGATATTTAAATGAATGCTTTTTTTTTTTTTTCCTCATAGCATTGCTAAATCTTCCATAACAAATTTTCTTGCTCCTTTACCCATTTAACATTGTTTGCCAGGCAATGGAGACATAAAGTGAAATGAGACAGGATCCTTTCCCTCAAGGAACTGCTTTACAGTGAGGTGAAGAAAGAACTAAAAATGGATAATTCCAGTATCCATTATATATAATTCCAGTATCCAGTATATTATGACTGTTGCTTTATCTGACTTATGTTTGCAGTGACGCTGACCAAGAACTACAAAAGCATTAGAAGCTGGCTTTAGAGAAGGCTTCCTTGAGGAAGGGAAGGGATGACTGCGTCAAGAAAGCCAGGGAGATGGGGAGGACGGACAGGGCACTTCAGTAGACAGTGTGGCGTGATCAAAAGCACAGAAGCTCCAGAGCACGTGGTGCCCTCAGTGGAATGGCTTTTGGATGTTTGATTACATTTCCCACCATTCACCCAGTTGTACTGTTATGGATTCTGCCATTTTATTTCTAACGCTTTAGACACAGATAACTATGCGAGACAGTGATTAGAGAGCTCTGATGTTACTCTCGTCCTTGTTTGACGGGTCTTGCATAATTCTAGTCCTGGTTCTCACTTGCATGTAAACATCCTCACTGGCCTTCATAAAATGATAATCGAGCATATTTGTCCCTGCTCTCTCTTATCCTGTCCACAGAACTTCTGCGACTTTCAGGACCAGTCATGCAGCCGTCCCAGCAGCCCCAGTCCCAACCCCAACTGCAGAAACAACTTCCACAGCCACAGAAGCAGCCGCCACAGCTGCTGCGACCTCAGCAGCAGCCCCTGCAACAGCAGCCACATCACCCCTTAACTAATAACTCTCAGTCAGAGTCGGTCAGCTCTTACTCTTCATCTGGATCCACCAATCTGTACATGAGACGGCCCAATGCAATGAGCCCTTATCCAGGCTCTTCGCACACTTCAGATATTTATGGAGGTGCCAACCCTGTGAACCTCTATTCCACCTCATCCCAAGCTGCAGGTTCCTATTTGAATTCTTCTAATCCCATGAGCCCCTACCCTGGGCTTTTGAATCAGAGTAACCAGTATCCATCATATCAATGCAATGGAAACATATCAATGGACAACTGCTCCCAATATCTGGGCTCCTATTCTCCCCAGCCTCAGCCCATGGATCTCTATAGGTATCCGAACCAAGACCCTCTGTCTAAGCTAAATCTGCCACCCATCCACACACTTTACCAGCCAAGGTTCGGAAACAGCCAGAGTTTTACTTCTAAATACTTAGGTTACGGAAACCAAAATATGCAAGGAGATGCCTTCAGCAGTTGTACTATCAGACCAAACGTACACCATGTAGGGACATTCCCTCCTTATTCCACGCATGAGATGGATGGCCACTTCATGGGAGCCACCTCTAGATTACCACCCAATTTGAGCAGTTCAAACATAGACTATAAAAACGGTGAGCATCACCCAGCTTCTCATTTAATCCATAACTACAGTGCAGCTCCGAGCATGTTCAACAGTTCCCTTCATGCTCTGCATCTCCAAAATAAGGAGAACGACATGCTCTCCCACACAGCGAATGGCTTATCTAAGGTGCTTCCGGGTCTTAACCCTGAGAGAACTACTTCTGGGCAGGAAGGCTTGCACAAAGTACACGAGGCTGGCAGTCAGGAAAAGCAGCCTTCGGCCGCCGAGGACAATGATGAGGTCTGGTCTGACAGCGAGCAGAGCTTCCTGGATCCTGACATCGGAGGAGTGGCTGTGGCTCCAACTCATGGGTCCATTCTCATCGAATGTGCAAAGCGCGAGCTGCACGCCACAACCCCGTTAAAGAATCCCAACAGGAATCACCCCACCAGGATCTCGCTTGTCTTTTACCAGCACAAGAGCATGAATGAGCCAAAACACGGCTTGGCGCTCTGGGAAGCCAAAATGGCCGAGAAAGCCCGCGAGAAAGAGGAAGAAGGTGAAAAGCATGGCCCGGACTATGTGCCTCAGAAAACCCACGGCAAAAAGGTGAAACGGGAGCCCACTGAGCCGCATGAACCTTCCGAACCCACTTACCTGCGCTTCATCAAGTCCCTTGCTGAAAGGACCATGTCCGTGACCACAGACTCCCCAGTAACTACATCCCCATATGCCTTCACTAGGGTCACGGGGCCTTACAACAGATACATGTGACGGCGCCCCTTGAGTTGGTTACCTCATTTGAAAAGACCACAACCAACTTGTCCGTTAGTGTAGTTCTCATGACGTGGGCAGTGGTGAAAGGACACAGTAATCCTGACAAATGTGGTGGGAGGAACCTCGGCTCACCAGCAAAACAAGAGGTCATCTTACCATAGCACTTAATTTCCACTGACTCCTGAGTGGTCACAGATGGAATCTAGGCAAAAGACCAAAGCATTCTATGCAAAAAGAAGATGGAGAAGGAAGTGTTCCACGATTTACATTTTTAAACACTGGTTCTATTACTGGACGAGACGATATGTAAATGTGATTCCCTACCCCTTACAACTCTACACATCTGTGACCACTTTTAATAATACCAAGTTTGCATAGTCATGGAACACAAATCAAGTACTGTAGTATTACAGGGGCAGGAATCTTAAAATACCATCTGGTGCTGAATATACAATGTACTGAAATACTGGAATTATGGCTTTTAAACATGCAGTTTTTACTGTAATCTTAATATTAACTTTTATTTATCGAAACAGCTACAGGAAGCATGAATAGACAGCAAAACACTGAATTAGTTTGGATGTTCTAAGAAATGGTGCTAAGAAAATGGTGTCTTTAACAGTTGAAAATTTAATGCCTTTATATCATCAAGATGCTATCAGTGTACTCCAATGCCCTTGAATAATGGGGGTACCTTTTCATTCAAGTTTTTAATCATAATTACCTATTCTTACACAAGCTTAGTTTTTAAAATGTGGACATTTTAAAGGCCTCTGGATTTTGCTCATCCAGTGAAGTCCTTGTAGGACAATAAACATATATATGTACATATATATATACACATATGTATATGTGTACAAACATGTATATCTATAAATATTTTAAATGGTGTTTTAGAAGCACTTTGTCTACCTAAGCTTTGACAACTTGAACAATGCTAAGGTACTGAGATGTTTAAAAAAAACAAGAAAAAAACGTTTACTTTCATTTTAGAATGAAAAGTTGATTTTTTTAAGGAAAGCTTTTAAAATATTTTTGCTTTTAGCCATGCATCTGCTGATGAGCAATGTATCCATTTTTATTACAGCCAGTTACATCCAAAACGGGGCTTACTGGATTCAAGGGAATACATTAGTCTACAAAACACATGTTTTCTGGTGCTCATCTTACATGCTATACTGTAAAACAGTTTTATACAAAATTGTATGACAAGTTCATTGCTCAAATATGTAGAGTTTTAAGAATTTTCTATTAACTGCAGGTAATAAATAAAAGCATGCTACAGACTCAACAAAGCTAGTTCACTTAAGCCAGTGCTATTTTATGGATCTGTATGGTTCCCTTTGGCGAACCAAATGGCAGTCTGCCTTTGTGTTGATAATTGTACATTTTAATGTTGTCATTTCTTAGCTTAAGTGTCCTCTTTACCAGAAAGATTGAGCAGACTGATGACTGCATAAGATGAATAAACAGGGTTAGTTCCATGTGAATCTATTAATTAAAAAAAATTTAAAAACAGGCAGCTGGTTTGCTGTGGTGGTTTTAAATCATTAATTTGTATAAAGAAATGAAAGAGATGTATAGTAAGTAAATTAAATTGTAAACAAACTTTTTTAACGCAATGCTTTAGTATTTTAGTACTGTAAAAAGAAATTAAAATATATACATATATATATAAATATATATATATATAGATAGATTTGAAACAGAATTCACATCATGATGGTGCTACTCAACCTGCTACAAATATATCATAATGTGAGCTAAGAATTCATTAAAGGTTTGAGTGATGTTCCTACTTGTCATATACCTCAACACTAGTTTGGCAATAGGATATTGAACTGAGAGTGAAAGCTTATAGCATTGTGTACCATCATTTTTTTCCAAGGCTTTTTTTTTTTAGTTAAAGAAAAACATACCTTTTTCCAATACTTGATTTCTTAGCAAGTATAACTTGAACTTCAACCTTTTTGTTCTAAAAATTCAGGGATATTTCAGCTCATGTTCTCCTTATGCCAACACGTCACCTGTGTTCATGTAAAATTGTTGTAGGTTAATAAATATATTCTTTTTCAGGGATTTAACCCTTTTATTTTGAATCCCTCCTATTTTACTTGTCTATGTCCTGATGTAACTAAAACTAATCTTGTAAATCTGTTGGCTGTTTTTATTGTAAAGAAAAGCATTTTAAGAGTTTGGAAAATCTTTTGACTGTTTCAAGCAGAAAAAAAATTACATGAAAATAGAATGCACTGAGTTGATAAAGGGAAAATTGTTAAGTCAGGAGTTTGGCAAGTGGCTGTTGGCTAGAGTCTTTAACTCTCTAAATGAAAGATGTTTTTACCCTATAATCAATACAGGTACAGATCCACAGGACTTTTCTACACAAGCAAACACTTAGGGGGATGGTGTGCAATCAACTGTACAATTATGTCTTAGTCTGTGCACATTTTTGCTTACTAACATTTCAAATAAACTCTTAATCAATGGAGGCCTTTGAGTTTTATTGGTCAAATCTTAATGGATTTTTTTTGGAGGGGGTCAAAACATGGCTTTTGTCTTTAAAAAAAATTTTTTTTCTCTAGTTTTTGGCCGTGACCAGTTTACAAGCATTTCAAGAACATTTGCTTTATATATGTCAAACTGCATGATTTGAATGTTTTGCATACGCCAGGCATCTAACCCCAAACATTTGGTTACTACCTGCCCATTTGTTGGTTTTGAGTCAACCATCCCTAGATGAGTGAAGATTTGGTTTCTGTACCAATCCACTGTCATTTGTCAAACTGCTGGCCAACAGCAGGAAGTCTAGTTTGGGGGGTTGAGGAGAGGCTAGGTAGGAAGGAGAAGAAATTAAGTGGCATATTGTAAATATCAGATCTATAATTGTAAATATCAAACCTGCCTCAGAATGAATGGAAAGCAGATCTCCAATTTGCTTATATAGGAATATCAGGTTGACTATATAGCCATACTTGAAAATGCTTCTGAGTGGTGTCAACTTTACTTGAATGAATTTTTCATCCTGATTGACGCACAGTGGTGTACAGTTCACTTCTAAAGCTAGTGGTTAACTTGTGTAGGAAACTTCTGCAGTCTGACACTAAGATAATGAGTTCTGTGTGCATTTTTCTACGCTTTTTTTAAAAACTTATTTTCATGAGATGTTTGGTTTGTCTATAAAAATCTGAGGATGGTTATAAATACTGTAAGTATTGTAATGTTATGAATGCAGGTTATTTGAAAGCGTTTATTATTATATCATTCCTGATAACGCTATGTGAGTGTTTTTAATAAAATTTATATTTATTTAATGCACTCTAAGTATTGTCTTGTTGTTGAAGTTTCTGTTCACTTCCTGAATTACTGCCACCTCAGTGGGGCTGAAAAACAGTTGCTTTTTAAAGATACTTTTTAGATGGTTATTCTTAATTGTAAACTATATCTACGGTAGCATCCAAATAATTAAGGCCAAAATTATTTCTCTGATTGAATAGCTATTCAGCTGACGTTTTTTTCAAGCTTACTTTTTAACCTACTCACTTTTCACATGTAGCCAGTGTCAGGAATGGAGTGACAGCTCTTCTGAGGACCTCAGCTGACCATCCCTCCTCGTGTACAGTCTCAGCACCATTAGTGACAGCAGGGACCCCAGAGTTGAGTTCACATTGCTTAAGTCTAAGGCCAGCCCTTTTCTCAGATTCTCATTTTCCTCTTCCTGTCCACTCTTAATGGAAAATTCCTCTCCCTGCCTATGAGAAAGGCAGGCAGTGTTAGGAAGGGGAGTGGGAAGAGGTGGTCTGAGAAGCACCAGACAAACACATGTCCACATCCACCCCACGTGGCTCCAGGAAGCTGGAAGCTAGGTTGCCCTCCTCTCGATCCCTTCCCTGTCATGTGAACCGCTCCTCACACAGCCCCTGTGCACTCCTGCTGAACACTTTATAGAAACGCAAGATAGAAAAC
This sequence comes from Ovis aries, assembly GCF_016772045.2. Taxonomy (NCBI): domain Eukaryota; kingdom Metazoa; phylum Chordata; class Mammalia; order Artiodactyla; family Bovidae; genus Ovis; species Ovis aries. The sequence continues at coordinate 20,278,919 of NC_056059.1, read as the reverse complement.
AGAGTTACACGTTCTAATTACCTTGAGTCTTCCAACTACCGTCCCTACCCCTTCTGAAACTGGTAGAGAAATCATTTACATCATGCATGAAGTAAGGGAATTCTTTCTCATATTTTTCTCTCTGTCAAATAGTCATTCTTGAACCCAGAAAATGACTGCCTTTTAATAACCTTTGAACTCATTGCCTGGGTGATTCCTCTAGCATGCTACTCAAAGCCAGGGTGGTAAGAAGCAATGTCACCATTAAAAAGCAGTAATCCAACCATTTGTGGGTTTTGTTTTTGTTTTTAATTTCAACCCTCTGGAGATGTTGTCAGTTCTCATTTCACAATGCATCCTCTGGCTTAACCTTCGGAACTTCTAGCTCTTCAGGTTTGTTAGTATGCACTGTTCCAGGCAAGGGGAATTTAAGATTCTGTGAGTGCAAAAGCTTTTCCTGCCAGGGGCCTTCCTGATCTCACTGGCCAGGCAGAGGCTGATGCCAATGCCCCATAAATGAAGGTGTGGGCCACTTTGCTGCTTCCGAGCCTGCAGGTGGACTGGAATCAGGGAGACAGCTGATAATGACAGACGAGCCAGCATCAAAAGCTTTATTGGCCCCTTGCCTCCTCTGGAAATAACTGCCAAGAATGAACCTTTTCATGCAAGCAGGCATGCGCACAGCTGCCGTGTCACACATACCCTTTACCCCTTTCCTTGGTCTCTAGTTGCTCTAGCGTAAAAACCCTCCTGCTTTGGGTAATTTGAGCTTCTATTCCTTTCCATCAGCTGTTTAAGAACCAAATTCGGTGAGAAAAGACCTTATTCATCCCAGCAGCTACTGCGCAAGCTGCAGAGAATGTTTAATTGGTTTTGTGGGTTTAAAGGCCACCTGGAGGCAAGTGTCCAGCATCTTTCTCAAATCAATGCAGTGGGAGAGTGCTGGCCACAGGAAGACACTTGCTAACTAACTTCAGTGTCAGGCTTCGCAGTAAGGGGTGGGGCACTTCCTCCCTGCCTCCCTCCCGTGAGAAACACACTCTCTAGTTAGAGTGGCGAGAAAATGTTCACAAAAGATGCCCAGCAGAGAATTAGCAGTAATTATAGATTATTTCAGTTTTGCCAGCACTCTTCAGTTTCAAAGAACAAAGATACTTTTGTTCCCATATTCTTGAGGCCACCTGCCTGCATTTCCCTCTCTTACAAAGCAATTTCTCACAAATGTCTTTGCTCCCTCTCGAAACATTTCCCTCTTGAAAGGAGCCACTCTTTCCCTTGCATGTATGCTGCACAAATATGCTTTCTTTGGGGGCTTCCTTTTATGCAATTTCAAAAGAATTTCTCGACTCAAATTGACATTTTACTCTCTAATCAATTCTTAATTCAAACTGAAATGAGATTTCTCCTTAGGTGTTGAGTAAAATAGCAGTTACACAGAGATACTCCACTTCTTCCCTACCCCCACAAGAATGAATTCGGATGATTTAAATTCATGGATAGGCGTATTCACTGAGCACTTGCCTTATATTCCTTGCACAGAAGAGTCCCATTAATAGAAATCTGGGTGGTGGTGCTTGAAACTTGAGATGCCCCTGGTAGCCTAACACCTCTCTAACAAGCAGCTCTTGACTGAGCTTTAAGGAACATGCTGAAGCACCAGCAGCAGTATAGCAGAAAGCATCAGGTTTTGGATGCAGACTAGCACTGTTACTGGTTAAGCCTCATCTGTAAAAGTCAGTAAAACAGTGCATTCCTCACAGGGATATGGTAAGGATCAATAAGAATCTAAATCTTTAAGTACAAACTAGAATGAACGGTTATTTTTACAAACCGTTTCCTTTCCCTCCCTCGCCTTTGCTTCACGCTAGCCGTTGCATCCCACTGATCACACCCCAGTGCTCATCCAACTGACTCCTCACCACAGGACCTGGCATTCCGTCACCATGGACCAAACAGGTTTGTGTAACAGCATATGAGCTCTTGATCATGAAGCACCAATAGGACCTCAAAGCTAGAGAGAAGATAGCGACAAAAACAAAGAAATAATTCTCTGTCATATACTCTTATTGAGCCTCAAACTGATTTTCAGATAAGTAAATCATCCCAGAAAAGAAAGTGAAAGTGATAGTCCGTCAGTCGGGTCGGACTCTGCGATCCCATGGACTGTAGCCCACCAGGCTCCTCTATCCATGGAGATTTTCCAGCCAGCTGTTGCCATTCCCTTCTCCAGGGGATATTCCTGCCCCAGGGATGAAACCCAGGTCTTCTGCATTGTAGACAGATTCTTTACCATCTGAGCCATCAGGGTATAGTAAATAATCCCCTGGTGACTGGGTAAAAATTCCAGTAATTGGAATGACATCATAGTTTCTAAGATACTAAATACACACCAAAGTCCAATAAAAAGCTCAAACAATTTGAGTTCAAATCAGAAGGAAAAAAAAAATCAGAGCATAAAATAAATGACTGAGGAAATTTATTTGTATTTCCTTTCCTTATAATATCACCTACTAACAGGTATATATTTCATGAAATTAATGTCTATAATATCCATGTTTCAAATATGTATATTTGAATAAAATATTTTAAGGGAAAATATATTAAAATGAGAGAGTTATGTTTTAAATATTATGTACCACTGATTAAATTTTCATTTTTATATTCCCTAGATGATGACTTACAATAAAGAACTATAATTTTGGGTTCAAATCCTGGCTCTGCATTACTAGTGTGCAACCTTGGGCTATGCGCTAATCTGTCCTCTATTTTTCTCAATTTATACATCCCCAAAATGAAAATAATAATAACTATGCCACAAGGTTGTTGTGAGGAATAAATGAGTTCGTTTAAAGTACATCAAATGCACTAAAAAAAAAAAAAAAAAACACATGTTAATTAGTTGAGCTAAAGCTATAATTTCCTAACATAGTGGTTTTATTTTATGCATTTTCAAGTCATTAATGAGAAAAAGGAAGTACATTTTAACTTACAAAATCAGGGATAAGCAGATTTTAATTAGATCTTAGAGATCACCTTTTCCACCACCCTGCTTTTAAATAATCATTCATTCATTCACCCATCCATTAAGAAATAATTTAAACCTTCATTCTTAAAGCTGGTTTCAAGTGCATTTCTAGGAGTTAGGCATCCAGCAATGAGCAAAACCAATATGTCTCTATCGTTTGGAGCCTATATTCTAGTTAGGAAAGAGAGACACAGAATAAAGTATTAATAGATAAGTGCAGGAGGAAAAAGTAAAAAAGTGAAAGTGAGAAAGTTGGCTTAAAGCTCAACATTCAGAAAACGAAGATCATGGCATCTGGTCCCATCGCTTCATGGGAAATAATGGGGAAACAATGGAAACAGTGGCAGACTTTTTTTGGGAGGGCCTCCAAAATCACTGCAGATGGTAATTGCAGCCATGAAATTAAAAGACGCTTACTCCTTGGAAGGAAAGTTATGACCAACCTAGATAGAATATTCAAAAGCAGAGACATTACTTTGCCAACAAAGGTCTGTGTAGTCAAGGCTATGGTTTTTCCAGTGGTCATGTATGGATGTGAGAGTTGGACCGTGAAGAAAGCTGAGCACCGAAGAATTGATGCTTTTGAACTGCAGTGTTGGAGAAGACTCTTGAGAGTCCCTTGGACTGCAAGGAGATCCAACCTGGGTGTCCATTCTAAAGGAGATCAGTCCTGGGTGTTCTTTGGAAGGAATGATGCTAAAGCTGAAACTCCAATATTTTGGCCACGTCATGTGAAGAACTGACTTATCGGAAAAGACTCTGATGCTGGGAGGGATTGGGGGCAGGGGGAGAAGGGGACGACAGAGGATGAGATGGCTGGATGGCATCACTGACTTGATGGACGTGAGTCTGAGTGAACTCCAGGAGTTGGTGATGGACAGGGAGGCCTGGCATGCTGCAATTCATGGGGTTGCAAAGAGTCAGACACGACTGAGCAACTGAACTGAGCTGAACTGAACTGAAAAAGTAAGGCAAATTAAGGGGAAAGGGAGCACTGACTATTGGGAGGAATGCTGGATTTTCTAAATAATCAGTAGTCAGCCAAGGAGGTTTTACTGACAATATTTGAAGATGAAAGTCATGTGGATATTTGAGAAAGAGTATATACGCAGAGAGAAAAGCAGGAGAAAACTCTAAAGTTGGAAAACTCAGAAAAGCTGTGGCCAGACCAGAATGAGCTATGAAGAGAGTGGTAAGGATAAAGTCAGATGGTGGCCTTCACTCTGAAACGATGAGTGAACAGCCTAAGTTTACTATACAAGGAACTAGAAAAAAAGAACAAATTAAGCCCAAAGTTAGCAGAAGCAAGGCAATAACAAAGATCAGAGCAGAAATTAATGAAATAGAGACCATAAAAAACAATCAAAAAGATCATTAAAATTTAGAGCTGATTTTTTTTTTTGAAAAGGTAAAGAAAATTTATGAACTTTTAGTCAGACAAACTTTGAAAAACTGGAAGAGGACAAGGACTCAGAATCAGAATCACAAAAAACAGGAGAAGTTAAAACTGATAGCCCAGAGATACAAAATATCATGATAGACCATTTTAAAAAAGTTACATGCCCAAAACTGGATAATGTAGACCTGGATAAATTCCCAGAAACAGAAAACTTCTAGAAAGACTGAATCATAAAGAAACAGAATATGAAAGATCAATAGTGAGTTAGGAGATTGAATCAGCATTCAAGTAGGTCAACAAACAAAAGTCCAGGACCAGACTACTTCCCTGGTGAATTCTACCAAATATTTAAAGAACAACAACACCCACTTCATCAATGGACAGTTCATACAGGCAAAAAAATCAATAAAGTAGCTTTAAATAATATATTTCACCCAAACAATACCTATAGAACATTCCATCTAAAAAGAGCAGGATACACCTTCTTAAGTGCATGTGGAACTTCCTCCAGAGTGGATCACACTCTAGGCCACAAACAAGTCTCAAAAAATTTAGGAAGGCTGGAATTATATCAAGCATCTTTTCCAACCATGATGTTATGTAAGCAGAATTGAAAATAGGAACACAACTTTATAAATCTATGGGACAAGGCTTTCCTGGTGGCTCAGTGGTAAAGAATATGTCTGCCAGTGCAGGAGACATGGGTTTAATCCCTGATCCAAGAAGATATCACATTGCAGGGGGCAATTAAGCCCACTTGCCACAAATACTAAGCCTGTGCTCTAGATCCTAGGAGCTGCAACTGCTGAAGCCTGCATGCCCGAGAGCCTATGTTCTGCAAAGAGAAGTAACTGCAATGAGAAGCTCAGGAACCACAACTACAGAGTAGACCCCATGAGCCACAACTAGAGAAAACCCCGTGCAGTGATGAAGACCTACTACAGCCAAAAATAATTAAATAATAAACAAATAAATCTGTGGGACACAGCAAAAGTGGTTCTAAGAGGGAAGCTTATAGTGATACAGGCCTACCTCAAGAAACAAGTAAATCTCAAACAACCTATCTTTCCATATAAATAAATTAGAAAAAGAAAAGCAAATCAAGCCCAAATTCAGCAGAAGGAAAGAAATAAGGATCAGAGAGGAAATAAAGATTAAAAATTAAATCAATAGATCAATGAAATTGAATTGTTTTTTAAAAAATTTTAACTTCAGCCAGACTCATCAAGAAAAAAAAGAGAGGGTCCAAATTAAATAAAGTTAGAAATGAATGAAGGGAAGTTATAACCTCTATCACAGAAATATAATCATATGAGAATATTATGAACAGTTATATGCCAATAAACTGAACAACCTAGAAGAAAGGGAAACAGTCTTAGAAACATTTAATCTTCCAAGACTGAATCAGGAAGAAGAAAATCTGAATGATCATTTACTAGTAATAAAGTTGAATCAGTAATCAAAATCTCTCAATAAATAGGACAGACCTCTTCACAAGGGAATTCTATCATATGTTGAAAGAAGAGATCTTTCTTAAACTATTCCAAAAAAATTGAAGAGGAGGGGTTACTTCCAAACTCTTCTACAAGGCCAGCATTACTGTGATATGAAAACAAGACAAAGCAATAAAAAAAAAGAAGAAAAAGAATACTACATAACAAAATCCTTGATGAACATATATGCAAAAATCCTCAACAAAATATTAGCAAATCAAGTTCAACAATACATACAAAGGATCATATATCATGACTGAGTGGGATTTATTCAGGAATACCTGGATGATTTAATAACCAGAAATCAGTCAATGTGATATACCACATTAATGAAAGAAGTATGAGAATTACATGATAAATCTTAATAGATGCAGAAAAGCCTTTGATAAAACTCAACATCCATTGAAGATTAAAGATCTTATCAAAGTTGGTATAGATGGCACATGCCACAAAATAATAAAGGATATTTATGACAAACCCACAGCTAACATCATTTTCACTGGTGAGAAGGACAAAGATGTCCACTCTTGTCACTTTTATTCATCAGTCTTGATAGCCCGAGTCACAGGAATAGACAAAGGAAAATAAAAAGCATCCAAACTGGAAAGGAAGAGGTAAAACTGTCACTATCTGGAAGTGACATGATGGGATATATTAAAAACAAACTGAAGATTCCACCAAAAAATTATTAGAATTAATAAGTGAATTCAATTCAGTGAAGTTGTAAGATACAATAATTACAGAAATCTGCCAAGCTTTTATCCGTTAATAATGAACTATCACAAACAGAAATCAAGAAAGTAATCCCACATGTGATAAAGTAAAAAAGAATAAAATGCCTAGGAATAAATTTAACTAAGAATGTAAATACTAAAAGACATTGATGAAGGAGATTGAAGACAATAGAAATACCCTATGTTCATGGATTGGAAGAATTAACATTGTTAAAATGTCCATACTACCCAAAGCAATTTACAAATTTAATGCAATTTCCTATCAAATACTCATGATATTATTCACAGAACTAGAACAAATAATCCTAAGATTTGTATGGAACCAGAAAAGACCTTGACTAGCCAAAACAATCTTGAGAAAATAGAACAAAGCTGGAAGTATCATACGCCCCAACTTCAGACTATACTGCAAAGCTACAATAATCAAAACAATAAGATACTGGCACAAAAACAAATATATAGATCAATGGAACAGAAGAGAACTCGGAAATAAGTCTATATTTATAAGGTCAACTAATCTATGATGAAGAGGCAAAAATGTACAATCTGGAAAAGAGAGTGTCTTCAATAACTGGTTTGGAGGCAACCAGAGAATTTCATGTAAAAGAATGAAACTAGAACATTTTCTCACACCACACACAATAATAAACTCAAAATGTATTAATGACCTAAACCATAAACTCCTAAAAGAAAACAAATAGTAAGCTCTTTGACATTGGTCTTAGCAATATTTTTTGGATCTGTTTGCTCAAGGAAGGGAAACAAAAGCAAAAATAAGCAAATGGCTTTTGCAAAGCAAAGAAAACCATGAAAAAAATGAAAAGTTAACCTACTTTTTCCAAAATGTTGGGAGAAGATATCTGCAAACCATTTGATAAGGGGTTAATATCCAAAGTATTTAAATAACTCATAAGTTAATATCAAAAATAAAAGCAATAGAATTTAAAAATGGGCTGAGGACCTGAATAGGCATTTTCCCCAAAGAATACAGATACAGGCACACGAAAAGATGATCACCATCACTAATCATTAGAGAAATGCAAATCAAAACCATACTAAGATATCACCTCACATCTGTCAAAATGACTATTACAGAAAGAGAACAAGAGTTAGCGAGGATGTGGAGAAAACGAAGCCCTTGTGCACTGTTGGTAGGAATGTAATTTGCTGCAGTCACTATGGAAAAGAGTATGAAGAATCTTTTAAAAGTTAAAAATAGAACTACAATATGATCCAGCAATTCCCTTCCTGGGTTTTTATCTGAAGGAAAAATACTAATTTAAAAAAATACAGATGCATATTTCTTGCAGCATTTTTTACAATAGCCAAATTATGGAAGCAACTTAAAGGCCCACTGATAGATATACCCACCAACCCACCCACTTAAATACTCAGCCATAAAAAAATGAACCTAGAGCCTCTTATACAGAGTAAAATATGTCAAAAAGAGAAAAAAAATAACATATATCAACACATATATATGGAATCTAGAAAAGGAATGGTGACATGGATGTAGAGAACAAATGTAGACACAGGAGGGCAAGGAGAGGATGAGATGAATTGAGAAAGTAGCATTAATATATATATATATACTTTCATATGTAAAATAGCTAGTGGGAAGTTGCTATATAACACAGAGAGCCCAGCCTGATGCTCTGTGATAACTTAGACTGGTCGGATGCGGGGAGGGGAGGGAGGTATAACAGGGAGGGGATATATATATAATTATGACTGATTCATGTTGCTGTATGGTAGAAATCAACACAACATTGTAAACAAATTTTCCTCCAATTAAAAAATAAATAAACTAATGAAATTTTGCCATTTTCAATGTGAATGGACCTAGAAGGTGTAATGCTTAAAAAAATAAGAGAAAAATACTGTATGTTTTCACTTAAAAAATAAAACAAACAATTATAATGAAACAGAAACAGACTCACAGATACAGAGGATAAATTAGTGGTTACTAGAGAAGAGAAGGGTGGTGGGAGGGTCAAAACAGATGAAAGAGAGTAAGAGATACAAACTACTAGGTATAAAACAAATGTTAGAGGATGTAATGTACATCACGGGGAATATAATAAATATTTAATAACTTTCTCTTGAATGTAACATATTAACATATTGAATTAATATGTTGTACACCTGAAACTAATATTGTAAGTCAAATAGACTTAAATTAAAAAAAAATTTTAATGAATTAACAACAATCCTTCTCAAACACTTTCAAAAAATTGATGCAGATAGGACACTTCCAAATTTATTTTACAAGGCTAGCATTACCTTGAAACCAAACCAGATAATGACACTACAAGAATTACTGGGCAATATCCTGATGTACATAGATGCAAAAACCCTCAACAAAATATTAACAGATCAAAGTTAACAATAAATTAAAATAATTATATAGAATGATTAGGTTGGATTTATTCTAGTGATGCAAAGATGGTTTAACACCTTCAAACTAAATTAATATGCTACTCCACATTAACAAAATAAAGGGTTAAAATCACATGTTCATCTCAACAGACGCCAGGAAGACATTTGACAAAATTCAACATCCATTCTGATAAAAAACTGATTAAAAAAAAAAACAAAAACCTCTCAACAAAGTAGGTATAGAGGGAATGTACCTCAACTTAATAAAGGCAGTATATATAACAAAACACATACTCAATGATGAAAAGTTGAAAACTTTTCTTCTAAGATCAGAAACAAAACAAGGATGTCCACTCACCACCTTTTTCAACATAGTATTGGAAGCCCAAGCATTGGAAGCCCAAGCCAGAGCAATTAGGAAAGAAAAAGAATAATGAGTATCCAAATGGGAAAGAGGTTAAATAGTCACCATTTGCAGATGACAGTGTATTTTCTCTAGCAAACCCTAAAAGTGATACCAAAAGACCTTAGAATAAAAGAATTCAGTAAAGTTGCAGGATACAAAAAATCAACAGAAAAATCATTTGCATTGCTATTTACTGAAGTATTGGAAAGAGAAAAGAAGAAAAATATCTCATTTACATTACTATTTACACTACCATCAAAAATAATAAAATACCTAGGAAAAAATATAACTAAAGAGGTGAAAGACCAATACATTGAAAACTATAAAACACCAGTGAAAGAAATTGAAGATACAAATAAATGGAAAAATATTCTGTGCTCATGTATTGAAAGAATATTGTTGAAATGTTCATGTTACTCAAAGCAGACTATAAATTCAATCAATTCCTATCAAAATTCCAATGGCATTCTTCACAGATGCAGGAAAATATAACCCTAAAATTGGTATGGAATCACAAAAGAGTATGAATAGCCAAAACAATCTTGACAGAGATGAACAAAGTTGAAGGCATCAAAATTCTGATTTCACATTATATTACAAAACTATGGTAATCAAAACCAGAGGGTATTGGCAAAAAAAATCTAGATACAGATTAATGGAACAGAATAGAGAACCCAGAGATAAAAGCATGCATATATGGTCAATAAATTTATGGCAAAGGAGATAAGAATATACTAATACAATGAGGAAAAGACAGCCTCTTCAATAAATAAGGTTGAGAAAACTAGATATCCACATGCAAAAGAAACAGAACCCCTGTCTTATACCATATACAAAACTAACTCAAAATGAATTAAAGACTTGACTGTCAGACCTGAAACAGCAAGACTCCTAGAAGAAAACATAGATGGTAAGCTCCTTGTCGTCAGTCTCGGCAATGCTTTTTTGACTGGACACCAACAAATCCATAAATTAACAAGGGGCAGTAGATAAACCAAGAAAGCACCGCACAGCAAAAGAACCCAACAACAAAATGAAAAGGAACCTATGGAATTAGTCAAAATATTTTTCAATCATATATCTGACAAAGGATTAACATCCAAGTATTAAAAACAACTCATACAACTTGAGAGCAAAAAATAATATGACTTAAGTGGGCAGATCTAAATAGAAATTTTTTGAAAGAAGATATACAGATGGGCCAACAGATACATGAAAAGTATTTAATACCACTAATTACAAGGGAAATGCAAATCAAAACCACAATGTGGTATCACTTTGTACCTGTTAGAATAGCTATAATAATTTTTAAAAAGTATTGGCAAAGATGTGGAGAAAAGGAAACCTCATATACTGTTGATATGAATGTAAATCTGTAGAGCCACTACAGAAAGCACTATGGAGGTTCCTCAAAAAATTAAAAATATAACTGCCATATGATCCAGTAATCCTACTTCTGTGTGTTTATCTGAAGGAAAGAAAACACTAACTCAAAATGATATCTGTACGCCATGTTCACCTCAGCATTATTTACAATAGCTCAAAAGGAAGCAACTAAGTGTCTATAGATGGATGAATAGGTAAAGAATATGTAAAGTGTGTATGTATACGTATATATAAATATATTTTGTGTATGTATTATAATATAAATACATATAATACACACTTCACAGGCATGTATACACACAGTGGAATCTTAATCAGCCATACAAAGAAAATCCCATCATTGGCAAGAACATGGATGGACCTTGAGGGCACTCTGCTAAGAGTAGTGCCAGGCAGAGTAAGACAAATGTCCTACAATCTCACTTATACGTGGAATCTAAAAACTAAAACAAAAGCGAACTTACGGATACAAAGAACAGAATAGTGGTTGCCAGAGGCAGGGGTTAGACAGGGGTGAAATGGGGAAGCGACTCAAAAAGTACAAACTTCCAGTACAAAATAAATAAGTCTTGGAGATATGGTGTACAGCATGGTGACTAGAGTTAATAAAACAGTATTGTATATTTGAAAGTTTCTAGAAGAACATACGGAGAAGGCAATGGCACGCCACTCCAGTACTCTTGCCTGGAAAACCCCATGGACGGAGGAGCCTGGTGGGCTGCAGTCCATGCGGTCGCTAAGAGTTGGACACAACTGAGCGACTTCACTTTCACTTTTCACTTTCATGCATTGGAGAAGGAAATGGCAACCCACTCCAGTGTTCTTGCCTGGAGAATCCCAGGGACGGGGGAGCCTGGTGGGCTGCCATCTGTGGGGTCACACACAGTCGGACACGACTGAAGTGACTTAGCAGCAGCAGAAGAACATATCTTAAAAGTCCTTATCATAAAAACGAAAAAAGTTGTAGCTGTGAGGCAATGGATAACTAGGTTTATTGTGGTAATCATTTTACAATATAGACATATATTAAATCATTATGTTAACATAATGAAACCAATATAACACTACAATGAAATTAATATAACACTATAATGTCAATTATATCTCAATTTTAAGATATTCGAACAGGAAAGGACATAGTAAAATTATCTTTGTGTGTGGATGATATTATATATAGATATATTATATATAGATATATGATATTATATATAGAAAAATCCTAGAAACTCCACCAAAAACTGCTATAATTGATTTTAAAAATCAATAAAGTTTCAAGATACAAAAATAAACAAACATATAGTAGACAGTTGTGTTTCTATACTTTAACAATAAAATATGTGAAAAAGAAAACCATTAATTTGCAATAGTATCAAAAACAATAAAATACTTAGGTGCAAACTTAAACCAGGTAATGAAAGATGCACAATGCAAACTATAAGATAATGATAAAAGAAATTAAAGGACACAAACAATTGGAAAGATATCTCATGTTCATGGATCAGAAGAATTAATATTGTTAAAACATCCATGTTACCCAAAGCCATCAATGCAATCCCTATAAAAATTCCAACGGCATTTTTAACAGAAACAGAAAAAACAATCTTACAATTTGCATGGAACCACATAAGGCTCCAAATAGCCAACACAATCCTGAGAAAGAACAAAGCCAGAAACAGCACACTCCTGGTATCAAATTACACCACAAAGCTATAGAAATCAAGATAGTATGGTACTGGCATAATGCACAAGGGCCAATTCAACAGAATCAAGAGCCCAGAAATGAACCCCCCACATATAAAGTGAACTAATATTTGACAAAGGAACTAAGAATACTTAACATGGAAAAGACAGTCTCTTTAATAAATGATGCTGGGAAAACTGGATAACCACATGCAAAAGAAAAAGAAAATATCCCCCAATGTTAGACCAGTCAGAAAAAAAAAAAATAGCTCAAATGAATTAAATATTTAAACTTAAAACCGGAAAACATTATACCCATAAAGAAAACATAGGAAGAAAACTCACTGACATTGTTCTTGGCAGTGATTTCCTGGATAAGACAGCAAAAGCAAAAACAAGTGTGACTACAAGAAACTAAAAAGCTTCTGCACAGCAAAAGAAACAATGAAATAAAAAGACAATGTATGGAATGAGAAAATATTCGAAAATCATACATCTGATAAACAGTTAATATCCATAAATGGTAGACTCTCCTTCTCTATGGGGTTCTAAGACCTCCAGTGAATGCCTTAAACTGGATAGTACCAAACACTGTATATACTATGTGTTTTTCCTACATGTATAAATCTATGATAAAAGCTTAATTTATAAATTAGGCACAATAAGAGATTAAAAACAACTAATAATACAACAGAACCGTAACAATATACTGGAATAGAAGTTGTGTAAATATGGTTTCTCTCTCGCCCTTTCTCTTATTGTACTGTACTCACCCTTCTTGTAATGACGTGAGATGACAAAAAGTGTGTGTGTGTGATGAGATGAAGTGAGGTGAAGGACCCGGGCACTGTAACCTAGTGCTAGGTTGCTACTGGCCTGACAATTCATGAGACGACCATCTGCTTTAGGGAACCCTGGATCACTGAACCTCGACAATGTCAATTGTTGGGGATCCTGGGAAGGATGCAGCAGTGAGATTTTATCATGCGACTCAGAACGGTACACGATTTAAAATTTATGAATTATTTACTTCTGGAGTTTTCAACCAATATTTTGGACTATGGTTGATGGCAGGTAACTGAAACCACAGAAAGTGAAACCACAGACAAGGGGGACTTCTGTATGTGAAGGACTCACACAACTCAATAGCAGGCCAAACAAACAAATAAACAAAAATGAAAACAAAAATCTGAACAACCTGATGGGAAAACAGGCAGACACACTGAGTAAACAGTTTTCCAAAGAAGACACAGAGGTCCAGCAGGTACAGAGAAAAGTGCTTGACATCACTCGTCACCAGGGAAATGCAAATCAAAACCACAATAAGATGATCACATCACACCTGTTAGAATGTCTATCATCAAAATACAAGAGAACAAGTGTTGGTAAGGGGATGGAGAGAGGAACCCTTGTGCACTTTGGTAGGGATGTAAATTGGTACAGCCTCTATGGAAGACAGCAAAGAAGTTTCTCAACAATTGAAAAAGGAACTACTATACGACCCAGACATCCACTTCTGGGTATGTCTCCAAAGGAACTGAAATCAGGGTCTTGCAGAGATGTCTGCATTCCTGTTTTCACTGCAACATTACTCACAATAGCCAAGATACAGAAACAACCTAAGAGTCTGTCAATGGATGAATGGATAAAGTAGATGTGGTTTAGATACTTAGTAGATATTATTCAGCCATGAGAAAGAAGGGAATCCTGCCACTTGCAACAACTTGGATGAACCTTGAAGGCATTGTGCTAAGTAAGACAGATAAAGACAAATACTGTATGATCTCACTTATATACAGAATCTAAAAAAGTCAAAGTAAGTAACAGAAAGTAGAATGGTGGTCATTGGTCAAAGGGTACAAACTTCCAGTTAAATGATTGACATCTGTAGGTATCTAATGTACAGAATAGTGATTTTAGCTAATAGTGCTTTATTATACACTTGAATGTTGCTAAGAAAATAGATCTTAAGTGTTCTCAACAACAACAACAAAAGAAATAACTGTATCACAGTTTGGAGGTGTTATATAAGCCTGTGGTGGTAATGATTTTGTAATACATAAATGAATCAAATCAACCTGTTGCACACCTTAAACTTACACAATGTTTTGTGTCAAGAGAGCCAAATAAAGCTGGGGGAAAAGGTAAAGATGGAAACAAGGAAATGAGGCAGAAGAAGGCCACTGTAATAAGCCAAGTAAGAGACCAGGGTGATAGACGTTATGACAAGTGGCTGAATCAAGGATGTGGGTATGAAAAAAGAGTGACCTCAAAGTTTTTGACTTAGGCAATTCAAAGATTAAAACTGTCATTTACTCAGGAGGAAAAAGTGAAATTCAGATGGGAGGACTACAGAAAGAAAAGGTTGGGGGTCTGGGGAAGAGTTAGGAGTCCAGTTTCAAAGATGTTGAGTTTAAGATACCAAACAGATATTCAAGTGGAGGTTTGGGGGAAAGTCAACTGGAAATAAAACCTGGAGTCCAGGAACAAGTGTGACTGGAGATTCAAATGTGGGAATCATCAGCATGAGATGATGTTAAAACCATTAGACTAGATAAAATCGCCTAAGGAGGAGTATAGATAGAAAAGATACTCAAGGAGGGAGCCGTGGCTCATTCTAACATTCAGAAACTGAGATGTGGAAAAGAAATCTGCAAAAGAGACTGAAAAAGAGTTGTTAATGAAATAGGAGGCATGGGGGTGAGATGGAGACAAATCACGTAAAGAAAGATTATGCTCAACATTCACAGGAGTTGTTTTGAGGGAATGGCACAGGCCAAAAGCTAACTAGACAGAGTCAAGAAGTGGAGAAGAGGCAGGGAAGGAGAGGTGGGGACATTGGGAGTTTGGGGTTGGCAGGTGCGAACTCTTACATTTAGGGTAGATATACAACAGGTCCTACTGTATACAGCACACAGAAATATAATATCCTGTGACAAACCATAATAGAAAAGGATATAAGAAAAGAATGTATATATGTGTACAACTGAGCTACTTTGCTGTACAACAGATATTGGCACAACATTATAAATCAACTGTACTTCAATTTTTAAAAATTAGATAAATTTTTTTAAAAAAGAAGTAGAGAAGAGGGAGTTTCAGACAGTGGTTCTTTCAAGGAGTTTTGCTGTGAAGAGAGAAGAGAAATGAGGAGGTGTCTGGAGAGCAGGTGGAAGCAAGGTGAAACTGGGATACCACAGCTCTCTGTATGCAGACAGTAATGGTCCAGAGAGAAGGGAAACTGATGATGCAGGAGAAAGACTGAGGGGAAAACTCTGGACTGACATACTTGAGGTGGCAAGAGATTTCTTTAAATTTAAAAAAAAAATGCTGAAGAAACTGAGGCCTAGGGTGGTAAAGCAAGTTGGCTGAAGTCACAAGGCAGCAAGGGGAGGACCCAGGCCTCTGCTATGTCTTGCAAGAGGTTTCCCATCTGATCACACAAGTGCGGGCCCCGGGACTAAAGCCAGAGAGACAGGGAGGTAAAAGCCCACTGACTTGATAGACTCCTTTGCTGTATTAAATAAATGCCATCTAATGACAAATATATGTCCCATTTCTAACTAAAGTGGTGCCTTTTCTTAAGCAGAGTGCTGGTAGGTCTTTCATATATAAAGCTCATAACTAATGATAAAAATTAATATAGTAACAGCTCATGCCTCAAATGTTCATTTGTAAATCACAAGTAGGAAAATTTCTCTCCTACTCCAAATGTGTGCAGGCAGCTTCTTAACAAGGAAGCATTATCATCTAGACACATTATAAAGACACAAACACTCTAGT
The DNA here is from genome assembly GCF_016772045.2 of Ovis aries. Lineage (NCBI taxonomy): Eukaryota > Metazoa > Chordata > Mammalia > Artiodactyla > Bovidae > Ovis > Ovis aries. Next base: position 20,262,655 of record NC_056059.1, on the reverse strand, counting down.
CCAAGTTAGCATAGAACTTGGATAAGAACAATCTTTGCCGAGGCTTATTCCTGTTTCTTTCCGCTTCTTCTTCTTCTTCTTTTTTTTTTTTTTTTAAGAATACAAAGCCTTTGACTGTGTGGATCACAATAAACTGTGGAAAATTCTGAAGGAGATGGGGATACCAGACCACCTGACCTGCCTCTTGAGAAACCTGTATGCAATTCAGGAAGCAACTGTTAGAACTGGGCATGGAACAACAGACTGGTTCCAAACAGGAAAAGGAGTGCGTCAAGGCTGTATATTGTCACCCTGCTTATTTAACTTCTATGCAGAGTACATCATGAGAAACACTGGACTGGAAGAAACACAAGCTGGAATCAAGATTACGAGGAGAAATATCAATAACCTCAGATATGCAGATGACACCACCCTTATGGCAGAAAGTGAAGAGGCACTAAAAAGCCTCTTGATGAAAGTGAAAGAGGAGAGTGAAAAAGTTGGCTTAAAGCTCAACATTCAGAAAACTAAGATCATGGCATCTGGTCCCATCACTTCATGGGAAATAGATGGGGAAACAGTGAAAACAGTGTCAGACTTGATTTTTGGGGGCTCCAAAATCACTGCAGATGGTGACTGCAGCCATGAAATTAAAAGATGCTTACTCCTTGGAAGGAAAGTTATGACCAACCTAGATAGCATATTCAAAAGCAGAGACATTCCTTTGCCAACAAAGGTCCGTCTAGTCAAGGCTATGGTTTTCCAGTAGTCATGTATGGATGTGAGTTGGAGTACAAAGAAAGCTAACTGCTGAAGAATTGATGCTTTTGAACTGTGGTGTTGGAGAAGACTCTCGAGAGTCCCTTAGACTGCAAGGAGATTCAACCAGTCCATCCTAAAGGAGATCAGTCCTGGGTGTTCACTGGAAGGACTGACGTTAAAGCTGAAACTCCGATAGTTTGGCCACCTGATGTGAAGACCTGACTCATCTGAAAAGACCCTGATGCTGGGAAAGATTGAGGGCAGGAGGAGAAAGGGACGACAGAGGACGAGATGGTTGGATGGCATCACTGACTCGATGCGCATGGGTTTAGTAGACTCCGGCAGTTGGTGATGGACAGGGAGGCCTGACATGCTGCGGTTTGTGGGGTCACAAAGAGTCAGACACAACTGAGCAACTGAACTGAAACATTGTAAACCTCAGGAAGATAGACATTTGAGGGAGAAAATAATTGAGTGCATTTTTAATAAGGTCCACCTATGAAGTCAGATTGAACTGGGAGTTAAGTATAAACTTAATTCAGTTAGTTGGTTATTTCTTGGCCACTTCAATTGCAGTAACTCAGTTTATCTAATAATTATTATTAGATAATTATTAATTAAATTATCTAATCTCTTTAAGTTTTGTTTACACATCTGGTAAGTGAGGGATAACATTTGCTGCAAGGTTTCTGTGCAGATTAAATAAAATTATCTATATAAAATAATGTGCAGTGGAATGCCCAGAACATTCTGCTACACATGTAGCATCTGTAGTCCACTTGCTTCCTTCTTGGGTTCCATTGCAGGCAGTGGGGCTGGTAGGAGGAAGGCCAGCATTCTGGCCCTGGCTCCTCTTCACTAGTAATAGCTAAGCAAGTACATGTCAAGTGCTGCTGAGCTACAGAAAAGCTACACAAGCATCTACCTTCAAAGACTTTAGCACAGAGTCAGGATGACAAGCTTTGAGAGCAGCACCTATGCCTGACCAGGTCCCTTCAGGGGGTCTCATCGCTCCCAGGATCAAGGTCAATCTCCTGGCCAGGGTTTACAGCATCCTTGGTGATGGCCCCAGGCTTCCGGTTCTGGTCACATTTCCTGCCCCTCCTCTGGCCCCTATCTTCAGTCCCAATTTACCCTTTAGACATATTGGCTCTCCTTAGTTCCCCACTGCAGCGATTCTTCAAGGAACATTTCCCAACTCCCAATGCAGGTTAGTATCTCTCCCCTACAGCCCTGCCTCCCATCTCACACCACTCATCAGGCTATAATGGCTTGCTTAGGTCCTCAGAAACAGGGCCAGGGGTCTCTAGAGGTCCTGGTTTTACTTCCCACCCCTCAATTCCCCACCTAGTGTCTGTCATATAGGAGGAATTCAAATGATACCGAATAACAATTTCCTAAAAGGATTTATTGTGAAGGTGTATCAATATAGAGTTGCAGAGGCTTGAAGCCGCATGAATGCTCTTGCTCTTAAGAGGTACAAAGCTCAAAGGAAGGAGACACAGACACTGAGCAGCCTAGGAGGGTGACACTTAAGCTACCTGGAAACATACAAGAGCTTTGCTGAGTAGCAAGCCAAGGGGAGATTCAACAGTAAATCCTTGAACTTGAAAGGGAAAAGAACAAAATGCAAAATGAAAGAATAACCTGAATCTACATAATAATCCAGTTTATCAAAATATATGTCCTGGGTACAAACTGTGTTCAGGGCAACTTGGAAGATAAATGAAAGCATATGAAAGAACCACCACCCTGGGAGGTGGCGTGAGCCTTAGTGTGAACAATGAAATAAAAGTGTGAAATAAGTAGTTGCCAAATATGAGATCAAACAAGCCTCTCGATTATTCAGAGGAACAAGAGGTCCGTGGGAGGGGCTGTTCCCAGAGGAAGCTGTGCACAAGAGGTGAGATCTGAGCTGGGCTTTGAAGGATGGAGGAGTTTGGTTAGGTAAATGTGTCTTAAGCACCCAGCCATGTCAGACTCTTTGCACCCCCATGGATGGTAGCCCACTAGGCTCCTCTGCCCATGGGATTTCCCAGGCAAGAATACTGCAGTAGGTTGCCATTCCCTGCTCCAGAGGATCTTCCCAGTGCAGGGATCAAACCCGTGTCTCCTGGATCACCGGCATTTTCTTTACTGTCTGAGCCACCAGCGAACCCCAAATGGTTTTAGAAATGCTGTCTGACCGGCCCTCTTTAGCAAGCTCCCCCCACAAACTGTAAGATGGGACCTGTCTCCTCTGGACAGTTTTCTTTTACAGTTATCAAATGTCCAACGACTGGGAGGCAAGGCGGTAAAGCAGACAAAATATTGGCTCTGAATAAACCTGAGTTTGATTCCTGGTTCTGTGCTTTTGGGCACAACTTCCTCATCTCTGTTAAGCAGCAGTAGTAGCAGGCCTCTCCCAACGGTGGTTGCAGGAACTGCATGAACTAAGCATGGGAATGTGTCCAGCAAGGCGCCCAGGGCACAAGAAGCCTGGCTCTTCCAGACAGTTCAGAGAGGCTGCAGGGAGCATGAATTTGTGCTTACCAGTTTAAAATCATTATCTTAGACAAGAGGAAGTGGAACAGAAAAGGGGAGAGGCCAGAGAGAGACACTTTTTAAAGAGTTAGATAAGCAGAGGAAATAAGAAAAGGCCACAAACATAAAACCCCAGAGAGTATATATCTTTAAAAGCAACAGAGAGATAAAGGAAAGTGTTGAACTGACAGAGGAAGCTGATGACACTGAGAGAGCTCACCCCAAAGGCTTGAAGGCTTGAATGAAAGAATTAGTAAAGAGACCTAAGACAGAAAGCATACATTTCACCCTCCAACCCAAACTGAGGAAGTGAAAAATCTAAACTAAGGGTTAAATGTTGACAAAAATCTGTAAAAATTAGCAAATAAAAAACTTTTTTTAAAATAAAAAAATTGTAGGGAAAAGGAGAACAGATATTTGAGGACAGGTCATGGTGAGTAGCAACGAAGAGGGGGTGTGAGTATAGGCTTTGCTGATGCTGGTATGAGCGCTGTTCTTGCTTGCTGGTATCTTTCACAAATGAAACCAAAGACAGGAGTCAAAGCGAGCCTGGAGTATTTATGGTCTATGAAAATGGAGAAGGCCAAATGTTGGCCCAAAGAAAAGCTAACAAGGAAAAAAAAAAAATAACCCTTGCATCATTCTGAATGGTGTGTTAATAACAGCTGGGAAGTGAGCACACTAAATCCCGAGCTGGGAGAGTTTGCCTCTGGAGAGAAGTTGCACAGATGCAGCTCACCACTTGCCAGAGGAATCCAGTTCTCAACTGGGGCTGATTCAAGCCAAGGTCACGACCTCCTACATAGATATTGAGAACAGCTGGTGTGGAGTCGACCTCTAGCTGGGTCTCTGACCCGTGACTATTGGGACCCAATGAAACAGAACAGAGCTAGGAGACAATTCTTTCTGACTCTATCCCGAGGCTGAAATCTGTAACACACAGGCTGGGGGCCAAGTCTACCCTTCCTCTTCTCCTGGGGCTCTGGGTCCCTGAGTCAGCCTTGGTGGCAGGGTGGGCAAAGGACCCAAAGGGTCTGTGTATATGGGGTTCGTGACAGCAAAAAGGTCCTGGGAAGCTGTACAATCACATAGAACAGATGGCTAAAAGACAGCCATCTCCAAATCAGAACCAGAATCATTTTTCCCCTGGTTTGACCCCATTGCATTTTGTTGCTAAGTCATGTCTGACTCTTTGCAACCCCATGGATTGCAGCACGCCAGGCTTCCCTGTCCTTCACCATATCCTGGACTTTGCTCAAACTCATGTCCATTGAGTCAGTGATGCCATCCAACCATCTCATCCCCTGTCGCCCCCTTCTTCTCCTACTCTCAATCTTTCCCAGCATTAGGGCTCTTCCAATGAGTCAACACTTTCTTAAAGACATCCTGTGTGGAAGAGGCAAATGAAGGTAGCAGTCAAGTTAAACATAGGCATGGTTGACTGCTAGGCCTGAGTTCAAATTGAGGGTTCCATCAATTATGAGCCTGTAATTAACTGCCAAGCTAGTTAACATCTCTATGTTTGAGTTTATCAGGGGGGGAAAGTGGGGGAAATGATACCTATACCTCAGAAACAGGGTTGAAGGGTTAAATAAGACTGTTCATGGATGTCAGTTCTCAGCAGTATCTGTCACTATGTCCTCAGCAAATAGTGGTTAGTATTCCATAAATCTTGATTTTTCCCTGGCATTGATTAATTTTAAACTAAAACTTTTAGTTTCAAAAGGTAACAAAGTTCTACTACAAATGCACTCAACAACATAGAGGAATCTCACAAAATGCTTAAAAAAAAAAAAAAAAAAGCCGAAAACAAAAAAATGCTGGAAAAAAAGTCAAAGGTCTACTAGCACCCAAGAGAACACCCAGTTAAGAAAAAGACACGTTCACAGTGGTAGGACATTCTGTGCTGTTTCACTTGTCCTTGCCCTACCACCTCCCAGGAAAGGCGGGGTCCCTGGATGAGGCAGATTCTTCATCTGGAAAAGGTGGCATCCCAGTTTCCAATTCCCTCCTGTGTCCCATGTCACAGTAGACCTCACCTGCAACATTCTAGCCTCTCTGGGGTCCACCTGAACCCCCCATCTCTGTTTCATCTACCTTAAAGCTCAGCTGGGAGAAGGAATAGGAGGGGCTCACAAAAGTCACAAGGAGACAGAGACTAGTAGGTACTGGTGAAGACACACACAAAAGGCAATCAAAGGGCTTGCAGAGATGCTGGTGAGACTCCCCAGAGAAGTAAAACATTCAAGAGCAGCCGCGTGTGTGTGTGTTTGTGTGTGTGTGTGTGTGAGGGTAGGTATGTATGTGAAAAATCACGTTATGCATGGGCCCAGACAAAACTCACGCTTGGAAAAGATCTTAAGTTTTCAACTCAGGCTTATCCCAAGGTCCAGAGCACACTGAACTTAGCAAAGGATGACCACAGCACAGAGCCAGTCTACAGTGACTGGGAGAGATTGCTGCTTTCCCATATGCCCAATTTAAAAAATCACAAGGTACACAAAGAAACAGGAAAATACAGTCCATTCCAAATACGAAAATAAACTGGCAGAATGCACCTCTAAAAGCACAGGCATCAGATTTACCAGACAAAAACTGTAAAACAATTATCTTTTTCAACAACAAAACACACAACCCAATTAAAAAATGGGTGAAGGTCTTAAATAGATGTTTCTCCCAAGAAGGCATACATGAAAAGATGTTCAACATCAGTAATCATCCCAGAAATGCAAATCAACCACAACCACCATCAGGATTTCCATAACAAATGTAGGCAAGGATGTGAAGAAATTGGAATTCTTATGCACTGCTAGTAGGAATATAACATGGTTCAGTCACTGTGGAAAGCAGTCTGGTGGTTCTTAAAAAAAAAAAAAATCAAACAGAATCGCCATACCGTCTAGCGATTTCACTTCCGGGTGCGTACCCAAAATAACTGAAGAGACACTCAAATATATGCACACCCATGTTCATACCTAACATTATTCATAATAATGGAAGTGGAAGCAGCCCAAATATCCACTGACAAGTGAATGGTATTATGGATAAATATTTGTGCCCTTCTCCTCAACTAACACGTTGAAATCCTAACCCCTAATGCCATGGTATTAGTAGGTGAGGTCTTCAGGAGGTAATTAGGTGATGAGGATGGAGACTTCAGGAATGAGATTAGTGTCCTTACTGGGAGAGACGCTAGAACTTGCTCCCTCTCTCTGCTTCCCAATATGTGGAGATACAACAAGAAGGCAGCCACCTGTGAAACAGGAAGTGGACCTCAACCAGACTCAAGATCTGCTGGCACCTTGATCTTTGACTACCAGGCTCAAGAAGTATAAGAAACATATGTTTGCTGTTTGAGCTACCCAGTCTATGGTAATTTGTTACAGCAGCCCAAACTGACTAAGACAAATGGGAAAATATGTATAAGCAGTATGTGTATATATGATGGAATATCATGAAGTCACAAAAATGAGATTTTGATACATGCTACAACATGGGGCTTCCCTGGTGGCTCAGAGGTTAAAGCGTCTGCCTGCAATGTAGGAGACTTGGGTTCGATCCCTGGGTCGCGAAGATCCCCTGGAGAAGGAAATGGCAACCCACTCCAGTATTCGTGCCTGGAGAATCCCATGGACGGAGGAGCCTGGAGGGCTACAGTCCACGGGGTCACAAAGAGTCGGACATGACTGAGCAACTTCACTTTCACTTTCACAACATGGATAAACCTTGACAACATTGTCCGAGTGAAATAAGCCAGGCACAGAATGACAAATACATGATTTCACTTATATGATGTATAAGTGCCTAGAGCAGTCAGATTTAGGACACAAAACTGAATAGTTGTTGTCAGGGTTGGGTTTGGGGGGAAATGGGAAGTCAGTGTTTAATGGGTAGAAAACTATGGTTTGGGAAGTCAAAACATTCCTGAATTATTTCTGAATTATTCTGAACATTTCTCCATTCTTCAATGGAGATGTTTGCACAACAATGTGAATGTACTTAATGCCACTTAACTACATACCTAAAAACTGCTAAAACAAAAAAAACTTGTTATGCATATTTCATCACAATAAAAATTACAAAATAAAACCTAAATTGAAAACTTGGACTTGAACAAATGTGACTTAAAGTCTATCCCCGGTGGCTCAGTGGTAAAAGAATCCAGCTGCCAGTGCAAGAGACACAGGTTTGATGCCTGATACAGGAGGATCCTACATACCTCAGAGCGGCTAAGCCTGTGCTAAACCCAGCTAAGCCACAACTCCTGAGCCTGTGCTCTAGAGCCTGGGCTGGAGCTGCAACTACTGAGCCTACATGCGCCAACTACTAATGCCCAAGTGCCCTAGAGCCCATGTTCTGCAATAAGAAAAGCCACTGCAATGAGATGCCCATGCCCTACATCTAGAGAAAGCCCTAGCAGCAGCAAAGACCCAGCACAGCCAAAAATAAACAAAATTATTTCTTAAAAATTGGTCCCATTGTGCCTCCTTCTAAACACACTACCTCCTGAAGCCCTTCCAATGTTTTTCATGTATTTACACCTTCAACAAGTATTTATTGAACATTGATCATGTGCCAGATTCTGTTCTAGACACAAGAGATACAACAGCTTAAAAGTAAGAACAAAAAATCTCTGTGCTGCTGGACATTTACATCATATAAGTCAGGAATTCTGGAGCTACTAGTGCCTGCAATCAACCTCTACTGTGTGAAGCAGCGGTCAGCACTGCACAGCCAAGCATTTTCATAGCAAAGATTCCAAATAATGATCCTCAGTGGGGCTTCCCTGGTGGCTCAGATGGTCAAGAATCTGCCTGCAACGCAGGAGATCTGGGTTTGATCCTTGGGTCAGGAAGATCCACTAGAAAAGGGAATGGCAATCCACTCCACTATTCTTGCCTGGGAAATCCCATAGACAGAGGAGCCTGATGGGCTACAGTCCATGGGGTCACAGAGAGTCAGACATGATTGAATGACTAACACATTTACTTTCAATACCAATTCAACTGAGCACCTATAATATGCGAGGCATAGTGTAAGAGAGCTGGATGGAAGGATAAACATGACTCAGTTCTGGCCTTTACAGGCTTCTTTTTAAGTCCAACTGCATGTAGAACGCATGCATTCAAGGAGTGTTCAGATGCTTATGTTATGACAATTCACAGTATTTTAAGATCAAGGTATAGAACTTGTCAAAGGCTATGTTTTCTTCCCCCATGTAGCCTGTGATATTACTCATATGTTTGTGTCTTGGGAAGTTGTAATCATCACTAATATTTATAGAGAATTTTATCATAGACCAAAGATTGCTATAAATGTATTACATGGATTAACTTTTTCAATTCTCACCAATCACCATTCGTAAGAGAGAGAAGGTCTTTTATTTCCTTTTCAAATTTTATTTTTTTCACTATCACTATCTTAAGAAAGTCCTGTTATTCTCTCCATTTTACAGTTGAGAAAATGGAGACATGGAATTGAAAGATCACAGAGCTAAAAGGTGGCTCCAGAGCCTGATGGAAAGGAAGGCAGATGTGAGGGATTCTCTTTTATCTAGGCAATAGTCTCTCTAGCTGACCAGTCAGAACAGTCAGAGACCCAGTAAATCAGCCCTTCACCCTGCTGTCCAATTTTTAACAGAGCTCCCAGGTGGCCACATGTCTGATTAGCCTCATCTAGGACCTTCAGCAGAGTCCTGTGGATGGTGTCTGGGCTCCATTAATGAACTGGCTAAGAAACACTGCCCATTAATTTTTTGCTCCCTGGTAATGGGATCTGGGTCAGTAAGAAAGGGTGAGGGGAAGGGAAAGAGAAAAATGGTCTCAGGTTCAATGACACAGGTAAGAATGTTGAGTGCACATGCATCACACTCGCAGTATAGCCCCCAGTTGGGCCATGCATTTCTCAGACCTTCTGAAAAGAGTCCGTGGAAAACATTACACGGAGATGTGGTCTTACAATACCTGGGATCCTGCTCCGTTCAGTGCTTCCAGCTCTGAATGACAAAAGCATACTTTGTGGGCGTGGGTGGGTGTGTGGTTCCAGGCACAAGCCAGCAGCTGATGTCAAGAGACTCGCCTACCCCTGGGTATATTCAACAGCAGTGAATCACTCGCTCTCATGGTAACCATTCACAACCGGAGTTTCAGAAGAGGGAAAACCCCCAAGGCTGCACAGAATGACACTCTGCAACGGAAGGACAGAAAGACGCCCAGAAGCCGCTCACTGAATATAACCATGAGACCTTTCAGAGAAAAGAGGGTTGTTCAGCATTTCTGAGTCACTATTAATGTGAGCCAACTGGAAACAGAAAGAATGACTCAAGAGAGCACTACCTAGCCTGGAAACGAGGTCACTGAGCCGGGGGTGGGGAAGGGCTGAGGGTGAGGATGGCGGGAGGAAGCAAGACATGAGAATGATGTTTCCCCAATGCTGATGCTCTTCAAGTATTTTTGATGACACCAGTGCTCCGAGAAGGCCAGAAACTCGAAAGTGGCAGATGTCCAAGCCCCCTCACAGCTTTAGAGACAAAGCCCAGAAATGGAAGAATTTGACCTTACAATTGAGTGGGTTATAGTATCTACATTTGATCATCAGAGAGGGGAAAAATGAACAGGGCTAGGCCAGAAAACTCCTTTACCTACTTTCTCTTTTAAATCAGGTACAGGGATTCAATATATCAATTACAGCTGCCAGGATTAATGAGGGAACTGGGGAGAGAGGAAGTAGTCAGGGAAGAGGAGGAGGGAAAGAAAGGAAAAACAGGGGGATGGGGAGAGGAATAGCTCCTTTTACCCACAAGGAAACCAGGAAGTTAAGAACTTCCAAACAGGGAAAGGGAGCTATTCCTAATGCCTTCTCTCTACTTTCTCTCTCTCCCTCCAAAAAAATGCTCAGTCTAGGCTTAATACAATCACATTTTATATGTGTTTCTGATTTGTTTATATCATTCCCCACTAGGGAAAATTACGGAGAAGGCAATGGCAGCCCACTCCAGTACTCTTGCCTGGAAAATCCCATGGACGGACGAGCCTGGTAGGCTGCAGTCCATGGGGTCTCGAAGAGTTGGACATGACTGAGCGACTTCACTTTCACTTTTCACATTCATGCACTGGAGAAGGAAATGGCAACCCACTCCAGTGTTCTTGCCTGGAGAATCCCAGGGACGGTGGAGCCTGATGGGCTGCCATCTCTGGGGTCGCACAGATTTGGACACGACTGAAGCAACTTAGTAGCAGCAGCAGGGAAAATTAAGTGTGATGAAGGAGAGAAGTGAGAGGCGGGGGTAAACACATCTATTCCAACATGCACGGTCAGCTCTGGGGTGTTTTGTGTGTAGCTTCACATGTCGCCTGGAATTCTCCCCATCTCAGCTAGTGGACTGGACAACCTTGACAGGCAAGAGGCATTCATTTTCCTTTTAGAATAAGCCCCTCCCACTTTCACGCTTCCCCATATGGACCTAGGCATGTTTATGCTCACCTTCAAGGTGAGGGAGACCCTAGTCCTGGTTCTCTGCAAAAGGCAGTGTGGAGTCAAAGGCATGAGACACACTGAGCCACAGTCCTAATAAATAATCTGCTTCATTTTCTCGGAGTTCATGACATCCAGGTCCGACTTCATGGGCACACAACCAGCATGGTCACATAGGGCCCATGATCAGATAGCCCCATACTTGGGGTTTAATTGTCTTGCTGTCACTCCCTTGAGTGGCTTAAACTTTTTTTTTTGGTCACTTTTTTTTTAAATTGAAGGATACTTACATTACAGAATTTAGTGGTTTTCTGTTCAGTCATACATTGACAAGAATCAGCCATAGGGGTATCCATGTCCCCTCCCTCCCGAACCTCCTCCTTCCCATTTCCCTCCCCATCCCAGCCTTCTAGATGGTCACAGAGCCCCTGTTTGAGTTCCCTGAGTCATACAGCAAATTCCCATTGGCTATCTGTTTTACATATGGTATTGTAAATGGCCGTTACTTTCTCCATACCTTCTCCCTCCTCCCCTCCCCCTGCGTCCATAAGTCTGTTCTCTATGTCTGTTTCTCCATGGCTGTCCTGAAAATAAATTCATCAGTATCATCTTTCTAGATTCCATATATATGTGCCAGTATATGATATTTATATTTCTCTTTCTGATTTACTTCACTCCACATGATAGACTCTAGATTCCTGCACCTCATTAGAACTGACTCAAATGCCTTCCTTTTTATGGCTGAGTAGTATTCCATTGTATATATGTACCACAGCTTCTTTATCCCTTCATCTCTAAATGGACATCTAGGTTGCTTCCTTGTTCTAGCTATTGTAAATAGTGCTCCAGTGAACACTGGGGTACATGCGTCTTTTTCAGTTTTGGTTTCCTCAGGGTATGTGCCTAGGAGTGGGATCGCTGGGTCATATAGTGGTTTTATTCCTAACTTTTTAAGGAATCTCCATACCATCTTCCATAGTGGCTGTATCAATTTACATTCCCACCAGCAATGCAAGAGGATTCCCTTTTCTTCACACCTTCTCCAGCATTTATTGTTTGTAGACTTTTTGATGATGGCCATTCTGACTGGTGTGAGGTGGTATCTCATTGTACTTTTGATTTACATTTCTCCAACAGTGAGGGATGTTGAGCATCTTTTCACTCAGATGTTTGTTAGCCATCTGTATGTCTTCTTTAGAGAACTGTCTGTTTAGGTCTTTTCCTCACTTTTTGACTGGGTCATGTGTTTTCCTGGTATTCAGTTGTATGAGCTGCTTGTATATTTTGGAAATTAATTATTTTCAGTTGTTTGCTCTTATTTTCTCCCATTCTGAGGGTTGTCTTTTCACCTTTTTATAGTTTTTTTTTTCTTTTGCTGTGCAAAAGCTTTTAAGTTTAACTAGGTCCCACTTGTTTATTTTTATTTTCATTACTCTAGGAGGTGGGTCATAGAAAATCTTGCTTTATGTCATCAAGTGTTCTGCCTATTTTTTCCTCTAAGATTTTTATAGTTTCTGGTCTTACATTTAGGTCTTTAATCCATTTTGAGTTTATATTTGTGTATGGTGTTAGGAAGTGTTCTAATTTCATTCTTTTGCATGGAGCTGTCCAGTTTTCCCTGCACCACTTATTGAAGAGGGTATCTCTGCCCCATTGTATATTCTTGCCACTTCTGTCAAAAATAAGTCATCCATAGGTGTGTGGGTTTATCTTTGGGCTCTCTGTCTTCTTCCATTGGTCTATACTTCTGGTTTTGTGCTAGTACCATACTGTTGTGATGACTGTAGCTTTGTAATATAGTCTGAACTCAGGAAGGCTGATTCTTCCAGCTTCATTCTTCTTTCTCAAGACTGGAAAGTTAAATTTTTTGAGTACTTTGTGTAAATGAAGTCCAGTGGGACAGTAGAAAATGTGCTGAGCACTTGCATCCTGGCTCATGGCACCTCAGGCCCCACCCAGCCTGCTACCTGCCTTCCACCCTCTGACTACAGTTCCCCGCTGTTCCAAGCAGGTCATGGAGGAGGACTGGGGTCACACAAGCATGCCAGGTGGCATCTCAGGGCAGACCATGACCAAGGCTGGAGGGAGGCACCTTGGTGTGAATTGTGAATGGCTGGCCAGAGCCCGTATCAGCAGGGAAAGCGTCTCACCCACTCAGCCCTGATCCAGGTACCATACTCCTCCCAGAGGGGAGGGTTCAAGATGTTTGCATGTCCTCTTGTGTGTCACTGCAGAAAAGTGATGCTCCTGGCTCAACTTCCCCAGACCTGGCCCTCAGTCAAGGTAGAGTTGAGAGGATTGGCTGCTGGGAGGAAGTGAAAGAGGCTGCATGGCAGAGTGTGGGCCTCAGGTACCTATGAGGATCAACACTTTCCTCTCCAATAGCCCTGTATCCTGGGGGGAATCTCCTCTTCTTCCTTCCATCCTCCCTGAGTCTGGGTTGCATTTATCTCATCTGGCCAGTTTTAAGAGCTCTTTGAAAGAATGAATTTCAAATTGTATAATTTCAGTGATTCTGCTTGAGTAGGATGACCTGATTTTAAACAAGCATTGTGTAATATAAAGTTAAATGGTAAAATTCATGCCAATAATTCAAGATTTTAATATTTCTTAACTCAGAACAACATTAAATAGCAAGCAGAAAACAACAGGCCAAATCATGGAAGTTTATATGAACCTTTAATAGGCAATTTTTTTTCCTGTTCTTTGAACAAGGAGGCCTCAGATTTCCATAATACACAGGTTCCAATAAATTATGTAGCCACATTGATTAGATCATTCAATTAAAAAAGCTGTACTAAAGCCCTTTTAAGTACAAATTATTCTAATATGTCCTTTCAATAAATAATACTTTTCTCTATGTTTAAATCATTTCACTCAATCTCTATATTTATTTATTTTTGTGTATTTTTTGCCCTTACTAGATTTTAAATTCTCTGAAGACAAAGACTATACCTTATTTATCTTTTAACTAATTTGTCTTAAACCTAGTACAATGCTTCAAATAAAAAAGATTCCCCACTAAAATTTGCTCTATGACTGCAGAATAGCCACAATGTCAGAGAAGGAAGACCTGAGCTTATCTCCTCCCAAGGGCACACCAAAATGCAAATATTTACAGAGAAACTATTGATCAGAACAACCTGAAAGCTAACAGAAAATATATTCCACAACTAAAGATATAAGGAGGGGTAGGGAGGCAGAGCGGAGAAGGCAATGGCACCCCACTCCAGTACTCCTGCCTGGAAAATCCCATGGACAGAGGAACCTGATGGGCTGCAGTCCATGGTGTCACTACGACTCGGACGCGACTGAAGCAACTTAGCAGCAGCAGTGGTGGTGGCAGAGACACAGTATAGTTGAGACCCACATCCCCAGGTGTTAGTTATATCATTCAGTCGTGTCCAATTCTTTGCAACCCCATGGACTGTAGCCTACCAGGATCCTCCACCTATGGGATTTTCCAGGCAAGAGTACTGGAGTGGGTTGCCATTTCCTTCTCCAGAGGATCCTCCCAACACAGGGATCGAACCCGGGTTTCCTGCATTGTAGGCAGACGCTTTACTGTCTGAGCCACCTAGCTGGATGACCCACAAATGGGAGAATTTGTAGAGGTCCTCTCCAAGGAGTGAGGGGACTAAGCCCCACATCAGGTTCCCTAGCCCAGGGTGGGAGGCTGCATGGAAAGGTGAGCCCCCAGAACATCTGACTTTGAAGGCCAGTGGGGACTGCACACAGGTGAGCTGGAGGGCTAGAAGAAATAGACTCCATTCTTAAAGGATGCATGCAAAATCTCCAGCAATCCAAGAACCAGATCAGAGACAGTAATTTTAAAGGAGCCTGGGTCAGAATACTTGATCTTAGAGAGCCTCCCAGAGAGGCAGGAGGCAAATGAGACTCCCCTTGGGGACAAAGATACTCGTGGCAGTCATTTGGGGGAGAGTCTTTCTACCATAAGGACACTGTTGCTGGCAAGTGCCACTTTGGATTCCTCCCTCTAGCCTATTAGCACTAGGGGCTTACCTGCCCCTCAGCTGGTGAGCACCACTCCCAGTACCATTCAGACCCCACTGCCAGGTGCAGTAGGACTCCCCATGGGCAGTTCACAGCTAGTCACTCCAGGACCCAGCACCTCCCACTAGCAGGCCAGAACTCCAGTTCTCCCAAGATCCCAGTCCTACCCACCAACATGCTGGCAGCAGCCCCAGAACTCCCCAAAGATTAGAACAGAAATAAATGAAACAGACTAAAAAAGAAGAGAAAATAAAGACTAATGGAACCAAGCTGGTTCTTTAAAAAGGTAAATAAACTGATAAAACTTCAGCTAGACTCAAAGAAAATGAGAGGGCTCAAATAAATAAAATCAGAAGTGAAAAAGAAGTTGTTAACACCAATACCACAGAAATACAAAGGATTGTAAGAGATTACTGTCAACAATTATATGCCAATAAAATACAAAATCTAGATGAAATAGATAAATTCCTTAAAACATATAATCCCTGGACAGAATCCAAGAGAAAAGCAAAATATGGGCAAGACCAATTATCAGCAATGAAATTGAATCAGTACATTTAAAAACTCCCATCAAGCAAAAGTCTAAGAACAAATGCCTTCACAGGTAAATTCTACCAAACATTTAAAGAAAATAAATGGCTAGCCTCTCAAACTATTCCAAAAAAAATTTAAGATTAAGAGATGCTTCTGCACTCATTCTATGAGGCTAGTGTCACCCTGGCAAAACCAAAGACAGAAAATACAAATAAAACTATAAGCTGACATCACGGATAAACATAAATATAAAAGTCCTCAACAAAATATTATCAAGCCAAATTCAATGTTACTTAGAAAGGATCATACACGATGATCATGTGGGATTTAGCCCAAGGATGCAAGGATGGTTCAGCATCTACAAAATCAATCAATGTGATATACCACATTAACAAATTGAACACTAAAAATCATATAATCAACTCAATAGATTCAGAAAAAGCTTTAAATAAAGTTCAATATGCATTTATGAAAAAAGACTTTCAACAAAGTGAATATACAGGGAACATATCTCAACATAATAAAGTCCATACATGACAAACCTACAGCCAACATCTTACTCAATATTGGAAAGGTGAAAGCACTTCTTCTAAAATCAGGAACAAGTCAATGATGCTCACTCTCACCATTTTTATTCAACATAGTTTTGGAAATTCTAGCCTCAGCCATCAGACAAAAAGAAGAAATAAAAGCTATCCAAATAGAAAGGTAAGAGGTTAAATTGTTATTATATGCAAATGGTATGATACTATATATAAAAAATACTAAAGACATCATCAGAAAGTTACTGGAATCTATCAGTGAATCCAGTACAAATGCAGAATGCAAAATAATATAGAAAATTTTCATGTCTCTATACACTAATAAACTATAAGGAAATTAAGGAAATAATCCTATTTATAATTGCATCAAAAAGTAGAATTCCTAGAAATTAAGAGGGAAACTAAAGAGAGAAAAGACTTGTACCAGGAAAACTCTAAGGCATATGAGAAAAACTGAAGAAGACACAAACAAATATACTGTGCTCACTGATGGGAAGACTGAAATATTGTTAAGTGACCATACTACCAAAGGCAATGTACAGATTCAGTGCAATTCCTATCAAAATACCAATGGTATTTTCACAAAACTAGAGCAAATAATTCTGAAATTTGTTTGGAATGGAAACACAAAAGACCCTGAAGAGACAAACAATCCTGAGAAAGAAGAACGAAGCGGAGAGTATCATGATTCAGGATTTCGAATTATCTACAAAGCTCATTTTTGTTGTTGTTTAGTCACTAAGTCATGTCCAACTCTTTGTGACCCCAGGGGCTACAGCACACACCAGGCCTCTCTGTCCTTCACTATCTCCCAGAGTATGCCCAAACTCGTGTTCATTGAGTCGGTGATGCTATCCAACCATCTAATTCTCTGTCACGCCCTTTCCTCCTGCCCTCAGTCTTTCCCAGCATCAGGGACTTTTCCAATAAGTCAAGTCTTCACATCAGGTGGCCAAAGAATAAAGTTACAAAGCTACAGTGATCACAGCAGTATGATAACGGCACACACGAAAAAGACACATAGATCAGTGGAACAGAATAGATAGCCCAGAAATGAACCCGCATTTATTTGCTTCTCAACCTTTTGGAAAGATCAAGTGAACACACATTTATATGATCAATAATCTATAACAAAGGAAGAAAATGGAATGGGAGTACAACAGCCTCTGCAATATATGGTGTACGGAAAACTGGATAGCTATACGCAAAAATCTCAAACTTTATACTTTCTCACACTTTATATAAAAATCAAATGGATTGAATATTTAAGTATAAGACCTAAACCACAAGAATCCTAAAAGAAAACATAGGTAGTGGCTACTTTCAAAGAAGACAATAAATAGTCAGTGCTGCCAAGGATGTGGAGAAAGGGAAATTCTAGTGTATTATAGTCGGGAATGTGATTGCTGTAGCCACTATGCAAAACAGTATGGCTGTCCCTGAAAAAACTAAGAACAGAAACTTCATGTGATTCAGCAATTTCACGCCTAAGTATCCAAAGAAAACAAAAATCACATACTAGAAAAGGTATGTGTATTGCTATGTTCATTGCAGCTTTATTTACAATAGACAAGACATGGAAGCAACCAAATGCCCGTCAACAGATGAGTGGATAAAAAAGATGTATGTGATGGAATATTACTCAGCTATAAAAAGGACGAAAACTTGCCATTGTGATAACATGGATGAACTCAGCAAGTATTCTGCTAAGTTAAATAAGCCATACAAAGATAAAACACCATATGATTTCCCTTACATGTGGAATCTAAAAAACAAAAATATAACAAGTAGAAACAGACACAAAGAACAAACAGATGGTTGCCAAAGGGGAGAGGGGAGAAATGGGTAAGGGAGATTATACAAAGTTCCAGTTGCAAAATAAATAAGTCGCTGGTATGAAATGTACAGTGTGGGGAATATAGTCATTAAAATTATATTTGTACAGTGATAACTAGATCAATTGCGGTGATCATCGTGAATTGTACGGAAATACTGAATCACTATGGAACTAACAAAGTATAGCAAGTCAGTTATACTCAACAAACTAACTCACAGGAAAGAGGTCACGTTTGTGTTTACCAGAGGCACGGTGGATTGGATGAAGGTGATCAAAAGGTACAAAGTTTCAGTTATAAGAAGAATAAGTATAAAGAATGGCATGTACATGATTAATATAATAAACACTGCTATGTGTTTTATACGAAAGTTAAGAGCGTAAATCCTTACCATTCTCATCACATGCAAAATTTTTCTTTTTCTTTGATTTTGTATCTTTATGTTCACTAATTTACTGTCATCACTTCCTGATGTATGTAAGTAAAATCATTATGCTGTATACCGTAAATTTCTTTTTTCAGTCATAGAGCAATAAAGAGAAACAAGGAAATACTTGAAATGTCCTCAAGGATCTTATCATCTAATTATCATCATCTTGTTACAGAAATAAGAATACCAAAAAAAAAAAAAAAAAAAGGTTAATTCCAAATTTTCCCTAACCAGCCCAGGTTTCTCTCCTAAACTTCAGGCCCAGAGCTCCAACTGCTTGCTGGATAAATATCTGCATTTGCATGCTCCATGAACATCTCAAACTGAGCATGCCCAGGTTATCATCTTTATCTACTTTCACCTCAATACCTGCATGCTCCATGAACATCTCAAACTCAACATGTCCAGCTTATCATCTTTATCTACTTTCACCTCAATACCTGCTCTTCCTCCTCCTGGGGTTGGTATCTTAGAAAATGACCCCACCATCCACTCTGTTATCCAAGTGAGAAATTTGAGCACTGTGCTTAACTTTTTCCTCTTCCTATCCCTTGAATATCAACCTTCAATTCCATTCATCTCACCTACATAAGATCTTTTGATATTTGCTTCTTAAGTCTCTTCCCTTCCCTCATATTGCCACTATCCCAGTTCAGGACCTCATCACCTATTGCTTGGATTACAACTGCCATTCAGTCTGCCTACTTTTATGCTTTACCCTTTCCCTATTTAATTGATATATGATATCCTAAAATATTTATTTGGCTAACAAATTGATTTCAATATATTTCATTATATTGGTGAACTGACAAAATAGTTTTATTCAAAAACTCTTTATAACTAAAATTTCTCAAAACTGCAGTAGGGGCTTACTTCCTACCTACTGCTGCAGCTGCTGCTAAATCATCTCAGTAGTATCTGACTCTGTGTAATCCCATAGATGGCAGCCCACCAGGGGATGTTGATAATAATAACAATAAATTTAAGGAAAATTAGAGATACCAAGGGAATATTTCATGTAAAGATGGGCTCGATAAAGGACAGAAATGGTATGGACCTAACAGAAGCAGAAGATATTAAGGAGAGGTGGCAAGAATACACAGAAGAACTGTACAAAAAAGATCTTCACAACCCAGATAATCATGATGGTGTGATCTCTAATCTAGAGCCAGACATCCTGGAATGTGAAGTCAAATGGGCCTTAGAAAGCATCACTACAAACAAAGCTAGTGGAGGTGATGGAATTCCAGTTGAGCTATTTCAAATCCTGAAAGATGATGCTGTGAAAGTGCTGCACTCAATATGCCAGCAAATTTGGAAAACTCAGCAGTGGCCACAGGACTGGAAAAGGTCAGTTTTCATTCCAATTCCAAAGAAAGGCAATGCCAAAGAATGCTCAAACTACTGTGCAATTGCACTCATCTCACACGCTAGTAAAGTAATGCTCAAAATTCTCCAAGCCAGGCTTCAGCAATATGTGAACCGTGAACTCCCCAATGTTCAAGCTGGTTTTAGAAAAGGCAGAGGAACGAGAGATCAAATTGGCAACATCCACTGGATCATGGAAAAAGCAAGAGAGTTCCAGAAAAACATCTATTTCTGCTTTATTGACTATGCCAAAGCCTTTGACTGTGTGGATCACAATACACTGTGGAAAATTCTGAAAGAAATGAGAATACCAGACCACCTGACCTGCCTCTTGAGAAATCTGTATGCAGGTCAGGAAGCAACAGTTAGAACTGGACATGGAACAACAGACTGGTTCCAAATAGGAAAAGGAGTACATCAAGGCTGTATATTGTCACCCTGCTTGTCTAACTTATATGCAGAGTACATCATGAGAAAATCTGGGCTGGAAGAAACACAAGCTGGAATCAAGATTGCCGGGATAAATATCAATAACGTCAGATATGCAGATGACACCACCCTTATGGCAGAAAGTGAAGAGGAACTAAAAAGCCTCTTGGTGAAAGTGAAAGTGGAGAGTGAAAAAGTTGGCTTAAAACTCAACATTCAGAAAACGAAGATCATGGCATCCGCTTCATGGGAAATAGACGGGGAAACAGTGGAAGCTTTATTTTCGGGGGCTCCAAAATCACTGCAGATGGTGACTGCAGCCATGAAATTAAAAGACGCTTACTCCTTGGAAGAAAAGTTATGACCAACCTAGATAGAATATTCAAAAGCAGAGACATTACTTTGCCGACTAAGGTCCGTCTAGTCAAGGCTATGGTTTTTCCAGTGGTCATGTATGGATGTGAGAGTTGGACTGTGAAGAAGGCTGAGCGCCAAAGGATTGATGCTTTTGAACTGTGGTGTTGGAGAAGACTCTTGAGAGTCCCTTGGACTGCAAGGAGATCCAACCAGTCCATTCTAAAGGAGATCAGCCCTGGGATTTCTTTGGAAGGAATGATGCTAAAGCTGAAACTCCAGTACTTTGGCCACCTCATGCGAAGAGTTGACTCATTGGAAAAGACTCTGACGCTGGGAGGGATTGGGGGCAGGAGGAGAAGGGGACGACAGAGGATGAGATGGCTGGATGGCATCACTGACTCGATGGACGTGAGTCTGAGTGAACTCCGGGAGTTGGTGATGGACAGGGAGGCCTGGCATGCTGCGATTCATGGAGTCACAAAGAGTCGGACACGACTGAGCGACTGAACTGAACTGAACTGAAGTGCTGGTGAGGATTTGGAGAAATTAAAGCCCTTGCTTATTGCTAGTAGGAATGTAAAATGGCACAGCCATTGTGCAAAACAGTTTGGCGGTTCTTCAAGACACTAAACATAGAATTATCATGCGTCTTAGCAATCTTTCTCTTAGATGTGTACCTAGAGAAATAAAAACATGTACTAAAAAAAAAATCTGCTTCATTTACTATGCTAAAAGCTTTGACTGTGTGGATCACAACAAACTGTGGAAAATTCTTAAAGAGATGGGAATACCAGACCATCTTACCTGTCTCCTTACCTGAGAAACCCGCATGCAGGTCAAGAAACAACAGTTAGAATCAGGCATGGAACAATGGACTGGTTCAAAACTAGGAAAGGAGTACATCAAGGCTGTATATTGTGACTCTGCTTATTCAACTCATATGCAGAGTACATCATGGGAAATGCTGTACTGGGTAACTCACAACCTGGAATCAAGATTGCTCGGAGAAATATCAACAATCTCAGATATGCAGATGATACCACTCTAATGGCAGAAAGTGAAAAGGAACTAAAGAGCCTCTTGATGAGGGTGAAAAAGGAGAGTGAAAAAGCTGGCTTGAAACTCAACACTTAAAAAACTAAGCTCATGGCATCCAGTCCCATCACTTCGTGGCAAATCGATGGGGAAAAAGTGGAAACAGTGACAGATTTTCTTTTCTGGGGCTTCAGAATCACTGTGGATTGGTGACTGCAGTCTTGAAATTAAAAGATGCTTGCTCCTTGGAAGAAAAGCTATGACAAACCTAGACAGCGTGTTAAAAAGCAGAGATATCACTTTGCCCACAAAGGTCCATATAGTCAAAGCTATGGTTTTTCCAATAGTCATGTAAGGACGTGAGAGCTGGACCATAAAGAAGGCTGAGCAGTGAAGAACTGATGCTAGAGTTGTGCTGGAGAATACTCTTGAGAATCCCTTGGACAGCAAGGAGATCAAATCAGTCAATCCTGAAAGAAATCATCCCTGAATATTCATCGGAAGGACTGATGCTGAAGCTGAAGCTCCAATAATTTGGCCACCTGATGTGAAGAGCTGACTCCTTGGAAAAGACTCTGATGCTGGGAAAGATTGAGGGCAGGAAGGGGATGACAGAGGATGAGATGGTTGGATGACATCACCAGTTCAATGGACATGAGTTTGAGCAAACTCTGGGAGATACTGAAAGAGAGGAAAGAGTGGTAGGCTGCAGCCCATGAGGTTGCAAAGAGTTGGACTTGACTTAGCGACTCAGCAACAACTCAAACAGATATTTATATACAAATGTTCATCACAACATTAGTCATAATAGCTAAAATGCGGGAACAGTTCAAGTGTCCATCAAGAGATGCATGATAAACACAATGTACTATATACATAAAATGGACTAATCTTCAGATGTATAAAAAGAATGAAGTTCTGATATGTGCTATAACACTAATGAAAGTTGAAAACATTATGCTAAGTGGTAGTAGTCAGATACAAAAAGACAAATGTGTGATTCTACTTACATAAAATAATAGAACAGACAAGATTAATAGACACAGAAAGTAGGTTAGAGATTGCCAGGGGCTGGAGGGACAGGGAATACGGAGGATTTGTTTAGTGGGTACATGGTTTCTGTCTGGGCTGATGGCAGTTTGGGGAACAGTAGTGGCAATGGTTACATAACACTGCTAATGTAATTGATGCCACTAAAGTGACAATAATTGAAATGGCAAATTTTGTTAATTCTTTACCACAATACAATTTTTAAAATAACATATTGGACACGACTGAAGCGACTTAGTAGTAGTAGTATTCTTGTATATTAGAGCAAAAATTCCTTTATAAGGTTATTTGAAACTAAAAATCGCATTAGTAGTATGTATAATTATTCTTTGCAATGGCACCCCACTCCAGTACTCTTGCCTGGAAAATCCCAGGGACGGAGGAGCCTGGTAGGCAGTCCGTGGGGTTGTTCAGAGTCGGACCCGACTGAGCAACTTCACTTTTCACTTTCCTGCATTGGAGAAGGAAATGGCAACCCACTCCAGTGTTCTTGCCTGGAGAATCCCAGGCACGGAGGAGCCTGGTGGGCTGCCGTCCATGGGGTCGCACAGAGTCGGACACGACTGAAGTGACTTAGCAGCAGCAGCACGTATTTATATGCTGTACTCACTCTTAGCTGTATCTGTTTTAACACTGAATGTTATTTTTCTAATTCATTGAAATATTTGTTATAAAATTATCTTCTTTAAAGTTGAATGTTATGGTTCACACATTTGGTTTTTACACATTTAATTGACTCTTCCCTGTAGTCTTTAATGTTTTCATTGAGAAAGTACTCTTTACAGCGCCTGATAACGCCCAGACCAATGTTGAATTTCGCATATGGAAGTTGGAGGTAATTCAGCTTAAGTTTTTGCACAGATACTATCATTTTGCCATGCTAAAGAGAGCATTTCTTTGATACATATTTTTGCAAAAAATAATTTTGGCCCAAAACTTGCCTCTATGATCTTTTTGAATGTTTTACCAAACTTACATGTTGAAAACCATGAACCTCCATTTCCTTCCATCTTGATTTTTGGAATATAGTTAGTCGTTTAATAACAGGAGCTCCGTTAAAAGATTCTTCCCACAAATAGAAATACTGCAAAAAATGTGAAACTTCAGAATGAAATAATATATACCAGTGGAGTCCTCATTATGTCCATTCTTCTCTTGCCTTTCCAGGAATAAAATGCAGGACTTCCCTCTTTCTAAGTCCACCCTCTCCCCCAATAATTGTGATTTGCCAAAAACATATTTTGGTTGCTCCATTTTTTTTAAATACTTGCATTTAAAGTTCCCAATTTATTTTAAACAAAATGCAACAAAAGTCAAAGAAATTATCTCCAAAGGTTCAGAACCACTGTAAATCAATGAGATTGATCTACAAGGAGTCCTTCAAAGACTCAGCCATTTGTAAGACGCAATTAGTAATGAGCAGCAGAGAGAAAAAAAAATGTTAGGTTTGCCATGCTAAAGAAGTTTTATGTATCCTACACCATCAACATCATAAAAATTTAGTAATTCTGATATAGAAAAATATATCTAATTAGTAGAAAAATATAGCTTGTTTAGCTACAGCTATAAAATGTGCATGCATTAGAAGTAATCCAAGTAAATTCAGCTCCATAAGTTTCTTGAGTATGAAAACAATAATTATAGCTCATGTCTATATTTCACTAAAACTTGTATTTATTATCCAAAGTTGAATTTCTTTTCAAATTAAACTTGCAAAATTTAACAGTTAACAATCATATCAAGCAAATGAATACCTAAAAGGTTTGCTTTAATTCCATGAATTATAATTTTTAAAGGACCATTGTTAGACTGATTTTCTATTTCAGGCATCTGATAATACTAATACAAAACCAGCATCATGTGAAATTCTCTTCTGTTAATGGAACAAATAGTTGTCACTTTACATTTCACATGTGTATTACAAAACCCGGAATTTAGAACCGACTCAGACATAGAAACCAACTTATGGTTACCAAAGGGGAAGAGAAGGGAGGGATAAATTAGGAGTTTGAAATTAGCAGGTATAAAATACTGTATATAAACTAGATAAACAACAGGTTCTACTTGTTAGCACAGGGAACTATATTCAATATCCTATAATAAACCATAATGGAAATGAATATAAAAAAGAATATACTTATGTTTATGTGTAGCTGATTCATTTTGCTGCACACATTGCAAATCAACTGTATAGTTAAAAAAAAAACAACAAGAATTGAAGATGAACAGAGCAGTCATTTGATTGAATGAAAAGTTATATTCACAGAGTGATAAACTTTCTGTAGCCACACATATTAGATTGCTGTAGTTAGAGTTTTCTTACAATCCTAAGTTTTGAAATAGATGATTTTTCAGGGATTTCTGTCTTCTAGTTTTCATTTGATTAGTGCTATCATTTTGTTCAATCATTCTGCTGATCAAAGTCATCTTCCTTAAGAGATAATATTCAATACTTAATTTTTCATTAAATGTGTACTTTTGATTGTTTTTCTGTACCCATGGCTGCTGAAAGGGTTTATTGCTAAATAAAACACTATTAAATAATAAAGTCAAATAATGATAGATTTATGACATACAATAAATGACAAAATAAAGAGAAACACAGAGGTCCAGGGAGCACTAACTTGGTTTAGCTGTTCAGGAAAGGACCCTGCCATGATTTCCTTGCAAGAACTAAGATCTCTCAACTGTGGGCCTGGTTGACTCCTCCCTTCCTTCGGGGGTCAGCCTAAATGTCAGTTCCACCGAAAGAGAAAAGACTTCTCCTTCCGAAACCTGAGTCTGGGTGAGGAGTGCTTTTGGTCTGCTCTCCTTGCTTCCTGTGCTTCTCACTCATATTACTTTCTGCCTCCTGTTATAATCACCCGTTTTCCTCTCTGATTCCCTTATTCAACTACAATGGTCAAGAAGCCAGGCACATTTTTTTTAATTGGAGCTTAGTTTCTTTACAATGCTGTGTTAGCTTCTACTGTACGGCAAAGGAAATGAAATACATGTGTACATACATCCTCTCTTTTTGGATTCCTCTCCCTTTTAGGTCGCCGCAGAGCACTGATAGAGTTCTCCCTAGTTACCTATTTTATTTATGGTATCAGTAGTCTACATATATCGATCTCAGTCTCCCAGCTCTTCCCACTCGTCTCCCTTCCCCCCTTGGTAGCCACATGCTTGTCCTCCACATCTGTGTCTCCATTTCTGCTTTGTGAATAAGACTGTCTATACAATAAAAAGGAATGCAACTGGGTCAATTGTGGAGACGTGAATGGACCTAGAGTCTGTCATACAGCATGAAGTAAGTCAGAAAGGGAAAATCAAGTAACTTATATAAACATATATATGTATGGAATCCAAAAAAACCGGTATAGGCACATATCTTATTTATCATTGTATTACTAACATCAAAGGAATCCACTTAGTTTGCCCTTAAAATGTTATTGAAATACATAAATAACAATTAAATGCAATATATAACCAGGGCAAAATTGGTAGAGTAGCAGTAACTGCCCAGCCAGAGTTCAAAAGAGATAACATCCTTGCTCTAGATCCCAAGACACTCAAATAGGAAGAATCAAGGTCAGGATTAAAAATTAAGTTAATCCTAGGTCTTGGATTCTAGTCTAAGCCATATTTAGTTTATCTTGTAGGCATTGAAAAGCCACTGAAAATTCATGAGCCAGGATATATCACAATACAGATAAATGGATTAGTTTTGCTAAAGAATAAACTTGGGGAATCTCAAGCTCAACATTTTCAGCTTCTCCTTGATTTAGACCCAAAGCTGGGCCTGTTTTTAGAACCACAATCACAAGCCCACATAATCAAAATAAAACAGATGACTAATTTCTGGGGCTACTTCAGATATTCCTGGGAAGATGAAGCATATCAACTAGTCTCAAAAAATCCAATGCATAGAATGTTAGTATTTCAGTAATTCAGGAGGGAATTCTAATGCTTCCATTAACAGGAGTTTAACCTCGTTTTGGCAGTGGTATCAGGCTATTTTCTCAAATATCAATAGAAAACTTTCACTGTATAGGTTTACACAGGATGTTCTCATTTATTTGCTCTTTTATCCTTAAGGGTAAGTTCCTCTGTCAGAAACACCTCTTGCCAGTTGAATGGGAGTCAGTGTAGAAATATAGTCTGTCTCTCTTTTCTATCAATCTCAGTCTCTCTCTCTCTCTCTCACACACACACACTCACTCACACACACACACACACACACCCTGGAGCCAAACATCATGAGTCAGCAGGGAATTACTGACTTAGCACAAACCTGTCACCAGCCACGTCGCTGAATACAGTTCTCTAGTGATGACTGTCTCACTCCCCAGTGCCTTCGGCTCACCTCGGGCTGACCTGGCTGCTCTTCATTTTGAACTGAAGCACCCCTTAAAACAATCCAGAAAGGCTCTTTCTCTGTTAACTCGAGCCGCATTGTCTCAATCTGGTTGGCTGCCTTATCTTTCCAGCCATAATAGAAAAGCACGGGTGGTACATTTGTCCTGGCTAAGTACCAATGAACCTGACGATCTGGATGGACTTCACTTTGTCAATCTGAACGGCAAAGGAGATAAAAATGGCAAATTTCACAGTTCAGCAGTAAAATATGAGTAACCTGTTATTTAGCTGACGTAGCCAACAATTCTGTCTTGAAAATATGCATCTGACAATTTTCCTTTACTTCCAGGGATTTTCACCTTCCAGGGACGCAACACATAATTTTTCTCAACCAGAGACATAGCTGACAATTCTGTCTTCCACAGTTTAGATTGACAATTTGTTCATGAAGAAACAAAGCTGACAGTTTTGCATCCATCAGTCACTATCCAAATTCTTCATAGCTAAGATAACGTAACTTAGCTATTTTCCTGCTTTTAAGACAGCAACCTTTCCTGCAAACTTTATTTTTGCTATATTTCAATTTTTTAAAAAAAGAGTCCTGAAAAGTTGGCTTCTGAAAACAGAAACAAATAATTCCTCATAGCCCGCTTGCACATGCACCTTGCTTTCATCAGCTGTTCTCTATTTCTACTGTTAGGAACTTGGATGATGGTTTATTTTAATGCAAAAGATGTGTGGATCACATTACAGGAATTTTTTTTTAAATTTATTACTGCAGAATCAGCCAGGAAAGCCTAATCTCTTTTGAGTGGAATAAAAACATTTAGGCACTGAGAATATTTCTTTAGCAATAAAGAAACCTAAAATCTAGATCAGTTATAATTCAGTGAAATTTTTAATAAAAATCCAATTATATACACTCTTACATTTTGCCCATCAAATTCCCAAAGTAACAAACCTATCAATTCACAGGAGTTCCGGAGACTGGACCTCTGAACAGCGCATCTTCGATTCTGATGGGTTCAACCTTCCCCACCCAAGCCCAACGCATCAACGTCATTGCTCATTGTTTTCTCTTGCTGTGTTTTCAGTCCCAGACTAAGGGAGATAGAGGGAGCATAGGGAGGGCAAAACTAAGTCTTTTCCTGATAGAAAGAATAACACAGTTCTCTTGTATCATGTACTCATGCTACTTTGACGTTTTTCTCCACATGGAGATTCTACATGGGAAATCATACCAATCATACAAATATCAGCAGACCAAAATAAGTCAATATGCAGTAGTGAAGACACATTAGACCCTGCCCAGACAACTGATAATTTTTTTTTCTTTTTGGCGGGTGGGTTAAATTCTAATAGCCATAATGCCTGTATCCTGTCTCTTTAAGAAATCTGTTTGATCCAAAGCACTTTATTAGCCATTTTCAATTGTAGCATGCACAAGAGAGCCAGAGGCCCTTAAGAATACAGCCTTTGTGGGAGGGCTTCTGACAAAGCTCCTCCATTACACTCCTGTACCCTCTCTGGCTCACTTCTTAACCCATGGTTCCTGCTCTCCTTCCTAGGGGCGAGTTTTGTTTTCAATGAGCAAGTGTGATTATTATGAACAAAGGAAATGAAGGGTTTCTAGCCTCTGCTTTTTCTCTGAGCATCTTCAGATGAAGACAGCTGCTCGGCATCTGTGGGAAATGGTTTTATTAGATGAATGAGGAGCACTGATTCAGCCCAAAGGACAGGGGACGTCAGAATCACAGAGAGCTGTGTTAGTGCTCTTGCTGTCACGGCTGGGGAAGAATGGTGAGGCATCTCGCTCTGGGGCCACATGAAGGCAATGAAGGAGACCACAATTGCTTGCTGAAGATCCTCTCACCAGGGCTCTAATTAGGCACCCCATGCTACTCAGTTTTAGCCTTAATGATGAACAGCCAGCCAGCCACTGAAAAACATCCTGGAGCTAAAGGTATGGGTGACTTTTGAGTCAATCTCTCATAATGTAATCAATAAAATGCATCTTCACAACCCACCAAATTCTCTAGACATAACTAGGAGATATGAATGATGCTTTGCATTAGGCTCTCAGATTGCCACAAAAAAGCAAATGCAATTCTTTGAGCTTACCACTTATGAAAACCTACAGACAAGAAAAACATCTTACCTGCACTCCCCAACTGGCACATCCTTCCATGACAGCTCAGTTTTATTTACTCTCTCAAACTGCCTTTAATTTTGGAGAAGTCGTGTCTCGTCATGTCAAATACGTGTTTCCTTGAAAACCTACCCTGATTTTGTTTTAAATTTAAGGCCCTGAGAAACAATCAGGGGCGTAAAGTAAGCTGTGCTATATTGTAGCTATTGCCACTCACAGCTTGGGAAAACAAAGCCCCACAATTCCATGCTTGTACTTTTTCTCACCTCTTCTGATGAGATCCCAAACCCTAATTCTAAATTTCTTTCCATTTTTT
This sequence comes from Ovis aries, assembly GCF_016772045.2. Classification (NCBI taxonomy): domain Eukaryota; kingdom Metazoa; phylum Chordata; class Mammalia; order Artiodactyla; family Bovidae; genus Ovis; species Ovis aries. Next base: position 20,233,518 of record NC_056059.1, on the reverse strand, counting down.
GGTGTTTCCTCCCAGCAGTTTATTATGAAAAACTTCAAATCTACATTGTTTAAGTGATTGCTAAGAAAACCTGACTCCCAGACCAAAAGACTGCTGAAAAACACTTAATGAGTCGGAAAGTGTGATTTGTTTCCTCTTCAAAACTATGAGCATGAAAAAATAATTTAGATCACAGAGTCAAGCACATGGACTTTCCCTAGAAACAGCAAAACCATATTTCCTTGCTGGAGAAAGGGGTTTTCATCCCCCCTTTCTTCCCCTCCGGTCACAGCTAAATTGACCAGCAGTGGATACCTGTTAAAAGGGAACCAAGATGTAAGCTGAGCAGAGTGAACCAGATTCTCTCTCGAGAACTTGAATTGTGAGACACAAGGGCTCTGATAATATGATCATAGGAACAAGAATTATATGAAAGGTCATGTCCAGTTGGGTTGGGGCTGCCATATTGGGCCATGTGATAAAATCATTTAGGTTTGGGAGGAGATGTTCAGAAGCAGGTATAAAAAGAACTCGCAGAAATAAATGTGGCTAATCACAGAAATTAAATCACAGAGGAAGTATCTTATTTCTTGAATTTCCAGTTCTAGTTTCTGTATTACCTTGCTCTATGTCATTTGTTATTCTTAAAAGTTCATGTTCTTCTCTAGCTTTCATGGGTTTTTATTCCTCATAAGCAATAAACTTTAAAAAAAAATAGGGCTATATTTTTGGCAGCTAAGGCTGCCAATTCACGTGTAAGGTCAAATAGCTTACTAAGAAAGAAAATATTATACAACAGAGAGGTAAGAAAAGGCATTTCTTAGCATAATGGGTACTTCCATTTTTAATGCACTAGGGAACATACAGAAGTCTTCAGCCATATTTCCAACCCTCTGTCACCATTTCCCTGGAAAAGGAAATGGCAAGCCACTCCAGTATTTCTGCCTGGAGAATCCCATGGACAAAGGAGCCTGGCAGGTTACAGTCCGTGGGGTAGTACAGAGTCAGACACGACTGAGCGACTAAACAACAATCAACATTTCCAGGCAGTTTGATGTTGTGTAGCTTCTAGACCATAGAAGTCATGGACTTGTGTCTGTATCTAAGGCCCTTTGGATAACATTGGCATAGTTAATTTTACCATCTGGAGCTATTCGGTCTATTCCTGCGATCTCAACAAAGCTTTCGAGAAAAAGAATTTTTTAAACAATATTATTCAGTTCATTTTCTCAACCTTTGGAAATCCCACAAAGATGGCACGACTTCTCAAAAATTTACCAATTCATACTATCATAGCTCATACTAAGATAAGTGACATTAGAAGAAATTTTGGGCTCAGACAGACAGTCAGAAAAAAACAAGATGAAATGTTATCAAGTTTTAAGAAATACTAGTTACACATTTTTCTCTCCTACTTCCACCTACTGATACATAAAAACCTGTGTCATTTCCTTTGCAACAACCACAGCCTGCTGGTGAACCACTCTTATCTGCATGAGCCCACTACTCTCCTGGGGCTTGGGATGTCCTCTTTCACTTTTTCTTACCAGGACACCCTGCTTATTTCATTTCGTCCTTCCCTGTACACCTCTTACATTTTCCCCCTTGAAGTTTCTCCATCTTATCTCACTTGTGCCTCACTTGGTTGACATCCTCCGTATCCCAAAATGTCCAGGAAAAAGAACTAGACTAAGAGACTGAAGACACAGGTACCACTCCCAGCTCTGCCATCCATTAGGGGTAAAATTCTTTCCTTAGTTTTTCATCCATTTAATGATGAAAAGTTCAAACAGCTGACCTCCAAGAGCCTTCCTAGTTGGCAAGTTCTGTAACTTTCTGTTCTTTTCTTCCTGTGGAAAAGACTTTCAAAAACATTTCCTTCATTACTATGTCTTTGTATCCCCACCATTAAGCACAGTGTTGAGTACTTGGAGGATGTCTAATGGAGTGAGGTTATAAACAAAACAAAAAGACAACCCAAAGAATGGGAGAAAATGTTTGCAAGCAATGCAACCAATAGGAATTAATCTCCAAAATTTACAAACAGCTCATGCAGTTCAATATATTAAAAAAAAAAAAGCCTCAATCAAAAAATAGGCAGAAGACCTAAATAGACATTGTTCCAAAGAAGACAAACAGATGGCCAAGCAGCACATAGAAAGATGTTCAACATCACTAATTATTAGAAAAACGCAAATCAAAACTGCAATGAGATATCACCTCATAACAGTCAGAGTGGCCATCATCAAAATGTCTACAAAAAATAAGTGCTGGAGAGGACATGGTAAAAAGGGAATTCTCCTATGCTGTTGGTGAGATTGTACATTGGTATAACCACTATAGAGAACAATATGGAGGTTCCTTAAAAACCTAAAAATAGAGCTACTATATGATCCAGCAATCCCACTCCTGGCATATATTCAAAGGAAAACATGGTTTGAAAGGATACAAGCACCTCAAGACATGGAAGTAAACTAAATGTCCACCAACAGATGCATGGAGAAAGATGTGGTACTTATATACAATGGAATATTACTCAGTCGTTAAAAAGAATGAAGTAATGCCATTTGCAGGATCATGGGTGGATTTGGAGATGATCATACTAAGTGATAAAAGTTAGAGAAAGACAAATATATGATACCACTTATATGCAGAATCTACAAAGAATGATACAAATGAATTTATTTATAAAATGAGACTTAGAGAATGAACTTATGGTTGGTGGGGGAAAGGATGGGAGTGAGGGATAGATTAGGAGTTTGGAATTATATGTACATACTGCTATATTTCAAATAGATAGCCAACAAGGATCTACTGCATAGCACAGGGAACTCTGCTCAATACTCTTTCATAACTGAAATGGGAAAAAATTTGATAAAGAATAGATATATGTATTTGCAATAACAACGGAATCACTTTGCTGTATACCTGAAACTAACACAATATTGCTAATCAACCATACTCCAATATAAAATAAAAGTTTTAAAACTAAAAAAATTTATCTTACCAATAAAACATGTAAATCAAAACTGTCAATAAGGGGAAACCATGAAAGAACCACCCACAATAGTACAGCATTACTCTAAGGAGTGAAGAGGTTATGCAAAAGATGTTCGCTCTTCTATACTGGATAGCTTTCTACGTGTTCAAGTTCACATTCAAAATGAATTAGTCCTGTCTCCTAAGCCTCCAACCACTCATCATCAGACGCCACTTCTTACAAAATCTAAAATAAGTTAAGTATATGCTGAGATGAATATCAGTGAAATCATTACTTGAAAGGGAACAATCATGTGCCCTACAATCATGTAAGTGGCTGGAAGGTGACAAGCCAGATAATTAAAGAAAAATGGAGTTATGCTGAGGTTGGCACCAAAAGGCACTCCTTTTCCCAAAAATAAAAACTTTTTTTCCTTGAATATAAGAGATAACACATTTACTGTAGAAAGTTAAATGACATAGAAGAGAAAAAGTAAGAAGGTTAAATGTCTCCTCAAATGGGCTAGGTTGCTATAACAAAATACCACAGACAGGGTAATTTAAACAGCAGAAATTTATATTCTCACCATCACGGAGGCTAGTGGAAGCCCAAGATCAAGGAGAGCAGGACAGGTTCTGGTAGGAGTAGTCTTCCCGGCTTGCAGACAGCTGCCTTCTGTATGTCCTCACACAGCCTTTCCTCTGTGCATGCAGAGAGCAGTCTGGTGTCTCTCTTATAAGGACACCAAGCGTTAGGCGTCAGGTTAGGGGTCCCACCCTAATCACCTCATTAAACTTTAATTACGTCCTTGAGGGCTCTGTGGAGAAGGCAATGGCACCCCACTCCAGTGTTCTTGCCTGGAGAATCCTGAGGACGGAGGAGCCTGGTGGGCTGCTGTCCATGGCGTCGCACAGAGTCGGACACGACTGAAGCGACTCAGCAGCAGCAGCAGTAAGCTCTGTCACCAAACAGTGACATTGGGAGTTGGGTTTCAACACAGGAATTTTGGGAGAGACAATTCCATCCAGAATATCCCCCATAAAAGCTTTAAGGATATTTAAATTCACACTACTAAACGTAAACCTATATGATCATTTTATGGTTTACCTAATATTCCCTTTTATGGATGTACTATCACTTACACAATCACATATTTATAGTTTCCAACTTTTCTGAGGCTATTAAAAATGCTGCAATGGAAACACAGGTATATGTTTGTGCATGCACATTTGCACTCTTTTCCAATAATCTCCCTGGGATGAATTTCAGGTAAGAGTCACTTTGTAGGACATAAGGCTTAGCGAACTGGCACTAAAGATACTGCTGTTCTAGATGCTGTTATTGCTGTGAGTAGTAATGTCTTTTGTCTCTGACCTGGGCATCCAAGAACTGTGACCGCCTAGCTTGTTGGTTTTGCCAGTAAGGTAGAATCTCAGTTGCTCCCCAACTTGTGACACATTTCCTCCACTATTTACGATAGTGTTCATTGCTGCTGCTATGAACTTCAGTCGTGTCTGACTCTGTGCAACCCCATAGACGGCAGCCCACCAGGCTCTCGTCCCTGGGATTCTCCAGGCAAGAACACTACCTTTTGCCAATTACCCACTTCAAACCTCATCAGGCTCAGAGGTTTTAAAACATAGGAACTTAAAAAATATTTGTAATTTTTATAGGTTTATTTATCTTTACTATGGCTTTTTAAGGGCAAATATCCATTTTCTATTACGTCTTATTACATATATAAAATTGAAAGTGTTACTTGTATATTAAGAATATTGGCATTTTCCTTTTTGTCCCTTTTCCAGCATTCAGCACATCAAAGTGAGGATGTGGTGGGTTATCCTTTGGTACAAAATTCCAGGTTTCTTTGGGTCTTCCAGCTGAAGTCATCCACGATCAGCTGTGCTGACAACACAGGAGCCAAACGTCTGTGTATCATCTCTGTGAAGGGGACCAAGGGATGACAGAATAGGCTTCCTGCTGCTGGTGCGGGTGACATGGTGATGGCCACAGTCAAGAAATGCAAACCAGAGCTCAGAAAGAAGGTACATCCAGCAGTGGTAATTCGACGACGAAAATCATACTGCAGGAAAGATGGTGTGTTTCTTTATTTTGAAGATAATGCAGATAAAAGCAAGATGGAAGGTTCTGCCATCATGGGGCCAGTTAAAGGAATGTGAAACAGGACTGCTTGCAGTGCTGACAGCATTGCATGATTCTTTGGTGTATTTACAAAAAAAAAGAAAAATTATTTGCTCCCACCACCAAAAAAAAAAAAAAGAATGTTGACATTTTGTTAGGTTCAAAGATACTATTTTATATCTAAGTGTAAGTTGTAGTTTTTGTAAAGTCCAATCTAAAAATCTTTTTGCATTATGGGTTTTTGTCTTGGCTTCAAAATAAGTTAATATTAACTTGTGCCTTTGCAGAAAGTCAGATGGACCACAGATTAGCAGGAAGAGTATGACACACACGCTCACTCATATACACACACTTTCTGACTCTTTACCCGATTTGCTCAAACAAGGTGGCTGCACAAAGCTCAGGCAAATGCTTCAAACCTCAATGTGGTTTCCTCTGCCCACACCCCAGAATGTCAGTGGCAGGGGGCATATAGCCCAGTGACACTGTCCTGTACATGGTGGGGCTTCACAGTGCTATTCCACAAACCTTTTATACTTGGAACTCACATCCCTCTTTCATCATAGGAGTTACGCAAACAATTCCTGGGCTTAATTCCATTTAGGAGACTGTTTATCAAACCAGCTCTCTTGCACAAAATATTTGTCTATACCTCTGTCCTTTTCAACCCCCATCCCCTTTTTCTTTTGCAGAATTAAGCTATTTATACACTTTTACCTCTTCGGAAAATTTTAGATTCATTTTTCAAACTCCCTCATCTCACTTTTCACCCCTCATGCCTCTAGTATTTTATTTACAACTCCATTAAATACACTATTCAAGGAGAAATGACATCTGAACATATTACACATGGCTATACATTTTCTTCAAAAATTTTCATCCCCCTTACATTTTTCCTTCATGTTATCTCATATTTTTGGTAACTTTGATCTTTTTAATGTTGATTATTAATTTTTTATTAGTGCAAGAAAAATAGATAAAAGACACCCAAATTGGAAACAAGTAAAATTGTCATTACTTGAAGATGACAAGATACTATGTATAGGAATACCTAAAGACTCCACCAAGAAACTGTTCATACTAATATATAAATTCAATAAACTTTCAGAATACAAAAATTAATACTTAATATTAACATATTACTGTTAATACTAATAATTATTGAAATAATAATTAGCAATATTATCAATCCCTATCAAAATTCCAGTGGAATTTTTCACAGAAATAGAATAAATAACTGTTAAACGTGCATGAAACCGCAAAAGACTCAAAGAGTCGAGGCAATCTTGAGAAAGAGGATAAAGCTGCAGGCATTACATTGCCTGATTTCAATGTATGTTACAAACCTAGAGTAGTCGAAACTGTGGTATTGGCATACAGACAGACATGTAGATCAATAGAAAAGAATAGAAATCCCGGAAACAAAGTCACCTATGTGGTCAATAAGTTTACAGCAAAGGAGCCAAGAATAGACAACGGGGAAAGGCTGTGTTTGTCGCTTCACTCGTGTCCCACTCTTTGTGGTCTTCTGGATTGCAGCCCACCAGGATCCTCTGTCCCTGGGTTTCTCAGGCAAAATACTGGAATGGGCTGCCATGCCCTCTTACAAAGAATCTTCCTGCCCCAGAGACTGAACCCAAGTCTCCTGCATCTCCTGCACTGCAGATGGATTCTTTACCTGCTGAATCCCCGGGGAAGCCCCTTCTCAAAAAATGGTGCTAGGAAAACTGGACAGCCACAGGCGAAAGAATGAAACTGTGCTACTAACTTACACCATATACAAAAATCAACTGAGAATGGGTTAAAACTTCAACATAAGACCTAAATCCACAAAACTAGAAGAAAACATAGACAGTAAACCCCTTGACATCAGTCTTGTTTGTGCTTTTTGGTACCAAAGCTGTTTAAGGTAGCCAGATAAAATAAGAGATCAAAAACTTTATTAATTTAAGGAACAGGTAACTCCTTAAGTATTTTCCATGCAGTATTTTAAACATACCAATACTAAAATTTTTTTTCCTGAAATTCATGTGTAGCTGGGCATCCTACATTTTTATTTGCTAAATTTGGCAAGGCTAGCTGCACTGCATGGATCATGCCAAATAATATTGATGACAGCATTACTGTATTATTTCTGGTTTTACTAGGAATGATGCTATAGTGTTTCTCTAAGTACCTCAGGGGTGCTATCTTAATATCGTAAGTTCAACAGGGATAGAAATCACTTGTAAGTTTGTAAACTCAATCCCAACCCAGTGTTTCGCATATGTGTTTAATACATACTGACTGTCTTGTGCTGGCTGTGACAGACCTCACAGAAGCGTGGCCGAGAGGAGCTACCCCAAGTTTGAGGTCAGGCGCGGTGGCCAGGAGGAGGCTAGCCCACGCCGGAGGCCAGGGGCAGCGGCTGGGAGGAGCTTCCCGACAACTGAGGCCAGGGGCAGCGGCCCAGAGAAGCAACCCCAGGTCTAAGGAGCAGTGGCTGTGCTGGGCGCAGGAGGGCCTAGAGGAGCGACTCCACGTTCAAGGTCAAGAGGGGCGGCGGTGAGGAGATACCCCTCTTCCAAGGTAAGGAGCAGCAGCTGCGCTTTGCTGGAGTAACCATGAAGAGATACCCCACGTCCAAGGTAAGAGAAACCCAAGTAAGAAGGTGGATGTTGCAAGAGGGCATCAGGGGACAGACACACTGAAACCATAATAACAGAAAACTAGTCAATCTAATCACACAGACCACAGCCTTGTCTAACTCAGTGAAACTAAGCCATGCCCTGTGGGGCCACCCAAGATGGGCGGGTCATGGTGGTCAAACAGGAATTGGCAAGAGTAAATGTCAACATTCTAGGAATCAGCGAACTAAAGTGGACTGGAATGGGTGAATTTAACTCAAATGACCATTATATCTACTACTGTGGGCAGGAATCCCTTAGAAGAAATGGAGTAGCCATCATGGTCAACAAAAGAGTCCGAAATGCAGTACTTGGATGCAGTCTCAAAAATGACAGAATGATATCTTCATTTCCAAGGCAAACCATTCAGTATCAGAGTAATCCAAGTCTATGCCCCAACCAGTAACACTGAAGAAGCTGAAGTTGAACAGTTTTATGAAGACCTACAAGACCTTTTAGAACTAACACCCAAAAAAGATGTCCTTTTCATTATAGGGGACTGGAATGCAAAAGTAGAAAGTCAAGAAACATGTGGAGTAACAGGCAAATTTGGCCTTGGAATACGGAATGAAGCAGGGCAAAGGCTAATAGAGTTTTGCCAAGAGAACGCACTGGTCATAGCAAACATCCTCTTCCAACAACACAAGAGAAGACTCTACACATGGACATCAACAGATGGTCAACACTGAAATCAGACTGATTATATTCTTTGCAGCCAAAGATGGAGAAGCTCTATACAGTCAGCAAAAACATGACTGGGAGCTGAATGTGGCTCAGATCATGAACTCCTTATTGCCAAATTCAGACTTCAGTTGAAGAAAGTAGGGAAAACCACTAGACCATTCAGGTATGACCTAAATCAAATCCCTTATGATTATACAGTGGAAGTGAGAAATAGATCTAAGGGACTAGATCTGATAGATAGTGTGTCTGATGAACTATGGATGTCCGTGACATTGTACAGGAGACAGGGATCAAGACCATCCCCATAGAAAAGAAATGCAAGAAAGCAAAATGGCAAATATGTTAACCATGAACATGAGGAGGCCTTACAAATAGCTGTGAAAAGCGAAAAGCAAAGGAGAAAAGGAAAGATATAAGCATCTCAATACAGAGTTCCAAAGAATAGCAAGAAGAGATAAGAAAGCCTTCCTTAGCAATCAATGCAAAGAAATAGAGGAAAAGAACAGAATGGGAAAGACTAGCAATCTCTTCAAGAAAATTAGAGATACCAAGGGAACATTTCATGCAAAGATGGGCTCGATAAAGGACAGAAATGGTATGGACCTAACAGAAGCAGAAGATATTAAGAAGAGGTGGCAAGAATACACAGAAGAACTGTACAAAAAAGATCTTCACGACCAAGATAATCATGATGGTGTGATCACTCACATAGAGCCAGACATCCTGGAATGTGAAGTCAAATGGGCCTTAGAAAGCATCACTATGAACAAAGCTAGTGGAGGTGATGGAATTCCAGTTGAGCTGTTTCAAATCCTGAAAGATGACGCTGTGAAAGTGCTGCACTCAATATGCCAGCAAATTTGGAAAACTCAGCAGTAGCCACAGGACTAGAAAAGGTCAGTTTTCATTCCAATCCCAAAGAAAGGCAATGCCAAAGCATGTTCAAACTACCGCACAATTGCACTCATCTCACACACTAGTAAAGTAATGCTCTAAATTCTCCAAGCCAGGCTTCAGCAATATGTGAACCATGAACTTCCAGATGTTCAAGCTGGTTTTAGAAAAGGCAGAGGAACCAGAGATCAAATGGCCAATGTCTGCTGGATCATGGAAAAAGCAAGAGAGTTCCCAGAAAAACATTTATTTCTGCTTTATTGACTATGCCAAAGCCTTTGACTGTGTGGATCACAATAAACTGCGGAAAATTCTGAAAGAGATGGGAATACCAGACCATCTGACCTGCCTCTTGAGAGACCTGTATGCAGGTCAGGAAATAACAGAACTAGACATGGAAAAACAGACTGGTTCCAAACAGGAAAAGGAGTACGTCAAGGCTGTATATTGTCACCCTGCTTATTTAAATTATATGCAGAGTACATTATGAGAAACGCTGGGCTGGAAGAAGCAAAAGCTGGAATCAAGATTGCCGGGAGAAATATCAATAACCTCAGATATGCAGATGACACCACCCTTATGGCAGAAAGTGAAGAGGAACTAAAAAGCCTCCTGATGAAAGTGAAAGAGGAGAGTGAAAAAGTTGGCTTAAAGCTCAACATTCAGAAAACGAAGATCATGGCATCTGGTCCCATCACTTCATGGGAAATAGATGGGGAAACAGTGGAAACAGTGCCAGACTTTATTTTTGGGGGCTCCAAAATCACTGAAGATGGAGATTGCAGCCATGAAATTAAAAGATGCTTACTCCTTGGAAGGAAAGTTATGACCAACCTAGATAGAATATTCAAAAGCAGAGACATTACTTTGCCAACAGAGGTCCATCTAGTTAAGGCTATGGTTTTTCCAGTGGTCATGTATGGATGTGAGAGTTGGACTGTGAAGAAAGCTGAGTGCCGAATAATTGATGCTTTTGAACTGTGGTGTTGGAGAAGACTCTTGAGAGTCCTTTGGACAGCAAGGAGATCCAACAAGTTCATCCTAAAGGAGATCAGCCCTGGGTGTTCTTTGGGAAGGAATGATGCTAAATCTGAAACTCCAGTACTCTGGCCACCTCATGCAAAGAATTGACTCATTGGAAAAGACTCTGATGCTGGGAGGGATTGGGGGCAGGAGGAGAAGGGGACGACAGAGGATGAGATGGCTGGATGGCATCACCGACTTGATGGATGTGAGTTTGAGTGAACTCCGGGAGTTGGTGATGGACAGGGAGGCCTGGTGTGCTGCAATTCATGGGGTCGCAAAGAGTCAGACATGACTGAGCAACTTAACTGAACTGCCTGGATAAATGATATAGATATAGTTCGTTATGCTAGTTAGACAAGTTTAATAAAGACAAAAACATACAGCTTAGGTTTTATTATCTTGTAAAATTATGAAGGGATGCTTAATTCAAGTGGCAAAGTAGATGTGTATACATAAGCAGATGTGAAATAAGACAAAAGAACTCAACAGCAATTAAGAGTTTAGGTTCTAGAGTCATACCATCTGGATTCATACATCACCCTCAGTTTTTACTGACTGCCTGATTCTGGGCAAGTTTTCTCCTAGACTTAGACTGCACATTGATAAATGAGAACATTGATAACATCTACTTCAGAGTTAATAATGATAAACCTGGTAAATTCATAGTAAATAATTAGCACAGTGCCTGGCATGGAGATTTTAATATATGCTACCCACTAATAAAACTTATTATTATAGTTACTCTCTTTGAACTCTCAGCAAGGGCTAAATACTCTCCTAAACATTTTATATGTTATTTTCAGTTTAAACAATAAAATAGAAGCCTTCCCCTCTGAATCCATTCTCTGAAGTAAGAAAAACATGATAAGTGATTTAACTTTTTCAGATATCTCTAAACTGGTGATAAGAGAATACTTACATAACGGAAAACAATGATTCTCAACTTGTGTTCCTGGGACCAGCCGCACCAGTATTACCATGTGTATAAGATTTCAATTGCCACTGTTAACAAGGACCACAAATTTAACAATTAAAATAACACAAATGAGGGACTTTCCTGGTGGTCCAGTCAGGACCTCCCACTCTCCATGCAGGGGGCCCTGGTTCCATCCCTGGCCAGGGAACTAGACCCCCATGCTGCAACTAAGATTTCCATGCCAAATAAAGATCTGGCAGGCCGCAACTAAGACAAAGAAAAAAGAAAATTCCGCATGCCACAACTAAGACCCAGTGCAGCCAAAGAAGTAAATAACCGCTTAAAAAATAAATAACACAAAGTATTATCTGTATGTCAGATGCCTGGACCCGGCGTGGCTCAGCTGGTTCTCTGCTTGGAGTCTTCATGGGGCCAGAATCAAGCTGTTGTCAGGGCTGCACTTCTTCTAGAAGTTCTAGGGATGAATCCACTTTCAGATTTAGACAGGTTGTATGGAGAAGGAAATGGCAACCCACTCCAGTACTCTTGTCTCCGGTAATTTCAAGGACAGAGGACATGGCGGGCTACAGTCCATGGGATCTCAAAGAGTCAGACATGACTGTATGACTAACTTTTCACTTTTCAATCAGTTCAGTTCCTTGTCGGACTAAGGCCCCTGTTTTCTTGAGCTTTCTGGGGCTGTCTGTTTCTAGAAGCCGACCTCTACCTTGCCTTAGAGCCGCCTCCTCCTCCATCTTTGAAACTAGCAAGGGCACAGTGAAGGTTTCTCTGCGCTGACCGTGCCTTCCACTTTTAAGGGCTCACGTGATTACATTGGACCCACTCAGAAACTCCCAACACCTGAATTCCCTCAGCAAAATCCCTTCACAGGGGTTCCTAGTCTGGAATTTGATTGAGTAAGGAGAGCATGGGATTGGGTGAGACAGCTTTAGAATTCTTCTTTATACCTTGGAACTTTCTGAAATTCAAAAATTATCTGGCCTCAGCCCACAGTTTGCTGAATCAGGAATTCAGAATGGGTCCCAGCAATCTGTGTTTTAACAAGTCTGTCTGCTGATTCTAATTCATGCACACCTACGTTCAAGAACAACTGTGACAAGTATTAGTGTTGAAGTAAATGGTTTGATTTAAAAACTTAAAGTCAAGTAAACCAGTTCTCAGTTTTAAAGTGAATTTCTAGAAGGAACTTATTTTAATAAATTTTTTATAATGTCAATACAGTGACTACATTAATTACATCAGCTATTACTGATTCCAGTTATTTTCAATGTTGAAAAGGCAATTTAACTTTTTAAAGCTGAAATATAGTTGATTTACAATGTTGTGTTAATTTTAGATGTATATCAAAGTGATTCAATGTTACATATATCTGTGTCAACTTCATTTTTAATGGATACAAATGAAATTTTTATTTCCCTAAACAAGTTTTTTGAATGTATCTTCATGAAAAAGAATCTAGTTTGAGGGGAAAAGTTCTCAATTACAGAGGAAAATGTGAAATTTCTAACAACTGAGGAATTCCATACAGGAACCTGGAAACCCCTTCAACTTTGGATAGTTAGGGGGATCTAAGAAGTATGTTGCAGGCCTCACTCATCTCTTACTAACTATCTGCCTCCTTGATCTGCAATTTTTTCATTTCTTTTGACTTCTTCTGAAGTCTCAATTCTAACTCTCAAGTGAAATGAGATTGGTGCAGGGAAGGGGGGTAGTAGGGAGAGGAGAAGGAGAGAAGACAGGAGCTGGCTCCAGAAGATGAGTTTCTGAGTTTCTCAACGGGCCAAACTGTGTGTACATAGTATCAGTAGTGTTAGTCGCTCAGTCATGTCCAACTCTGTGACCCCATGGACTGCAGCCCACCAGGCTCCTCTGTCCGTGGGATTCTCCAGGCCAAAATACTGGAATGGATTGCCATTCACTTCTCTAGAGGATCTTCCTGACCCAGGGATCAAACCTGGGTCCCCTGCATTACAGGCAGATTCTTTATCTTTTGAGCTACAGGGAAGAACTATGTGTGTAAATACAGTCGGAAAATATAGGTTGGAGGGGAATTATTTCCTCACTGCTGCTGCTAAGTCACTTCAGTCATGTCTGATTCTGTGTGACCCCATAGACGGCAGCCCACCAGGCTCCCCCGTCCCCGGGATTCTCCAGGCAAGAACACTGGAGTGGCAACCATTTCCTTCTCCAATGCATGAAAGTGAAAGTGAAAATGAAGTCGCTCAGTCGTGTCCGACTCTTAGCAACCCCATGGACTGTAGCCCACCAGGCTCCTCCGTCCATGGACTTTCCCTAAAATATGCTAAACAAACCCTTTTATCTTATGTAACTATATTATTAATAAATGCTCTAGCCTGTCATATAATATACTTTGGTTCAGTGGTTCAGTCATGTCCGACTCTTTGCAACCCCATGGACTGCAGCATACCAGACTTCCCTGTCCTTCACTATCTCCTGGAGTTTGCTTGAACTCCGGTCCATTGAATCGGTGATGCTATCTAACCATCTCATCCTCTGCTCCACTCCAGTACTCTTGCCTGGAAAATCCCATGGATGGAGGAGCCTGGTGGGCTATGGTGCATGGGGTTTTGAAGAGTCGGACACGACTGAGTGACTTCACTTGCAATTTTCACTTTCCTGCATCGGGGAAGGAAATGGCAACCCACTCCAGTGTTCTTGCCTGGATAATCCCAGGGATGGGGGAGCCTGGTGGGCTGCTGTTTATGGGGTCGCACAGAGTTGGACACGACTGAAGTAACTTAGCAGCAGCAGCAGGGGCAGCAGCATCCTCTGTCATTCCCTTCTCCTCCTGCCCTCAATCTTTCCCAGCATCAGGGTTTTTCCCAATGAACTGGCTCTTTGCATCAGGTGACCAATACTTGCTGTCCATGAAATTCCGGGGTGTGCAATCACAGTTACCTGCAAACACAGCTACCCAGGTGTCTCAGGGGTAAAGAATCCGCCTGTCAATGTAGGAGCCACAGGTTCAATCCCTGGGTTTGGAAAACCCCTGGGGAAGGAAATGGCAACCTACTCTGGTATTCTTGCCTGGGAAATCCCAAGGACAGAGGAGCCTGGCGAGCTATAGTCCATAGGGGTCACAAGAGTCGAACACAACTTAGTGACTAGACAACAACAACAACAACAAATCACAGCTATTTATTAAACTTGACAGACGAATCATTAGAGAGTGTCTCCCTGAATTTCACTTTACACACTTTGAAAAACTCAACCAGAGTCTCAGGGGACTTTGGTCATATAATTGATTTCTTTTATCATATCACACACCATAGGATCCAGGTTCTGGATCAAGTTCAAAAGTCATCACATTACTAGCCTTTAACGTCCACAAATGTAGTTGAACTTGTTTTTCACAATAGCTAGAGACTAGTTGAATTAATCTATCATAATTGCTAGAGACTGGAGGTTTTTGTCCCCTTATATTCATATATTAGTTCCTAATGTCCAGCTTGATGGGTTTGGGAGGCAGGGCCTTTGGGCTGTGATTAGGTCAGGAGGTTGGAGCCCTCTTGAACGGGATTAGTGCTCTTATAAAAGAGATATTATGCATACATTAAGAAGATGGTCATCTATAAACCAGGGATAAAGCTCTCAACAGTCACTGTATCTGTAGGTGCCTTGATCTTTGACTTCCCAAGACTCCAGAACTCGGAAATAAATGTCTATTGTTTCTAATGCCTCAAATCGCTCTCTACCACCAGCCTCAAAAGCTTAAGAAAGCATTCCTTTAAAACGCTCAGCAGAATCCACTCTAACTCAGGCATACATAGTGAGGACTATGGGAAAGAGGGGCCAGATATACAATGAAAATTGTTGAAAGACATGATCGAGGAGTGGAGTCCGTTCAATGTTTTAAAAAACATTCCCCCTAAAGCAATCTCACAGTTAAACTTGCCATTTGAAAGGGGTGAGGGGGTTGCTTAAAATAATACAAAATGGTCTTTGGTGCTACTGTTTTCCTCTCCCTTGTGCATTCCTGAGGCAGACACAGTTATAGTTCTATTTCAAGCTTAAAAAAAAAAAAAGTAGCTCAACCTCATCCCCTGGTAATAGACCTGGTTTATCACTCCCCCCACTCAGGCATTTACACAGGAGCATGGCCGTTAATGCAGCATGTCAGTAAATGGAGACTCTCAGAGTTAAGGGTTAATCAAAATAATTTAGGTGATAGCAGTTGGCTCCCGGGAGAATCGGAGTCCTCATCAGAAGCTGGCTGCACGTGAGAGGGAAAGAAGAAAAAAATCCTGAAAGCCGTGGCTCTTTCAGCAGAAACCTCCAGGTCTCAGCTGGCACATAGGCTCAATTACTGGCTTTTAGCTTAGTGGAAAGTCAAGCCTCCCCAAGCCCACTGGTGCTCCAGGCATTTTATTGGCTCATTAAATATAGGATTTTGCTTTTCAGCTCCAGCCAAATGTGATGTGCTGTCCACACAGAAAGTATGATGAGGACTGGAATAGCTGACACACGCTTCCTTTGCCCCTTCCCGGTGCGCCTCTCTTCCCACCGCCTCCTGAAGGCTCTATTATCATCGCAGGATTCACGTGGAAATGAGCAGTGAGAGGCTCTGTTCATAAAGACTCCCGCCTCAATTCGTTTTCTGAAAGGTGTGTTTTCAGCGTGTGTGGGTGAGCTTATGTCACTCAGACATATTTCCTACCCCAAAAGTAGATGACAAATGAGGAAAACAGACCCAGAGGACTTAAATATTACTGAAAAAGCATCAATTAAACAAACTAAAAAGGCTTAACGTCAGAAATCATTCATGAACAAGAGAAAACACAGAAGCTGCTTGAGACAGGAGAAAGCAGAGGAGTTTTTGCCTCAATTGTTTATCCTAATTAAGGATGCGCGTGCATAGGGTTGGACTATTAGTTAAAATAAGTCGGTACAATGGAAGTGGGGGAGGGTGAAGAGTGATATCCGGGAGTCCCTGGTTTCCATCCCAGCAGACCCTGGAGGCCCCCGCCTCTCATACTTCCAGATTCTTCTTTTCTCTTTTCAAAGTAAGCAACTTAGAAAAACTGAAGAAATCTAAAAACAATCTGCAGCACCATTTGTCACACACATAAGCCTACTACATTATTTTTGAAATAGTAAGTATTAAACCAATAAACTGATATGGATGAACTTTCGGTAAAACTGAACACTTTATTAACATGGCACTGCTGGTATTTAAAGTGGTGAAACACTTAGCAGAGGAAACCAGAGAGCAGCTGGTAATAGGCAATAACAACCAAAAATAAGTTTATACCTTCTGACTAAGTGCGCAGAAGAAAAAGTCATATATTGGAATTTATGTAAAAAAAGAAAATTAGTGAGCCCTGTTAGACCTCATGTTAAATAGTTATTCCTAAAAGAGATGAATAGGGAATTGTCTTCAGTTACAAACTTCAACCCCTTCCTCTCTAGTAGTGGAAGACACATTTCCTGAGACACGTGCTGGGTATGGCAGTAACACACAGAGGAGGGAAAAGAAATGAAGGGGCCTCAATCCCAAACACTGGAAGTCTGTGTCTGTTTCTGAGAGTAAGAGAGATAGTCCCTGTATTCATGATGCCTACTGTGTCCCAGTGATTCCAGGCAAAAGTGGTGGTGTAGGCAATGGCCCCAAAGGATGAAGTAGCCTCATGTATTTGGAGAGCTAAATGTAACATGGTATTTCTGGAGGTAGATAGAGGGAGTGAGGTGAGAAGAGAGGCCAGGCTGTTGGGGAACTTGTACACCAGAAAGGCTGCTGAGATTTCACCCTGTCCTTGATGGAGGCTCACTGAAGGATTTGGACATGGTTGACCAAATTAGGTACGCATTTTACAAAGGTGATTCTGTTGCCAGTGTGGAAAATGACATGGGTTGGGGTTGGAGGAGCAACTAGATTGGAGGCAGTGAGACCAAATAGGAGTCTACTGCAATAGTCCAGGTGAGGAATCCCCAAGGTTTGAACTAGGTGAGCACCAGAGGGGACAGAGAGAAGATGAATTCAAAAGATCTGCTCCAGCAGGTCTTTACCATTCACGAGGGAATTCTCCCTGCAAACTCCCAGTGAATGAATATGGCGGCGTCTATAGAAGTTCTTGGAGAAGGCAATGGCACCCCACTCCAGTACTCTTGCCTGGCAAATCCCAGGAGGCTGGTAGGCTGCAGTCCATGGGGTCGCTAGGAGTCGGACACGACTGAGCGACTTCACTTTCACTTTTCACTTTCATCCATTGGAGAAGGAAATGGCAACCCACTCCAGTGTTCTTGCCTGGAGAATCCCAGGGACTGGGGAGCCTGGTGGGCTGCCATCTCTGGGGTCGCACAGAGTCGTACATGACTGAAGCGACTTAGCAGCAGCAGCAGCAGCATAGAAGTTCTTGACTTTCTCCCCCCAAATTTGTTTCAAGTTTCCTGTCCTGTGCTCGACAAAATACCACAATGGCTTCTAATTGTTTTATTAAATCTTTCTCTTCCATTTGACTAGCTTTTGCACTCAAACTGGAATGTCCATAGCACTCCTTTCACTTCACTTCTACATATTAGCTTTACAATACCTTACATTAAATTTTGTCTCAGGATATAATGAAATAACACTTGTAAAGCAGTTGGTACAGTATCTGGGACAGAGGAAGCATTTAGAAAGTGTTTAGCAACACAACGTAATTTAAGTCATGCAACTACTTTTTTTTTTTTTTCAGTTAATGGATATGAACCTCTACCTTAGGTCAAATGGATTTTAAATAAAATTTCAGGATGTGTACAAATATACGAAAATAAGGGTTTTGATACACAGGCATCAAATAGCTTATGTTAAAAACAATATAGTGCACTAGTAAATAAGGATGCCCAATTGTTAAGTGGAGAGAGTTGAATATATAGCATGATCTTATTTGCATAAGGAAATAGAAAAATTTTGTCTTAAAAAATATTAAATTTTGCAACTCAAAGTATCTCCTTTTATTTTCAGAAAAAAAAAAGTGATGAAAAAATTCAAAATTGTTTCAGGGAAAGTACTCGTGAGTTATTTTCGGGATACCATGGTTTATATCGGCCTACAACATTTTTGGAGACTTTTGTTGGCAACACCAGTTCTCATGCTGAGAGTGGTTAAGGATGATGTGAAGGGATTTCTCAGCTGCTGCTGAGGTGATTTTAGGTCCATGCTCTGTAAACACATGTATTTATGGTGTGCAGTTTTTGTTTCTTAGTTTTTAATCTTTTAAGAGTTTACGTGTCTGTCAAATGTCATTTAATGTCACTGTGATTCCTGCAAACTGCAGATTCTACACCTGTTATACAAACAGAGGTTATCACCCACAGTGAAGCAAACTGAAAGGGTCACTTCCCTGAGGAGCTGCTTCGCCGGAGGAAAAGCAGCAGCACAATGTCGTTAACATGTAAGAGCCAAGACTGAAACGCCCCTCAGTGAGACACATGATACGAGCAAGAATTCCTTGAGATGCAAATGAACGTAAGCGAGAGTAGTACAGCTAAGGTCTTGTTACTGAAAGTACAGTTTTCTAATCAACAGCATCAGCGTCACCTTGGAGCCTCCAAGAGATACAGAATCTCAGTCCCTACCCCAGACCACCTGGATCAGAATCTGCATTTCAACAAGATCACCTGGTGATTTGTGCTCATTTCACACGCAAGCAAGGTCATGCTCAAAATCCTTTAAGCTAGGGCTCAACAGTATATGAACCAAGGACTTTCAGATGTACTAACTGGATTTAGAAAAGACATCCGTTGGATCATAGAAACAGCAAGGGAATTCAAAAAAAAAAAAAAACCTACTTCTGCTCCATTAACTACACTAAAGCTTTTGACTGTGTGGATCACAACAAACTGTGGAAAATTCTTAAAGAAATGGGAATACCAGAGCATTTTACCTATTTCCTGAGAAACCTGTATGTGGGCCAAGAAACAACAGTTAGAACCAGGAATGGGACAACTGACTGGTTCAAAATTGGGAAAGGAGTATGTCAAAGCTATACATTGTCACCTTGCTTATTTAACTTATATGCAGAGTACATCATGCAAAATGCTGGGCAGGATGAATCATAAGCAGTAATCAAGATTGCTGGGAAAAATATCAACAACCTCAGATAAGCAGATGATACTACTCTAATGAAAGAAAGTGAAGAGGAACTAGAGTCTCTTGAGGAGCATGAAAGAGGAGAGTGAAAAAGCTAGCTTAAAACTCAACATTCAAAAAATGAAGATTATGGCATCCAGTCCCATCTCTTCATGGCAAATAGGTGGGGGAAAAGTGCAAACAGTGACAGACTTTACTTTCTTGGGCTCCAAAATCACTGCAGACAGTGACTGAAGCCATGAAATTAAGATGCTTGCTCCTTGGAAGAAAAGCTATGACAAACCGACACAACATATTAAAAAACACACATCACTTTGTTGTCAAAGGCCCGCAGTCATAGTTATGGCTTTTCCAGTAGTCATGTAGAGATGTGAGAGTTAGACCATAAAGAAGGCTGAGCACTGAATAACTGATGCTTTCAAATGGTGGTGCTGGAGAAGACTCTTGAGAGTCCTTTGGACCTCAAGGAGATCAAACCAGTCAGTCCTAAAGGAAATCAACCCTGAATATTGAAAGGACTGATGCTAAAGCTGAAGCTCCAATACTTTGGCCACCTGATGCAAAGAGCTGGCTAATTGGAAAAGACCATGATGCTGGGAAAGACTGAGGACAGGAAGAGAAGGGGGCAACAGAGGATGAGATGGTTGGATGGCATCACTGGCTCAATGGATAAGTTTGAGCAAACTCCAGGAGATAGTGAAGGGCAGGGAAGCCTGGTGCACTGCAGTCCATGGGGTCACAAAGAGTCGGATATGACATAGCAACTGAACAACAGCAACCAGATGATTTGTGAGCACATTAGCACTTGAGGAAGCATGAGTTTAAATCAGTGGCTTATTTGGTCATCGTCATTAACATTTTTTTTTTTTCACGGAGAAACATTTTATATATTCTTTTTTTTTTTAAGCTCATATTACTTCAGCATAACTATTCTATCCACTTGAATGTATACCTCTAATGCTGCTGTTTTTCTTATGGAAAATTCATTTGTATTTTTTTTTAATGGCCCACTTTTAGGAAACTAATCATCACTTCCATTGAAAGAAGAAAATATTATAATGGATGGACTTTAAAAGGAACTCAAGAGGGCTGCCAACCACAAAGTCAAAGATTTACTGGGATGCAGAATTGACTTGACTAAGTGAAACTGGATATGGAGGCAAATGCAAGAGGAATTGTGAAGAGCAGCACCTTGATTTCTGGCTGAGGCAAGAGGATGGAGGCTGGAACCCATTCACCAATGAAATATGTAAGGTTTTGGAAGGAAAAACCATATGTTCAATTTTTGGATATGGTGAGGGTTTGTACACTTTCCAGATGGAGATGTAAAAAGGCTGCTGGATATAACAGGTCAGACTCAGGAAAGAACTTTGAGTTGATAAGAGGGTAGGGCCCTTATAATAGGCCCAGAGCAGGGTCCTACAGCATCAGGATTAAGGTCTGGTATCTTCACTTTATCTCTATCCAGTACCATCCATTTAATAACCAGGGTCCCTCTGACATTTTCCACAATGTTCATGCAATCCAGGACCTGTCAGGACTGATATGATGTATCCACAACCATATCATCTCTACTCCTTAGCAGTGGAGGGACTGCCAAGTCCTTCTTATGAAGGTTGTGAAATTCCCTTAGTAATGTCTGACTCTTTTGACCCCATGGACTATATAGCCCATCGAGTTCCTCTGTCCATGGGATTCTCCAGACAAGAATACTGGAGTGGGTTGCCATTCCCTTCTCCAGGGGATCTTCCTGACCCAGGGATCAAACCTAAGTCTTCTGCATTGCTGGCAGATTTTTTCACTGAACCACCAAGGAAGCCCTTTTATGAAGGCTATCTGGGGGCAACTTTAGGAAATTTGCACCAAAGTGGATTGGATCCATTGAGGAAAAATGCAGGTTTCTTATATGATCCTTAGCCAGGTGACGACTGGACTTCTCCCCCAAATTCTTCAGCCTAAAACCAGAGGGAGCTATAGCTACTTCACTGACATGTGCCAGATGTACATCTGATAACTTGTACACATCATGGTTTTCTTTGAGACATTTCCTGACAACTGCACTGGTGCCCTTCCTTCTGAAATAAATACTGACCTTAGACTAAAGCAGAATTTAGCCCTGAAAGGTAAAGTCTGAAAGCTACAAGTAAGAAAAGAAGGTAATGTATTAGGTAGTGTCTTCCTAAAGTATGGAATCGTTAACAAAAATCTTTCAGAGAAAAGTTAACTTTTTTGTATATTTAATTCTAATTTTTGGTTTTTTAAATCCTGACAGTGCAGCAAGGAAAGGCATTGCTTTAAATTGGTACAATAAATTCGAATCATCTCAAAGAGAAACTATTCTGTGCATTTGGGTTTTTGAATTTTTCAAAAATTTCTCTAGTATACAATATCAAGTACAGAACTCAGGTTTATTGGGATAATTTTTCTTTTATAAATAGCACCACTTCTGGACAACAGGACTGCTGCAGGTGCAGAAGAAAAAGCACATTCATCCTCATTTCATAATGTTTCTTTAATTAAAGGGGATATTTAAATTCTAAAAATAGACAACCTGATTTAAGCAGGAATGAAATAGCACATTTCGGGGAGGAGCTTGTGTTTCAGCTGAGCTTGGCTATTTGGGGGACTCACTGCTTCTTTCTATGTGGAGGCTATTTTCCCAGAATCAGAGAAGAGGTGCCTGTGAAAGGTAAATACCATTTCAATGTTAAAGCAGGATCTTTCATTTGGGCCCAGTGTCTTGCCTCTGATGCTCTCTAATCTCATCAAAACCAACACAGGAGGAGAAAGCAATTTAACAAAAATATATTTAGTCAGTGGTCACATGTCTTTTACATAAACTCATGGAAAGTATCCAAATAACTTAATCATTTTGCTAGGTAGCTTTTCAAGTTACCGTCTACTTTCAGTAAACATACATAGGAAACTCAAATGAGACCACAGAGATGGGAACAGGGATGTAACCATTCACCAGCTTGGAAGAACCTGATCACAATAAAATCAGCTGCTCAGGCAGCTTCTTCTCATATTTGGCCACTTTGACCACAAAAGAAACTTCTCATGGATTTCACATAATTAATGATTCCATGAGCTTCCTTCTTTAATGACAGGCACAGCAAAATATGACTTCAAAGATTAGGTGGAGGAGATTTTATGGCCCTTGCCAGACTCCATTTACAGACCTGCTTGTCAGGAGCTGTTCCGTATCCTTCACATACAGTACTTCATTTGACCCTCGTATTGTCCCTAGGAAGTCAAGTTTCATTTCTAGAGATGCCTATCATTTTCTCTTTACTCTCACCTGCGTATCATCATATTTCAGGGAGGGGTTGGCTTTCATATGACAAAATCCTGATCCACCACTCACGATGGACTTGGCCAGAGCCAAACATTTGACCACAGGTAGGCTGTGCCAATCAAATTCATATTGTTAGGAATTCTCAGTTGGATACAGATAAACCAAGTTAGTCTCTGTTGAACATCAGAACCGATAAATGTCTGATGGAGAGGCCATGTTGGACCCATCTGCAAGTCTTTGGGGAGAATGAGAAATGAGGCAGATGAAGACTGCTTGGCCTTAGGAGAGACTGACTGACTCAGAAGTCACATTGGTGCCTGGCTGTATTTCAGTTCCTGGATTCACTTGCTTATGAGGTCTGCCACACTTCCTGTTCTTGGAGGTTCAAGAGACAGTCTGAATCCTTACAATTATTTCTCCTTTCTTCTTAAATTACCTTGAGCAAGTTTCATTCAATATAACACAATGGTCTCTATGAGAATATTCTTATTCTCATTTTGTTGAGACTCAGAGAGTCTAAGCAAGATGTTGCCCAAGATCACACAGATAGTAAAAAGTGGAATTCAACCCCAAGTTTGTGCTTTTGTCACAGATTAAATTTAGATCTAAACATTTCAACATACATTGTGTATCGTTAAAGCTATCTGAATCTACTAAGCTAGAGCCTCTGTGATTTCAGGGGTTATTACTGTGTCTTCTTAAAGTTTAATATGCAAAAACAAATGCTCACTGGAGACAGACAGGTTTCTGTACTTTCATCTCCATCATCAAGTTGAGGGAAGTGAAACTTCCTGCTTTCTAGCTGAGTTGGCCATCTCTCAAGGACTCTAATTCTAATTGCTTTTGCAGTACACAGAGACCTCCAGTAAGCTAGATGCATCTCCTCTCAAGAAAAAATTCTGTTTTCCTCTGGTCAATTTTCTATGCACAATTTATCATCACTAGACCATCCCTATTGTTTAGCTTCACAGACTCTTTCCCAGAAGAAATTGACTTTTTTTTTTTTTTCCTCTTAAGTAGCCATGAACTCAGAGTGACTGGTGTAACTTCTGTACAGCCCAGCTTCAGAGCTGAGCTATTGGCCTTCCTTTGTGGAGAATGAAAGCTCACTTAAATGATCTTACTACCCTTTCTGAGCTCCCTTCCTGGGACGGGAGGCCTCCCTCTCCATCACCCCATACAACTACTCGGCTTACAAGAATCTGGAGTCCGGCCACTCTTTGATTCAGTGATTATGTGCATGGGTTAGGTTAAGATGCTTTTATTGTTGTTCCAGGTGTTTCTATTGTCGTTCAAGCAAAAAACCATCACTTGCCACAAATCCGCTAATTATGATTACTTTAAATTCATTACACTCCAAGTATTATAACATCAACATGAATTTTAAAAGAATCATCCAGATGCCCACCACTCTAATAAATTACCTCCCTCAGTTTGTCTACATAAAAAACAAAGAAATGAGCTCTGTTTGGACACATGTATACATTTTACCTAGTTGCAATCATAACAGATGCTACTTTGTATTGAGTTTTCCTTTCGCTAACTAGCCAGGAAGCACTTTCCTCCACTGCTAATTTTTTAAATTATCATTTGAGAGGCCACATCACCCATGTCAGATGCTAAAAACTTCCAGTGCTTCCAGTTACTTCTTTAAACAATTCTCAATCTGGTAACTACTTAGCTTTTTAGGTGACAAGCTCATGGTCACATCCTGAGCACGAGTGCTGACAAGCATAGGCCATATGCAATCAAAAACCCAAATGATAACAGGAGGGCCAATGCCAGGACAGTATCAGCTTTTCATCTGCCTGGAAGTGGGTAAATACACACCCATTACTTCTTTGGCGGAAGATTTTGGGAGTTTTCTTTATACCTAATCTAGGGACCCAAAGCAAGAGATAAAGAAGCTGGGGACCAAGGCAACGAGGTCTTTTATCCTGAGTGATGCCAGTCAGGAGGAGACATGCAGTTCCTACAGTAACTCGTATTTTTCATGAGCACTTAAACGCTGTGTGCCTCTGTCTTCTGTGCAAATAGGTCCCAGATGTGTGACAGGGAAATCCAAGATTGCATTTTCTCTCTTCTGACCAGGGCTAAGACTCAAAGGCACCTGAGATACCTCTGGAACTATTAGTGGAGATCTTTGAATTTTTTTTTTTTTTCCTCTAGACCATCACTCAGTGATTCTAGAAGGCTTGTGTGTGCCTTTTTTTGGCTAGTGGAAAAGGCAGTGATTGAGGCCTGTAGGAATGTAAATGTGGGCAAGCAAAAACCTACTAATGATCCTAATACACACACTTCAAAACACATCAATTAATTTCCTTGTCAAACACAAAGACGTGGAACCACACAGTAACACAAAAAGCAAAAGGAGTTAAAAGAGAGATATTGTATGTTTCTCAGTGTGCTTATGCAGATCATCGCTCAGCCTTCCCTTTATAAGGGGATTCACTCTTCTTTCTAAGTCAAGTTTCAATGTTTAAAAGGTAGACTCTCTTGCTGCTATGTTTCTCAGGTGCCAAAAGCTCCGATATACTCAATGGGCCTATTCTGGGTCTTTCTTGATTCCCAGAGAAGCCTGTCTCTGATCACCATCATTCTTCCAGATCACAAGGACTTCTGATCAGGAGCTGCTCTGTTTTGTGAGGGTCTCTATTCTATTCCTCCTGAAACAGCCTGAAATACCCTGTCTTCCCCTGCCTGTTATAGTGGTCACAATGATGTCACTCTCAGTAAGACTAAGACTAAGTAACTCAGCCATAATCAGTCACCTTGCCATTAAAGATCAGATCATTTTAAACCATAACCAACCTAGATATAATGCAGTCAACCCATTTTCCCAACAATTCTAAATTAAATATGTACATATTCAACACGTGTGCTAGGGAAACTTTTAAAGAAGGAAATACTTATGCTGAGCCTCAAAATAGGTTTTAACCTAGAGGTTTCATTACAGGTAATCTGTTGAGAGGGCTTCCCTGGGGGCTCAGTGGTGAAGAACCTGCTGCCAATGCAGGAGACTCAGGTTCAATCCCTGGGTTGGGAACATCCCCTGGAGAAGGAATGGCAACCCACTCCAGTATTCTTGCCTGGGAAATCCCATGGACAGAGGGGCCTGGCGGGCCACAGTCCACGGGGTCACAAAAGAGTCAGACGTGTCCATGGGGTCACAAAAGAGTCAGACGTGACTTGGAGACAAAACAACAACAATAATCTGTCGAGCATGACAGACAGCTTTAAAGTTACCCACTCGTGGTAACTTGAAAAACTTGAATTTTAATTAAAAACCTTAGTTAAAATGAAAAACTAAGGTGAACGGACTTTCCTCCTCTCTTATTCGCCTCGACCGCCCTGGCGTTTGGCGTTTTTGTCCACCTGCCCCTCCAGCCCTGCCCTGGCTCCGGGCACCCACAACTACGTTAGCTTTGCTCTTGCCGCTGCGCCTTTACCGCTCTCTTCGTGGTTTCTTCCTGTTTCTTCAGGGGGTTCATTCACTCCAAATGCCTGCGATTATCATCTGCATGTGGCTTCTTAGGAGTATCATCTGCACGTGGCTTTCTGCAAGTAACAGAAACCAAAACTGAATCAGTATAAAAGTGTAAAAGATACTGAAGGATCCCGGGCAAGAATGAAGCTGTGCCTTAGGAAGCCCTGAGAATAGGGACTCAAAAGATGTGAGCTTTTCTTCTTTTGCCTATTTTGTTTTCTTTTTGTGTCCATTTCATTTTCCTTTGTGCAGACTGAATTTACATCTCTTTCATCACAGAGACCACGGAGACAAGGCTCTAGCATCTGGGTTTCAATTCCAAGTTTCTAAGAAAGGAGCTTGATTGGCTCAGCTTAGCCTTGGGTCTTGAATGAACCAATTTTGACTGTGGGTCCAGTCAAGGGAAAGAGTAAGCTGCTCACCTAGGACTGACCAACTATGACTAAGTGGTCATTAGAACACAGTAGCTCTGGTCACCTCCAGACTTAATCTTTTACCTGGGAACAGAAAAATGAGTTCAATATTGTCACATGCTGCCACCTCAAATTCAACAAACTTACCCCTGACAGAGCTTCCCTGATGGCTCAGTTGGTAAAGAATCTGCCTGCAATGCAGGAGACCGCGGTTTAATTCCTGGGTCATGAAGATCCGCTGAAAATGGGATAGGCTAATCCCAGGGACGTGGAGCCTGGTAGGCTGCTGTCTATGGGGTCGCACAGAGTCGGACACGACTGAAGTGACTTAGCAGCAGCAGCAGCACCCACTCCAGTATTCTTGAGCTTCCCTTGCGGCTCAGCTGGTAAAGAATCCACCTGCAACGTGGGAGACCTGGGTTTGATCCCTGGGTTGGGAAGATCCCCTGGAGAAGAGAACAGCTACCCACTCCAGTATTCCGGCCTGGAGAATTTCACGCCTGAGAAACCCAAACCATCGGCACTTCCAGGATTATGTTCCTCGACAGTTGCAGGTTAAAATCTTTACGGTTCTCCAAAGTTGGTATTTTTTAGGCAGTTAAGTATATTAGTTTATTTTCCCTTTAAATCATGCATTCCTTTGTATCTCCTATGTTTTTCATAGGACTCCAATATAAACTAAAAATTGAAAAAGTCAAATACTAGAACTGAAAAAATTAATAAATAAATTTCAAAATGTAAAAACATAACATATTAGTTCATAAGATTAATGAGAATAGTAGGGGAAAGCCTCTTTATGATCTGAAATTAACTAATTAATCCCAAGTGAAATGCAAAGCAGGTTGCCAGATGGTCTATTAATTATCAATTGTAATAAAGTAATTACATCTTCTTATGATGCTGTCACAACTTTGGTGTTAATGACCATACTCTCGGTGACAGTAAAAAGCCAAAGTGACACCCCAAAATGCATCTGATGATAACCTTATTTCTTTGTATGTGAAGTTGTTGTACTCCTATTTTCACAAATTACAGAAAGAGAATTGTTTTTGTGAACTATCTTCTTGGGAACATAATTTTTAGACTGATCCTGTCATCACAGATTTATGTCCTATGTAAAGTATTTGCCATATTTCAGTTTGTGAAGAAAATAAACAAAGACTCATTGTTTCACCCATTTTTCAAGAGGCATCACCTTAACCATACTCACAGGTGCATAGTTAAGTGTAATCATGTTTGCCAGTTAGATCACCCCTCCTAGGGGAGAAACAAAGGTAGAAAGCCAAATGCCATCCGAGTATAAAATGTACCTCCTTTTCCAAAGAAATAAGCACTAATCTAACTCAAAATTACATTATAAAGTGGATAACTTTTCATGTACATGTACCTATCAGCAAATAATCCTTTCTCACAGTCCTCCCAAAGTGTCCAACCATGAGGTCAACTCTCAACACTCATCATACATCATGTTCCTTGTAATCAGTTCCAAAAAGCTTTCATGGGACAGACAGTTGCTTCGAGAGAGTGAATCTGTGCCACAGAGGATCTGGCCAACATCAAGTCCAGCTCTCACGCCACCTGTTTTCTTTGGAATTCCATCTCTGTTTTAAATCTTTCATTCAATGCACTTTGGAAAAAAGCACTAAGGAGTGGCAACCCTAATTTGTTGCACTTTTTGTTTCATACCATGGGAAACCATCTATGCAAACAGATGCGAGCCAAAAGATGTATTTTTAACAGCATGGTTGGTTTGTGTTCCTCCCACTTGTTCAACATAGTAACACATCATTAAAAACTTAAGAGGGATCCACACTTTCACTGTCTAATGGGAGCATTAAGGGGAGAACAGCCACAGATTTTCATTCATCTTTCTCCTGTTCCCAGCACAGGATGTTGGGAGTCACAGGAGAAAAACACATCAAAGATGAACAAAAAGCATATTGTCAGATGTGCATACAAAAATTAGACATAATTTTGCCCCCCACCCATGCAAAGTTGCTATAAGTCAATCAGAAGTACTATTTTTCAATTTAAAATGTTAAGCCACGTTACAAGAAATATTATCAGACTGGGCAGTGGAAAAAAAAATCAAACTATGGTTTGAGAGCCTACCCCAAAGTTCAATTACAAAAAAGAAATCTCCATATAAAGAATACTGTTTTGTATTATAAGCATAAACATTTTAAAGAGCTATTAATTGGGAAAAAATTGACACTAAAGAAGTGCAAATTGATGTATATTGCCGATTACAAATTGCACTTGCCATCGACCTCTATAAGGATTAAATCGTGAGCCGCTGCAGCTGCTGACCTTCAACACCCCATGAAAGGAGTTCAGGATGGAGGTCAAGAATGAGGCGTTTGGAAACAAGGCCATTTGCCACAACATGGATGGACCTAGAGTGTCATACTGAGTGAAGCAAGGCAGACAAAGAAGGAGAAATATCATATGCCATCCCTTACATGTGGAATCTAAAAAGAAATGATACAAATGAATGTACGTACAAAACAGAGACTCACAGACTTAGAAAACAAACTCATGTTTGCTGGAGTGAAGGGATAGTTCAGGACTTTGGGAAGGTCATGTACACACTGCTATATTTAAAATGGATGACCAACAAGGACCTATTGTACAGCACATGGAACTCTGCTCAATGTTCTGTGCCAGCCTGGATGGGAGAGGGGTTTGGGGGAGAATGGAAACATGTATATATATGGCTGAGTTCCTTCACTGTTCACCTGAAACTATCATTGTTAAATGGCTATACCCCAATACAAAATGATTTTGATATTAAAAATAATAAAAATAAATTTAAAAAAAAAAAGAATGAGAACTTCTGTGCTCTGGGGGAAAAAAATGACAGAATAGGTCTTCAGATAGCTATTTTCAGGAGATGATTTCTTTTTTCTTTTAGCTTTCAACTCACACAGCAATCAGCTTTTATTTTTCATATTTTTTGAACTTTTTATTTTGTGTTGGTGTATAGCCAATTAACAATGTCGGGATAGTTTCAGGTGAATAGCGAAGGGACTCAGCCAGACACATACACGTATCCATTCTCTCCCCAACCCCCCTCCCATCCAGGCTGGCACATAACACTGAGCAGAGTTCCGTGTGCTGTACAATAGGTCTCTGTTGGTTATCCGTTTTAAATCTAGCAGTAGGTACATGTTCACCCCAAACTTCCTAATTCCCCCTTCTCACCCTGCCTCCTCCCCCAACTCTGGCAACCATAAGTTCATTTACAAGTTCTAACTGTAAGTTCTAACTCTGTTGAGTCCAGGAGATTTCTTGAGCTGAACCCGTGTATCCCCTCATACCAGAAAAACACTGAAAGCATCAGTTGTGACATTTGCTCCTTGTGATTACCAGCAAGGCTCTACTGTGTGCCTGACTGCACGTACCCTCCTTCACTAAGATCATATATAATGCTGACCTTGCCCGTTCCTCTCTGGAGGAGTTTCTCAGAGCTATTTGAGATGCTGTCTCCTGGGATACAGTCCTCATTTTGCCTCCAGTAAAACTTTACTCACAACTCTCGCATTGTGCTTTTCTTTTTCAGTTGACAATATTTCCATTTCCATAGTCACACATTATTTTTCAGTGCATACCACAGGAAAAGGTCAAAGATTACGTTTCAACTCTAAAGTCTGCAAAGTACACAGAAAAGCATGACAAAAACCAGAAGCGAAACCACAACAGGCGCGGCTTCAGAAGATCTAGGTTCAGGCCTGTCTTCCACTCTCCATGGCTGGGTGGCTTTAGCAAGTAACCTCTCTGGGTCCACCTTGTCTCAACTCACAGGCAAGACTTGTTTCAGTTCAAAATATTCTGTATTCCAAATCCTTCATCAGATTTATAAAAGCAACCTAGTCTATACCTATTGTGCTTTTGGCACATTTCTGAATTACAGAAAATCTGTTCATAAGCAGTTAGGTATATTCTACAGATAATATTAACACTACTGTAAATTGCATTTATAAGACTTGTTTTGAGGGGAAGAAGAATTAAGGCTGGGATGGATGTTGGTAAAAAATCAAATTATGGTTTGAAAGCCTACCAAGAACTTCTGAAGTATTCATGAATAAATTGAATTTTAAATTGTTTTCAAAAATGAAAGAAAAGGAGAAATCAGAGGAGGGAAATCTGATATTATGGGAAGAGTAGGAACAGCTAACTTTTCTGTGAGAAAATATTCCCTGAAATACAGTAGTTTAGAGTTAAGTGGAGTTTTATGTTTGTTTTATTTTTTTTTAATAAGAAGTTATCCACTGAAATATTTATATTAGATTCACTGAACTATTTATATTAGATCCGCATTCCTTTTTCTCATTTCTCACTGCATATTAATCTTATTTGTTTTACCACTCTTTTGAGATTATTCAGGTTTTCCATCACGGTGCTTCTTACGGTATTCTTACAGTATTCCTAATCTGAAAATAAAAATATATTACGTCTGCTTTTAAGCTCGGAAAGTCAAGTTTCCAATATGAAAATTATTATCAATAAGTAAACCAAAACTCATGTAAGAAGCCACTCTGGGACAAGAATTTTGGCCTTTGAGCCCTGAGCCTATTTTTATTTTGATGTATTCCATGTTTATTTTTGCCTCATACTCCACTAAAAAAAAAAAGCAGCAGTAAACATGTGATGATCAGCCTTTGTATTTTCACAATTAAGGTACTGTTTTTATGTTAAGTTGAACTTTTTTCCCTGGGGCATTAGAGAAATCTCATGTAAGAACTCTCAAGATGCTTCAAATACTAATAATAGATAAGATCCTGCCCAGAAAATCTTACTTTCTCAATATCATTTAGATTCACTTGGGAACATGAAGATGAATAATGCTAATTATTGTTTCAGAAAGCACAAAATATTCTAGGCTGTGGTAAAAAGTATATGGAATGCATAAAAAGTGAAATTTTTTTTTTAAACACTGAGAAATGTTTACTGTTTTCACTTGAGGGCTCTATAGCAAGCAAACAAAAAACTCCCAATAAAATAGAAAGATTTTTGAGAAAAATATCACTGATGAAAAAATTTTAGGAAGCAAGAATTATTCTGCTTGAAGAAAAAAAAAATTTAATACTTAAGTTTATGCCTTAAGATTTATGAGGAGTTTTCTGAATACAGTTGATCAGGTTCATACACATTAAAAATAAAGTTAAATTAAAAGCACTGGTATGTAGAGGGGGCGAGCAGGAGGGATTAAACTGGGAGACTGGGATTGACATATATACGTTACTATATATAAAATAGATAATTAATAAGGACCTACTGTATACCACAAGCAACTTGACTTAAGACTCTGTAATGGTTTATGTGGGAAAATCTAAAAACAAGTGGATATATGGATAGTGGATTCATTACATTGTACCAAAGAAACTAACACAACATTGTAAATCAACTATATTCCAATATAAAGTAACAACAACAACAAAAGCACTGGTATGTAGGCTGCTGCTGCTGCTGCTGCTGCTAAGTCACTGCAGTCGTGTCCGACTCTGTGCGACCCCATAAACGGCAGCCCACCAGGCTCCCCCGTCCCTGGGATTCTCCAGGCAAGAACACTGGAGTGGGTTGCCATTTCCTTCTCCAGTGCATGAAGTGAAAAGTGAAAGTGAAGTCACTCAGTCATGTCCGACTCCTAGGAACCCCATGGACTGCAGCCTACCAGGCTCCTCTGCCCATGGGGTTTTCCAGGCAAGAGTACTGGAGTGGGTTGCCATTTCCTTCTCCAGGTATGTAGGCTAGATATGTTAAATCTCCTCTTTCAGAGATACCTAAAAGGAACAGATTCTTATATTTCAAAAATCTGGCTTTGGAATAGAGCAGAGAGACACCCTCAAAATGCTTTCTATGCAATAATAGGACACTAAGTTCAGATGATTTCCACGAACCTCTAAACTTCAGTTAATGTAATAAGCAAAAGAGAAAAAAAAGAGAGAGAGAGAGAGAAAGAGTATCTGTCTTCCTCACAGGATGCTTATCAGTTTAATACAACCGACATGAATTGTTAATGTATGAAAAAAAATGCTAAAATTGTCACGACACAGTCTCCACTCTTGGTGAGTATAATCCAGCAATAGAGGCAGTACGCACGACTCTAATATTAATGTAAGCCAGACTGACTGAAATCCTGTAATGGAGGAATAAATCAATAGTGCTATACTCTTCTTCCTGAGGAGAAAATGATCAGTCGCAACGGCAAGGGTAGGAAAGGTTTCACAGGAAAAGCAACATCTGAGCTAAACTTGGAGGATAAGAAAGAGCTCAGAAGAAAAGAGATACAGGGGAAAGGGCATCAGTCTTGGAGTTAACATCCGGGTTCTGCTCCACATTTGCCCGCACCATTCACCCGCCTAGAGGCATTTCCGGCACAGGAAGGGCCCTGAACACGGGGCTTTGTCCGCCTTGCTGTTGGCTTAGACAGGGAAGAACAGCAAAGCCTACTTACAGTTTTATGTGGGCTGAGTTGCTTTTGCCTACTTGTGCACAGCAATGAGACCAACCCATGAGATTCTGGCCTGAATCCTGGTCTTCATGTTCTACTCCCCAAGTGGGGAGAACCCATGCTTTAGGATAGTAAGCCCCGATCTTGCCAACTGCCACATTCTTTTAGTTGAGGGCCACAGATAGATACCTGCCATCCAATTTTAGCTGCTTTAATTGGATAAACTCATTGTTTGTCATTCTTCCCACATATCTTTTAAAACTGTACTGGTTGTACTATTCTATCCGTTTTTCATTTAAGGTATTAACTTTAAAAAATTTAACTTTCCATTTTTACTCTCCATTCCTCCCCTCATTTTTTACTTTTAACAGAGAACAAAAAGCAGCAATAAGGGAGCATAATAAGGATAGTCCTACAGCTAGTCCTGCCTCAATCCAGGAAAATTAGTACAGCTAACCCATGCATTCCACATTAGCTCAGCATAAATATTTTCAGGGCTCAGGTTTAGATTTCTGAATGGGAGCAAACCTATTTACACACGAATCCAGCCTTCAGGATCCAAATTTTGCATCTGAAAATATGGATATTATACAAATTGTTAAAAACATTAAGATCCAGTAAATAAACAGGCAAAGTAAAAAAAGAACATTCACAAAAGACACTATAGTAAAAATGTAGGGAAAAAATGATTAACTACTACATATATATATATATGACTATGCCAAAGGCTTTGACTGTGTGGATCACGATAAACTGTGGAAAATTTTGAAAGAGATGGGAATACCAGACCATCTGACCTGCCTCTTGAGAAACCTATATGCAGGCCAGGAAGCAACAGAACTAGACATGGAACAACAGACTGGTTCCAAATAGGAAAAGGAGTACGTCAAGGCTGTATATTGTCACCCTGCTTATTTAACTTCTATGCAGAGTACATCATGAGAAACTCTGGACTGGAAGAAGCACAAGCTAGAATCAAGATTGCCGGGAGAAATATCAATAACCTCAGATATGCAGATGATGCCACCCTTATGGTAGAAAGTGAAGAGGAACTAAAGAGCCTCTTGATGAAAGTGAAAGAGGAGAGTGAAAAAGTTGGCTTAAAGCTCAACATTCAGAAAACGAAGATCATGGCATCTGGTCCCATCACTTCATGGGAAATAGATGGGGAAACAGTGGAAACAGTGTCAGACTTTATTTTGGGGGGCTCCAAAATCACTGCAGATGGTGACTGCAGCCATGAAATTAAAAGACGCTTACTCCTTGGAAGAAAAGTTATGACCAACCTAGATAGCATATTCAAAAGCAGAGACATTACTTTGCCAACAAAGGTCCGTCTAGTCAAGGCCATGGTTTTTCCAGTGGCCACGTTTGGATGTGAGAGTTGGACTGTGAAGAAAGCTGAGCACCGAAGAATTGCTGCTTTTGAACTGTGGTGTTGGAGAAGACTCTTGAGAGTCCCTTGGACTGCAAGGAGATCCAGCCAGCCCATCCTAAAGGAGATCAGCCCTGGGTGTTTTTTGGAAAGAATGATGCTAAAGCTGTAACTCTAATACTTTGGTCACCTCGTGTGAAGAGTTAACTCATTGGAAAAGACTCTGATGCTGGGAGGGATTGGGGGCAGGAGGAGAAGGGGACGACAGAGGATGAGATGGCTGGATGGCATCACTGACTCGATGGACGTGAGACTGAGTGAACTCCGGGAGTTGCTGATGGACAAGGAGGCCTGGCGTGCTGTGATTCATGGGGTTGCAAAGAGTTGGATACGACTGAGCTACTGAACTGAACTGAAAGACATCTCAAGTGAACTATTTCACTTGGGCTAATCACTTAAACTCATCTGTAAAACAGGTATGCTCTGGGTTTTGCCCATATCACAAGGTGGCTGGAGGTGGAAAGCGCTTATTCTATGATGCCATCTAATAGAATTTATACCAAGAAAATGAGCTCAAAGAAGGAAAAGCTGCCAACTGACTGGACTACTGTAGAAATCTCATAAGGGGTCTTCCTGTTTCCATCCTTGTGCAACGTGAACCCCCGACCCTCTCCACCACCCAGCACAATCTATTTTCAACTTAGCAGTGGCAGCGACCCAGTCCTCCGCTCAGGACTCTCCCGTGGGTCCTCATTCATAACCAGAGGCCAAGTCTTATGCTGGCCGACAAGGTCATGCAAGGCCCTCCCTGCCGCCTCTTCTGTTACTCTGCTCTGTCTCCCCTCCAGCCACACAGCCTGCTTGCTGTCCCTCCCAGCTGGCCACACTCCTACCTTAGGGCCTTTGTTGAGCGTTTCCTTTGCCTCAGTTCTGTTCCCCCTGAGACTCACAATGGCCGGTTTTGCTTCTCAACCTTTTCCCTGGCTGTCCTCTTCCTAAGATGCCTGTCTTTGACCTCCTCAGTTCAGAACTCTAATTCACATTACTAGCCCTGAATTAAAGCTGGATTTCTGATTCTCCCTTCCGTCATTCTCTTCTATATAGTATAGAATTACTTACAATGTTTATGCTTTTTCTTCCCCACACAAAATACAAGGTCCACAAGGGCAGGGGTTTTTGTCAGTTTTGCACTGATATATCCTAAAAACTTGGACTAGTACATGGCCCTTACACATAGACAGTCAATAAATAACTGTTGAATGAGTGAAGTTTAAAATAGCAAAAAGGAGGAAGCATGTCTGGAAACAGAGAGTTGGCTAATCAAAATCACAGTGATGGGATACACTCTGGACTGATGCCATTAAACCCCTGAATCTTTCTGCATTGATTGGACCCATTCAAACCAGGTACTTTAAAAAGAGGAAAGAGCCCTTTCTGTGTCAGGGATTCTGAACAGAGAAGAGGAAGCACTGGAGGCTTCCCTCGCAGGGTATGAGGACACCTGCAGAGTCTCGGCGCTCGGGAAGAGGACTGCCAGCTGCGCTGTTGGACCTGACAAGAGAGCTCAATAAATATTGTTTGACTGAAGGGAAGAACCGCTTATGCCTTCTGTCGTGGCTGCACTGGGCTCCTGGCTCCTTCTAAGGCGGGGAATAATCTGAGAAGTGGAGTTTGTTTCCAATAAATAGGGCAAATGTCAGCTCGGCCACAGAAACCCTGCCCCCGACTGACAAGGGCTCTCGTGTTTCGCGGAGCTCTCCCGCCTCCAGCTGCCTCCGCAGTCTTCCCTCCTCCCATCACAGTAGACCCACCTCTTTGCTGACTCCTCCAGGCTGTAGCATCAGAAGCAGCCGCTTCATTTTCTCTGCGTTTTAGGAAGCCAGAAGCCAGGTGTGGGGCTGTGGACCGATTATTATGGACTCTAGTAACTTTGGTAACTTACAATTCAGAACTGATTCTCATCAGGTATACAGTTTTCTGATTTGAAATGGACAATATTTTCATATATTTAATACTACTAATAAAAATTACCATTTTTAGTATTTAATACTAAACTTCATATAACATTTATTCCCTTTCATTTTTTTCCTAACAGGAGGTTGTGATAATATTATACATGAGTCCACTATGAAGGCAGACAGCCTAGTTTTCTTTCTGCTCTTTTTTAGGGTAAAGATAACCTCAAACAGAACATGAAGAAATTCCCAGTATGATCTATCCCTGTATCATCTAAACCAATGAGCTTAAAATTTTAGAAGACTGATGGGGGTGGGGTAAAACAAGGTTATGGCCTCACCCCCAGAAATTCTGATTTAACAGATTTTAGGAAAAGTCAGAAATCTGTACTTTAAGAAGTATTCTAAGTGATTCCAGAGCAAATGTTTCACAGACCCCAGGGGCAAACACCAATACACACCTTGGACAGAATATAGTAAAGAGGCTGAAAAGAACACACGTGACCCAAGAACTTAAAGATGTGATCCACTGTATCACAAGACGGCAACAATAAGTAATAAAAATAAATCAGCAGTCACAAAAGACATCTTTACCTATGACAAGGCAGTGATTTATTCCCAGAAGCAAGTCATCAAATGCTGCTATTGGTGAGCAAACAAACTGCTAAAAATGCACGTAGTCCTTGATGGAGTTGGATTTTATGAAATTCAGTGTGTTTCTTGTGTAGAATAATGGAGCAATACTAAATGTGTCATATATAAAATGATTCAGTCTGTAAGTGAAAAAAAGCTCATAAAAAATTTCAGGTATTTGCAATAATAGGTAGTTTGAGAAAAATAAATCTTGGATAGTTCATCCATTGATTTTTTTCATATCCATGGAACTGGCTGTGGATGTTACCTAAAATCCCATCCATGGGTCAGTTTTGGTTTCCTAATTTGTTTTAGGCACTTTTAAAAATGAATCATTCTTTTTCCACCCCTCCATATCCCCGCAAGAGTTTTCCTTTGTAAGTATATAGTGTAAAATCTATTCAGGTTAAAGTTAGTTCCTTGAGAATGGGCTGGGAAAAGCCAGATATGTCTGGAAGACACTCTGAAACAACATGAAATACATGTTCACTGAAATGTATCTGCCACCGTAATAACAATGACTATGTGGCAATGTAGATTCTTATAAGATAAAATTCAAAATGATGTCTTTAAGATTATAACTACGTAAAATCCTATACTATGAGGACAATTGTGATTAACTGTACTGTGGTGAGCAAGACTCATGGACCAGGTGGCATCTAAGGACTACTGACCACTAGGAGAAGGGGAGCTGAACACGACGGGCGACTCACTCTACAAGGGGCCCACCAGACACGGCTTCTTCTGCAACTCTCAGGAGATTAGTATGGCACATGTTACAAGCCAATAATCCATCCTCTGATAATTTAGCTTATTCTTTGGCACAGACCCTCTTCACAATTGAAAGTCTGTATTTAACTTACAGCTCGCTCTCTGTATATGTGGTTCCTCCATATCTGCAGTTCACACCCATGGATTAAACCAAGTATCAGAGCAGATCATGTAGTACTGTAGTATTTGCTACTTAAAAAGGGTGCATAAGACTGGATCTGCACAATTCAAACTCATGCTGTTCAAGGGACTGTATCAGTGGTTGTTCCCTGTATCTCTCTGTATGTATTATTATTTCCTTAACTTAAATCAAGTTGTTATACAAAATTAAAACCAATAGATCCTCGCTTTACATTCTTTGATGTCCATCAGAGGTTTAGACATTTCCAAAGACATCTCCTTGGAAGAAAAGTTATGACCAACCTAGATAGCATATTCAAAAGCAGAGACATTACTTTGCCAACTAAGGTCTGTCTAGTCAAGGCTATGGCTTTTCCAGTAGTCATTATGGATGTGAGAGTTGGACTGTGAAGTCTGAGCGCCAAAAAATTGATGCTTTTGAACTGTGGTATTGGAGAAGACTCTTGAGAGTCCCTTGGACTGCAAGGAGATCCAACCAGTCCATTTTGAAGGAGATCAGTCCTGGGATTTCTTTGGAAGGAATGATGCTAAAGCTGAAACTGCAGTGCTTTGGCCACCTCATGTGAAGAGTTGATTCATTGGAAAAGACTCTGATGCTGGGAGGGATTGGGGGCAAGAAGAGAAGGGGACGACAGAGGACGAGATGACTAGATGGCATCACGGACTCGATGGACATGAATCTGAGTGAACTCCAGGAGTTGGTGATGGACAGGGAGGCCTGGCGTGCTGCAATTCAAGGGGTTGCAAAGGGTCGGACACGACTGAGCGACTGAACTGAACTGAACTGAAAGACATCTCAAGTGAACTATTTCACTTGGGCTAATCACTTAAACTCATCTGTAAAACAGGCATGCTCTGGGTTTTGCCCATGTCACAAGGTGGCTGGAGATGGAGAGCAGCATGCACAGCAGGATGGAAAAGCCGCAGCATTCCGAGCCATGCAGCCGTGAATTCTACTTCTGGCTCTGAAACTTACTAGCTGTGCAACCTCGGTCAAGTCATTAAACTTCTCGGAGCCACAATGTGAAGTGGGCAATCTCTACCTTAGAGGGTATATGCACGTACAACATACGACAGATGCTCAAGAAAAGCTAGCTATTATCATGGTGGTGCCATGTAAACCATAAAACATATTATGTAAATGCAATGTGTTCATCATGATAATAGAAAGAGGAGAAAAATACAAAAACAGAACTGGCAATAGAAGCACAGTACAGGGAGTGTGCAAAGTACAAGATGTGCTTGGAGAGGAGTAACAGGACATAGCTGAAAGATAGCACTCCTGATTTTTATCCTCAAGAATGTGAAAGGCCACTAAAGGCATTTTGAGAAAAGTCTAACAAGGCAGTATCTATGCTTTAGGAAAATACTTTCTGGGAATGTGGAAGATGATATGGAGGAAGAAAAGCCAGGGGCAGGGAAACAACGTGGTTAGGAGACAAGAGGGCATGAAATTGGGCTGGAACAAGGGGAATGAGGTCAGGGGCGGTGGCCAAGAGGAGCTACCCCATGTCCGAGGCCAGGGGCGGCGGCCGAGAGGTGCTATCCCACGTCTGAGGTCAGTGGTGGCCGGGAGGAGACACCCCGTCCGAGGTCAGGGGCGGCCGGGAGAAGCCACCTCGCGCCCAAGGCCAGGGGCGGCACTCGAGAGGAGCAACCCAAGGAGCGGTGGCTGCGCAGGCACAGGAGGGCCTAGAGGAGCTATCCCACATTGAAGGTCAGGAAGGGTGCCAGTGAGGAGATACCCCTTGTCCAAGGTAAGGAGAGCGGCTGTGCTTTGCTAGAGCAGCCGTGAAGAGATACCCCACACCCAAGGTAAGAGAAACCCAAGTAAGATGGTAGGTGTTGCAAGAGGGCATCAAAGGGCAGACACACTGAAAACATACTCACAGAAAACTAGTCAATCTAATCACACTAGGACCACAGCCTTGTCTAACTCAGTGAAACCAAGCCATGCCTGTGGGGCCACCCAAAACAGGCGGGTCATGGTGGAGAGGTCTGACAGAATGTGGTCCACTGGAGAAGGGAATGGCAAACCATTTCAGTATTCTTGCCTTGAGAACCCCATGAACAGTATGAAAAGGCAAAATGATAGGATACTGAACGAGGAACTCCCCAGGTCAGTAGGTGCCCAATATGCTACTGGACATCAGTGGAGAAATAACTCTAGAAAGAATGAAGGGATGGGGCCAAAGCAAAAACAATACCCAGCTGTGGATGTGACTGGTGATAGAAGCAAGGTCCGATGCTGTAAAGAGCAATATTGCATAGGAACCTGGAATGTCAGGTCCACGAATCAAGGCAAATTGGAAGTGGTCAAACAAGAGATGGCAAGAGTGAATGTCGACATTCTAGGAATCAGCGAACTAAAATGGACTGGAATGGGTGAATTTAACTCAGATGACCATTATATCTACTACTGCGGGCAGGAATCCCTCAGAAGAAATGGAGTAGCCATCACGGTCAACAAAAGAGTCCGAAATGCAGTACCTGAATGCAATCTCAAAAATGACAGAATGATCTCTGTTCGTCTCCAAGGCAAACCATTCAATATCACAGTTATCCAAGTCTATGCCCCAACCAGTAATGCTGAAGAAGCTGAAGTTGAACGGTTTTATGAAGATCTACAAGACCTTTTAGAACTAAAACCCAAAAAGATGTCCTTTTCATTACAGGGGACTGGAATGCAAAAGTAGGAAGTCAAGAAACACCTGGAGTAACTGGCAAATTTGGCCTTGGAATGTGGAATGAAGCAGGGCAAAGACTAATAGAGTTTTGTCAAGAAAATGCACTGGTCATAGCAAATACCCTCTTCCAACAACACAAGAGAAGACTCTACACATGGACATCACCAGATCGTCAACACTGAAATCAGATTGATTGTATTCTTTGTAGCCAAAGATGGAGAAGCTCTATACAGTCAACAAAAACAAGACCGGGAGCTGACTGTGGCTCAGATCATGAACTCCTTATTGCCAAATTCAGACTCAAATTGAAGAAAGTAGGAAAACCGCTAGACCATTCAGGTATGACCTAAATCAAATCCCTTATGATTATACAGTGGAAGTGAGAAATAGATTTAAGGGCCTAGATCTCATACATAGAGTGCCTGATGAACTATGGATGGAGGTTCGTGACATTGCACAGGACACAGGGATCAAGACCATTCCCATGGAAAAGAAATGCAAAAAAGCAAAATGGCTGTCTGGGGAGGCCTTACAAATAGCTGTGAAAAGAAGAGAGGTGAAAAGCAAAGGAGAAAAGGAAAGATATAAGCATCTGAATGAAGAGTTCCAGAGAAAGGCAAGAAGAGATAAGAAAGCCTTCTTCAGCGATCAGTGCAAAGAAATACAGGAAAAGAACAGAATGGGAAAGACTAGAGATCTCCTCAAGAAAATTAGAGATACCAAGGGAACATTTCATGCAAAGATGGGCTCGATAAAGGACAGAAATGGTATGGACCTAACAGAAGCAGAAGATATTAAGAAGAGGTGGCAAGAATACACAGAAGAACTGTACAAAAAAGATCTTCACGACCCAGATAATCAAGATGGTGTGATCACTCATCTAGAGCCAGACATCCTGGAATGTGAAGTCAAGTGGGCCTTGGAAAGCACTGCAATGAACAAAGCTAGTGGAGGTGATGGAATTCCAGTTGAGCTGTTTCAAATCCTGAAAGATGATGCTGTGAAAGTGCTGTACTCAAGATGCCAGCAAATTTGGAAAACTCAGCAGTGGCCACAGGACTGGAAAAGGTCAGTTTTCATTCCAATTCCAAATAAAGGCAAAGCCAAAGAATGCTCAAACTACTGCACAATTGCACTCATCTCACACGCTAATAAACTAATGCTCAAAATTCTCCAAGCCAGGCTTCAGCAATACGTGAGCCGTGAACTTCCAGATGTTCAAGCTGGTTTTAGAAAAGGCAGAGGAACAAGAGATCAAATTGCCAACATCTGCTAGATCATCAAAAAAGCAAGAGAGTTCCAGAAAAACATCTATTTCTGCTTTATTGACTATGCCAAAGCCTTTGACTGTGTGGATCACAATAAACTGTGGAAAATTCTGAGAGAGATGGGAATACCAGACCACCTAACCTGCCTCTTGAGAAATCTGTATGCAGGTCAGGAAGCAGCAGTTAGAACTGGACATGGAACAACAGGGTTCCAAATAGGAAAAGGAGTGCATCAAGGCTGTATATTGTCACCCTGCTTATTTAACTTCTATGCAGAGTGCATCATGAGAAACGCTGGACTGGAAGAAACACAAGCTGGAATCAAGATTGCCGGGAGAAATATCAATAACGTCAGATATGCATTTGACACCACCCTTATGGCAGAAAGTGAAGAGGAACTAAAAGCCTCTTGATGAAAGTGAAAATGGATAGTGAAAAGTTGGCTTAAAGCTCAACATTCAGAAAATGAAGATCATGGCATCTGGTCCCATCACTTCATGGGAAATAGATGGGGGAACAATGTCAGACTTTATTTTGGGGGGCTCCAAAATCACTGCAGATGGTGATTGCAGCCATGAAATTAAAAGACACTTACTCCTTGGAAGAAAAGTTATGACCAACCTAGATCACAATATTCAAAAGCAGAGACATTACTTTGCCGACTAAGGTCTGTCTAGTCAAGGCTATGGTTTTTCCTGTGGTCATGTATGGATGTGAGAGTTGGACTGTGAAGAAGTCTGAGCGCCGAAGAATTGATGCTTTTGAGCTGTGGTATTGGAGAAGACTCTTGAGAGTCCCTTGGACTGCAAGGAGATCCAACCAGTCCATTCTGAAGGAGATCAGCCCTGGGATTTCTTTGGAAGGAATGATGCTAAAGCTGAAACTCCAGTACTTTGGCCAAACATGCAAAGAGTTGACTCATTGGAAAAGACTCTGATGCTGGGAGGCATTGGGGGCAGGAGGAGAAGGGGACGACAGAGGACGAGATGGCTGGATGGCATCACTGACTCGATGGACGTGAGTCTGAGTGAACTCTGGGTGTTGGTGATGGACAGGGAGGCCTGGCGTGCTGCGATTCATGGACTCGCAAAGAATCGGACATGACTGAGCGACTGAACTGAACTGAACTGAAGGGGAATGAGGCAGAGCACTGGGTCAGGAGGTGAAGAGCTAGATGGCTGTTATAACAGTCCAAGTGAAATAAAGGGGTAATGGGTATGTTAAGGGTGTAAAGTAATAGAGGATAAAGAAACATTTAGATGGCCTTCTTGAGTAAAGAAAGGAGAAAAGTGAAAATGTGAAGGTGTTAGCTGCTCAGTTGTGTCTGACTCTCTGTGACCCCACGCGCTATAGCCCATTGGACTTCTCTGTCCATGGAATTCTCCAGGCAAGAATACTGAAGTGGCTTGCCATTTCCTTTTCCAGGGCATGTTCCCAAACCAGGGATCAAACTCAGGTCTCCTGTATTGCAGGCAGATTCTTTAGACTCTTCACCATCTGAGCCACCAGGGAAGCCCAAGAAAAGAGAACGGAGATTCAATATGGTTTCAAGGGCCTGCGTGGGTGACTAGGAGAATGTTAATTCAGGAACAAGGGAGTATGAGTTTAGTTTTGTACAAGAGGAATCAAAGGCATTTAAAGAGATGTCCAATAGACCCCAGGAGAAAGACCTGAGTTTCTTATGTAGACTTGTGATTCATCACCGTAGAGATGAGAAGTAAATCTGATAGGACTCAATGAGAATCTGAGTTTAGAAGCTACAAAATAATTATAGGAAAGAGTCTTAATAAATGTAAACACATTTACACAGGACTAAGAGGACAGAGCTTGGCTAAATACGTCTCTACCAGCAGTGGACTCAAAAAGACATAACACTGTACAAAAATGAGAACCATTGTATCTATAAAAATCTTATTAGTTTACTACACTTATCCTTTTTACTTTAACCCTTAGAAATAAAAGCTAATAAAACCACTGGGTTCCTTCATGCATATAAATTAGGATTGGCCAAAACTCAGTGCTTCTCTGTTTATAATAGCCAGGACATGGAAGCAACATATATGTCTATCAGCAGATGAATGGATAAGGACATTGTGGTACATATATACACAATGGAATATTACTCAGCTATAAAAAAGAAGGCATTGAGTCAGTTCTAATGAGGTGGATGAAACTACAGCCTATTATGTACAGAGTGAAGTAAATCAGAAAGAAAAACACCAATACAGACTTTAGAAAGACGGTAATGATGACTCTATATGCAAGACAGCAAAAGAGACACAGATGTAAAGAACAGACGTTTGGACGATGTGGGAGAAGACAAAGGCAGGATGATATAAGAGAACAGCACTGAAACATGTATATTACCATATGTGAAACAGATGACCAGCGCAAGTCTCATGAATGAAGCAGAGCACTCAAGGCTGGTGCACTGGGACAACCCAGAGGGATGGGGTGGGGAGGGAGGGGGGAGAGGGGTTCAGGAAGAGGGGACACCTGTACACCCAAGGCTGATTCTCGTCGATGTATGGCAAAACCACCACAACATTGTAAAGTAATTAGCCTCCAATTAAAATAAATAAACTAATTTAAAAAAAACT
Organism: Ovis aries; assembly: GCF_016772045.2. Classification (NCBI taxonomy): domain Eukaryota; kingdom Metazoa; phylum Chordata; class Mammalia; order Artiodactyla; family Bovidae; genus Ovis; species Ovis aries. Next base: position 20,189,036 of record NC_056059.1, on the reverse strand, counting down.
CAGTGCCTCTAAACTTCTGCTATGAAATTCAACAAAATCTTTTCATATCAATAAATATTCAAAGGCAGCTAATTCAAAAATGTCAGCGTTTATTTACACATTGCATATTGCAAAAAGCTTGAAGAAAAAAAAAAGAAGTTTCAACAGGAAGTTAATTAGCAAATTCTGCCTGTTTCTAGCACTTGGGGGAGGTTGAATCTCAGCGTTCTTAGAGACTGGAATCCTGATGGCAGGCCTTCAGATGTTCTGATCACTTGCCAAGGAAGTGCCATACTTGATCTGCATTAAAATGGGGAAGCAGGGTGTTAGGGGAGGGGTAAAGAGGGAGGGAGGAGGGAAGAGAGGAGAAGACAAATTAAATTCAGACTTTCCAGAAGTGCTCAGACAGATATAAACAATCAGAACTTAGGGTGACACACTTCTATACTTAAAGTCACTCACCTTTAAACTCTGGTTCTAAGTTCTCTCATTTGGCTCAGGTCTGATATTCTAAAGGATCACACTTTATTTCATACATCTTGCTCAGTTCTTTAGTCTTTACTGATTAATACTGAAGTTAAGTATCCTAGCTGCGGCATGAAAGGTCTAGGCAAACCCTGCACTATAAAATGTGACTGCCTGTCAAATAGCCCAGATGGGATAGAATTGCAAAGAAACAATCTTACTTCCCCCTATAAGGAATAGAGCTTGCCTCCCCATGAAATCATTATCTATAGATTTGCTCCTTTCTAAACATCTTAGAACTTGGACTCACAGTAAACAGTTCTCATTTTTTCCTCCAAACTTGCAAGTTGAGTATTCTAATATTTTATATTGAAACAAAAAGACAAAAAGCCTTGCAATATTTTAAAAGATGATACATACGTATTCTGAAATTTTTACTATAGAACATTTTTATTTCTTTCTCACAATAGCTTTAAATAATGGTAATTTTAAAATTCTATTTTTAATTCTACTTTAAATTTTGATTTTAACATCTTCTGTTAAAATGAGTGGGGATTTCCCTGGTGGTTCAGTGGTTAAGTATTTGCCTTCCAGTGCCAGGGACACAGGTTCTATCCCTGGTTGGGACCAGGGGAACTAAGATCCCACATGCCGCAGGGCAACCAAACCCACACGCTGCAATCAGACAGAAGCCCAAGCACCACAACAAAAATCCCGCGTGCCGCAACTGAGACCCGACGCAGCCAAATAAATAAACACTAAGAGTATAAAATGAGTCATTCATTGAAATAATGATAGATAATCAATAAAATTTCACCAATACAGACATTGAAAGTCTTAAAAATTTATCCGAACTAGCTGGAAACTTAGCACTTTACCAACAAAGTCACTGCACAAACTACTTTCCAGACTAAAAGTAATAAACGTGTTCCTTATTGTCTGAAATTAGAAATAACTGATTCCATCTGAAAGTTTTAATGACTATGTTAAAATGTGCTTTACTTTCTATCATTTTTAACCTACTGTATTTTTTGGGGTCTCCACTACTATAAACAAATAAATTTACATATCTAGCTCCTTAAGAACCAACATAAACCATACCTTCTTCATTACTTCCTTTATTCAGTGAAAACGACACCTGAAAGGCAAGATCAGAGTCTCTGTTACAACAAATACTTAGATGTGGAAATGATACTCAGGATGCTTTTTTTAAAAAAAACATAAAATTATGGAACAAAGTTAACACACAATGGTTCTCTAACCTAAAAAAAGTAAATCCTCTTTACCTTTTTATTATTATTGCCTATTCTTTTAAATAAACAAACCATAGGCTTAAGAGTCAAATAAGATAAAAAGCATTCTTAGAAATATTTTCTCTCATTAACCCATGGGAACTACTGAGAATATGAAGAGACTTTTTTTTGCAGTTGCTTCCTTGGCTGGGTCTTTAGAATAAAAATTCAACACACATGTTCACAGACGTGCATGCACATGTGTAAAGAAGCACACACACTCTTTAGCTGTCTCCTAGAGTATTTAATTTTTCTACTTTGATGACTGTGCCAAGATTCTTACAGTAGATATAATCTATGGTAGACAAGATTGAAAGAAAAGTTTTTCTGAGATATAAGATTTTTTCCTAATTATGAACACATTTTAAAGTTGTTTTTTTTTTTCGTCAAACTATATTGAGAGATCTATTACTCACAGAAAAGAATGCAGAAAGCTCCAAAATATTAGAATAAAATCTATGTAACCATCACCCAAGTCAAGAAATGGAACATGCCAGGTACTTCCCCAATCATAAGCTCTTCTCCCTGAGGAATAACCACCACCCTGATTTTATAACACATTTTTCAGATTTCAAATTTAATCATCAAGTTCTAATTCTCTCAATCTGCTCAGCCCCGGTAGGAAAGAGGCTGATATTTGAGGTCAGTGGCAAATGTACCAATGGAACCATGTACCACACACCTGAGTATTCAACCTAAAAAGCATTACAGAAAAGAAACGAACAAACTATTCGAACTAAAACATTTATCATTACATTTAAAAAATAATTCTAACAACTTTTTATTTATTTACTCTTAAAATAAATTTCTTGGTTGGTAGAATATATTCAGAATGTATAAAGTCCTGTTTTGTCAAAGAAAACAAACCATAACACTCAAGAGACAATAACTATGAAAGTCTGGGAATGAAGTTTTTTCACATTTTTCTATAATAATATTAATATATGCCAAAAGAGAGACCAACATTAAATTGATTCTTAAACATAACACTTACAGAAAATGTAACAACAACAAAAAAAATGCACAGAGCTACATTGTAAAGTGACCTAATCCGAACCCTCAGTCCCAGGAGTCACCATCACTACATTTTCCTTGTAAGAAATAAAGGGAGGATTTTCAGTTACTTCCTTCTCCTAATTTCTCTATAGGGGATGAATGTGGGCACCCTCTACTCATCGAAGATAAATTCTCCAGGAAAATGAATTACTTTATGAGTGAGTAAGTGAAAGCTACTTCAGTTCAGTTCAGTTCAGTCGCTCAGTCATGTCCGACTCTTTGCGACCCCATGAATCGCAGCACGCCAGGCCTCCCTGTCCATCAGCAACTCCCGGAGTTCACTCAAACTCATGTCCATTGAGTCGGTGATGCCATCCAGCCATCTCATCCTGGGTCGTCCCCTTCTCCTTCTGCCCCCAATCCCTCCCAGCATCAAAGTCTTTTTCAATGACTCAACTCTTTGCATGAGGTGGCCAAAGTACTAGAGTTTCAGCTTCAGCATCATTCCTTCCAAAGAACACCCAGGGCTGATCTCCTTTAGGATGGACTGGTTGGATCTCCTTGCAGTCAAAGGGACTCTCAAGAGTCTTCTCCAACACCACAGTTCAAAAGCATCAATTCTTTGGCGCTCAACTTTCTTCACACTCCAACTCTCACATCCATACATGACTACTGGAAAAACCATAGCCTTGACTAGATGGACCATTGTTATCAAAGTAATGTCTCTGCTTTTGAATATGCTGTCTAGGTTGGTCATAACTTTCCTTCCAAGGAATAAGTGTCTTTTAATTTCATGGCTGCAGTCACCATCTGCAGGGGTTTTGGAGCCCCGCAAAATAAAGTCTGACACTGTTTCCACTGTTTCCCCATCTATTTCCCATGAAGTGATGGGACCAGATGGCATGATCTTTATTTTCTGACCTAACAGAAGCAGAAGATATTAAGAAGAGATAGCAAGAATACACAGAAGAACTGTACAAAAAAGATCTTCACGACCAAGATAATCACGATGGTATGATCATTCACCTAGAGCCAGACATCCTGGAATGTGAAGTCAAGTGGGCCTTAGAAAGCATCACCACGAACAAAGCTAGTGGAGGTTATAAAATTCCAGTTGAGCTATTTCAAATCCTGAAAGATGATGCTGTGAAAGTGCTGCACTCAATATGCCAGCAAATTTGGAAAACTCAGCAGTGGCCACAGGACTGGAAAAGGTCAGTTTTCATTCCAATCCCAAAGAAAGGCAATGCCAAAGAATGCTCAAACTACTGCACAATTGCACTCATCTCACACGCTAATAAACTAATGCTCAAAATTCTCCAAGCCAGGCTTCAGCAATACGTGAACCGTGAACTTCCAGATGTTCAAGCTGGTTTTAGAAAAGGCAGAGGAACCAGAGATCAAATTGGCAACATCCACTGGATCATGGAAAAAGCAAGAGAGTTCCAGAAAAACATCTGTTTCTGCTTTATTGACTATGCCAAAGCCTTTGACTGTGTGGATCACAATAAACTGTGGAAAATTCTGAAAGAGAGGGGAATACCAGACTACCTGACCTGCCTCTTGAGAAACCTATATGCAGGTCAGCAAGCAACAGTTAGAACTAGACATGGAACAACAGACTGGTTCCAAATAGGAAAAGGAGTACATCAAGGCTGTATATTGTCACCCTGCTTATTTAACTTCTATGCAGAGTACATCATGAGAAACGCTGGGCTGGAAGAAGCACAAGCTGGAATCAAGATTGCCGGGAGAAATATCAATAACGTCAGATATGCATTTGACACCACCCTTATGGCAGAAAGTGAAGAGGAACTAAAAAGCCTGTTGATGAAAGTGAAAGAGGAGTGACAGCTGCTTAGTCGTATCCAACTCTTTGCGACCCCATGGACTATACAGTCCATGGAATTCTCCAGGCCAGAACACTGGATTGGGTAGCTTTTCCCTTCTCCAGGGGACCTTCCCAACCCAGGGATTGAACCCAGGTTTCCCGCATTGCAGGCAGATTCTTTACCAACTGAGCCACAATATACACCCATTGTAAACATGCAATCTCCTCTCCTTTCCCGCTCCAAAAATATTTCTCATGAATAATCATTTCTTTCAAACAAATCTAGTGCTTTCATTATCGAAATATTACACTTTTAATCAACCAAAGAAGGCTTACTCTGGCCTCTGTCCCTATTCATGTGTAAACTTTATGTTAAATTAATATAACTTTAATACAACTGCTTTTCACTCCTTCAGATAATCCCACTGGATCCCTGTGAAAGCATTTTCACCTGTAGGTTACATTTGTTCAAATTAATAAATAAACACGATACACTCAGCCAACATAAAATCTTGCTTTACCACATGATATGAGAATTGATATTCTTTTACTTTATTATAAGGATTTAAAATTAAAGAGAAAAAAGTTTCTGATTTTTCATTCAAGTGCAGTAGGGTTTCAGTTGAATTACATTACCTTGGGTATTCCATCCAGGCATTATGTTTCCATGGTTCATAAAGCAATTACTCTATATTCATGTTTTTCTTACAGTTTTATTGAGATATAACTGACATACAGCACTGTATAAGTTTAAGGTGTACAGCATAATGATTTAATTTACATCATGAAATGATTGCCACAATATGTTTAGTGAACATCCATCATTATCATATAGATACAAAATTAAATAATTTTTTCTCAGGATTTACTTTTTTTAAAGATTTTTTTATACAGACCATTTTTACAGTCTTTATTGAGTTTACTACAATATTGCTTCTATTTTATGGTTTTGTTCCCTTTGGCCATGAGGCATGTGGGATCTTAGCCCCCCAACCAGGGATCAAACCCATTCGCCTTGCAATGGAAGGAGAAGTCTTAACCACTCAACCAGAGGAGCTCTAGGATCTACTCTCTTAACAACTTTCACATATAACATATAGCAGTATCAACTATATTTATCATGCTTTACGTTACATCTCTAGTACTTACTTATAACGGGAGGTCTCTACCTTTTGCTGCCTTCATTTAATTCTTCTTCCTCTCACTTTCCACCTCTGGAAACCACAAATCCGATCTCTTTTTCTATGAGTGTATGAATGACCTACCACACTATGTTGGTTCCTGGCACACAATACAGTGATTTGGTATTTCTATACATGACAAAAGAGTCGCCACGATTAATCTAGTTACCATCTGTCACCACACAAAGATATTACAAAGATATTGACCATATTCCCCTTGTTGTACACTTCATCCCATGATTCACCTATTTGGTAACTGGAAGTATGTTCACTTTATTTTCACAATTTCTTTTCTGATTTATGAGTCAAAAAAACATGACCAGCTCTTAGTTATCCATAAACAAAATGTAAGAGTATTTTGTCTAAGTTTAATAAACATTCTCTTCCTTTCATGAACATATTCAATTGGCTAAAATTCTATTTTACTTTCACCTTCTCTGTTCATGTTTGAGTGGCAATGCAGTGAAGCTTTTAAGCAAAAGCTTTTTAAGCTTTTAAGGAAAAAGGGAAACCGAAGAAGGAGATATAAGGTGACTAGAATCGGATCTGGATTTATCAAGAAAATACCTTATTTAAAGTTTTTTTAATAGTGAACTGCCACAAAGATGTTTATTTTCAGAATCACAAATAAGAGAGATCTGTATAGCATGAATATTGTAGTGTGACCTTGTTAGAAAAATCACACCCACAGAAAGTCTCCCCTCTAAAGGAAAACACAGTCCTTTTTGATAGAAATGTAAAGTGAGTGCCCACAGAGGGAAGGTCTCTTGCGGAAGCAGTCCAAGCAGTCCAGATAAGAGAACCTCCCAGTCAGACTGACTTAAGAACTTAGTTCTGAGTTGGCTTGATTTCAACAACCAGACACCAAGGATGGTCATCTTGTTCTGAGATGTGCAAGGAAACTGTGGCCGCTGTTCTCAGTAGCTCTAAGCAGAGATGAAGTGCATGCCCAAAGGAAATCATCTGAGAAGCATGCAGCTAAAAGCCCTATCCAACAACTCTAATGGACTGCAACATTATTCTGCTGGTTATTACTTCTCATATTTGAAACTATTTAACAATATTCACTCATTGGTAATTTCCTATTAGGGCACAGAACCCCAAAATACACACTTCTAAACTACCTGGTCTATTGATTATCTTTGTTGTGGACCTCTAGAAAAACGTAAATATGGCTTTGGTGTGAATTTTTTTAAAGAAGACTCAGACTCACATGAGACACTGTTGATGATGGATTTATAATCCTTCATCTGGATTCATCTTTGATTTAGTATGTAAATACAAACATGCATTTATAAGACTGCTGGTGGCTTTAGTGGTGAGAGATGACTAGCGTATATACTGATGGCATTAACTGCCACTGGAACTCCTTCTAAGGCCCTGGTCTCCTGAATGCACTGCTCTTTACAATTCAGCTAAGAAGTCTTGACATCAAATAAAAAATGACCATCCAAAATGTTACACAGCACTGTGGACATACTGATTTACTGAATAAATAAGATCTACTCAATGTAGTCAGAATAATACTTTTAATTAAACTTGAAATTTCCCCTCACTTTTTTCCTTCAAAGCACTCCTCTCCATGCCTCCATGCACCATCAGCATTGTCATCTCCTAGCTTGCTGTGCTCCAGATTTGCACTCTGGAGACTGCTTGCAGTGAAGTCTGGTCAGGCGAAGGCGGAAACAAGTCAGACTGAGACAGCCAAGACTTCCCTGGGAGGTGTTCTATCCTCCCAGTTTGAGACATCTTTCCCCTTTTGGGAAGTTTTCCATCACTGCTGTGATCTAAAGGTGCACAGAATCACAGGACTGGGTCCCTGCAACTAAGCAGGAGCGTGGTTACTTATTCTCCTTGGCCCGAATTGCAGGTTCTAACAGCTTCACATCTCTGCAGCTACCGGGCTGTGTAGGGTCTGAGGCTAGGCTAGGACTCCATTGCAATGGCTCTGGTTCTCTCTCAGTCCTATGCGCACTGAGATTGTGTGCAGAATCTCACAAAGTTCAAACTTTGTTGTTTTTTTTTTTTCTCTTCCAGTAAAATAACTATAATCAGCGCATACTAAGCTTTTACCAAATAACCTAATTCAAACTTCTCCCAACTTTGCATGCTGCCCAGAGGGTGTCCATTTCCAGAGAGAGCAGAATACAAGGAAAATACCTGAACAGAAAGAAATGTGTGGGAGAATTATAGGGCAAAAAATTCCCAGACAGGATATATGGTTAAGTTCTACATTGAGTTATTATGTTGTGGACACTGACTCACTCTTTCTCCTAATCCTTTCTGCTTAAGTCTCTGAGAAAGAACTACTTTTCATAGAATAATGTGAACTAGGTTGACTTTTCCACTGCTCATGCATTAATGGAACGGGATACTCATGAAGAAGTGCTCTCTTCATCACTGGAAGTAGTCAAGAGGCTGGAATACTCAAAAAATAATCAAGAAGGGGCTTCTCTCTGTGGCCAAATTAGTTCGACAATACTATTGATACAATAGGGGCAATAAACCCCAATATTTAATTAATACTTTCTAGCTGCTCTCTATTTTACCTGGACTACCTAATTCAGTTCTCTACAACAGCCCTCAGTACAAGGAAGATACTATTATTAGCTTCTTATTTTATAAATAAGGAAACCAAGGCATAAATAAGTTAAGCAATTTGCTTCCAACTGTGAATAAGAGTTGGGATTTGGGTGCAGTCTGATTCCAGAAAAAAAAAATTTTTTTTTCCTTGAAGTTTTGCTGAACCAAAACTGACATGGGATAAACTGCACACATTTATAGTGTACGGTTTGATAAGTTTTGACATATATACACACACACACACACATACTCATGAAACCATTAACACTATCAAGATAATAATCATAGTCACTATCAATCCCAAGTTCCTTCCATCCCTGTAAGTGATTGTAATCCCTCCAACCAATCACCTGTTCTGTGTTAGTACACATAAGTGTCCGCATATTCTAAAATTATAAATGGTATAATACATGTATCTGCCTTTTTCTATTCCATATAATTTTTTAAAATTCAGCCATGTCATGCTGCTGCTACTGCTGCTGCTGCTAAGTCACTTCAGTTGTGTCCGACTCTGTGCGATCCCATAGACGGCAGCCCACCAGGCTCTGCCGTCCCTGGGATTCTCCAGGCAAGAACACTGGAGTGGGTTGCCATTTCCTTTTCCATTGCATGAAAATGAAAAGTGAAAGTGAAGTCACTGAATTGTGTCCAACTCTCAGCGACCCCATGGACTGCAGCCTACCAGGCTCCTCCGTCCATGGGATTTTCCAGGCAAGAGTACTGGAGTGGGGTGCCATTGCCTTTTCTGTCAGCCACATCATAGCATGTATCAATAATTCATTTCTTTTTATGGGTATTTCCTCATACGAATATACCACAATTTATTTCTATTGATAGAAATATGGTTTGTTTCCAATTTTTGTCTATTACAAATAAAGCCACCATAGGTAAGTCTCTGTACGAACAAAGACTTCCATTTCTATTGGGAAAATAAAGAGTGACATGGCTAGATCATACGGTAGGTATATGTTTAACTTTCTAAGAAAATGCCAAACTGTTTCCCAAAGTAGTTTTACCATTCTGCATTCCAATAAGCACGTGGGGAAGCCCCAGTTTGGTTTTCAATTTGCAGATACACATCCTCCTGATGACTGGTAAAGTTGAGCATCATCTCCTGTTTTCAGAATACCTTCTTTGGCAAAGCAACCATTCATATGTTTTGCAGTTTTTGTGGTGGGAGGCTGATGTTCTGTTTTCTTATTATTCAATTATGAGAATTCTTTAAGTTCTGGATACAAGTCCCTTTATCAGGCATACAATTTTCAAATGTTTTCTTGCAGCACGTAGCTTATTTTCATTCTCCTAAGAGTGTCATTTACAGAACAAAAATTAATTTTGATGAAGTTCAACTTAACATTTAAACAAAACAGATTGCACTTGGACTGCAAGGAGCTCCAACCAGTCCATCCTAAAGGAAATCAACCCTGAATACTCATTGGAAGGACTGATGCTGAAGCTGAAACTTCAACACTGTGGAACTCATGCAAAGAACTGACTCATTTGAAAAGACCCTGATGCTGGAAAAGATTGACGGCAAGGCAGGAGGGGAAGGGTACGACAGAGGGTGAGATGGTTGGATGGCATCACCGACTCAATGGACATGGGTTTGGGTGGACTCCAGGAGTTGGTGATGGACAGGGAGGCCCGGTGTGCTGCAGTTCATGGGGTGGCAAAGAGTTGGACACGACTGAGCGACTCAACTGAACTGAACTTAGTGTTATATCTAAGAAATCTTGCCTAACTAACCCAAGGTCAAAACTGGTTTAGTTTTCTGTTTTAAATTTTGTCTTACAAAATTTACACTTTACAGAATTATAATACATAGTGCAAGGTATGGATTAAAGTGTGTTTTTTTCCTCACATAGGGAATAATCAACTGTTCACAAACTATTTGTTGAAAAGATTATTACTTCAAAAATCAGTTGTCTACATATATGTAGGTCTATCTGTGGATTTGTTTTCACTGATCTCTTCTCTAGTTTTATACCACTACTACACTCTTTTCATTACTGTAGTTGTGTAAAATGACTGTAAGTCAGGTAGAATTAGTATTCTAACCTTGTTCTCCACAAAGCCGTTGAGTCTAATTCTAGGTCCTTAGTATTTACATACATGGGTTTGCTGATTTCTACAAAAAAAGTGTTCTGAAATCTGATTGATACTGCATTAAACCTGCAGATCAATTAGAGAATTGACATCATAACAATATTGAGTCTTCCAAATCATAAACATGAAATATTTTCCCATTTATTTAGTTCTGTATCTATGGGCTATATGTGATAGTTTTCAGGGTTCAGGATCTTCACATTTTTTTTTTCCAGATTTACTGTGAAGTGTTTCACATTTTTGAAGTCATTATAAATAATGCATTTATTTTTAGTTTCTAATTTTTGTTCCTAATACACAAAAACACAACTGTTTACTGTATACTGAGCCTGTATCCTGCAACCCTGCTAAAGTCACGTATTATAATAGCTTTCAGGTTCATTTTATTGAAAATTCAATATAGACACTCATGTGTCCCCCTTTGCAACCTGGACGCCGCTCCTTCTCTTTAGCGCCTTACTGTGCTGGGTAGAACCTTTGGTAAATGCCGAATAAAAGTAGCAGGAGTCAAGGCCCAGAGCTGTGTTTACAGAGAGATATTTTAAGTGCAGATTTAATTTGTTTATACCTGTTTCTTCTTCAGTGAGCTTTGGTATTTTACGTATTTCAAGAAATCTGTCCAGTTTCACCCAAATTCTGAAATTAACTTATGCAAAGTTTTTCACAATACTGCTCTATTATTCTCCTATTATCTCCCAAATCAGTAGTGATGTCACTTGCCTCATTCATGACATTAAAGATTTGTGTTCTCTTTTCTTTCCTGATCATTTTGGCTAAAGGTTTATCAATTTTGCTGGTCTTCACAAAGAATAAAGTTTTGGTTTCATTAATTTTTTTCCTGGACATTCAAATTCTGTTAATTATGAAATACTACAAAAGCACAGAAAATGTAAAGACCATTATAACAAATATCTATTCTCTGGATTTTTTTCAGAGTTAACATTTTGTTATTTCAGAAACTTTATAACTGAAGTCTCTTTTTCTCCCTATCCATCGAAAATAAAAACCTTATTTATTTTTATTCCTTCTCAGAAGTAACTTCTCCTAACCACCAGGAGAAACGCTGGCTGAAACCAGTGTTTATTGTTCTTATTTATGTTTCAAAAATGTGAAAAACATGTCTGTTTATATTCACTAAAAATCTATGGTGCTACTTGGAGTGTTTTAAACTTTATTTCAACAATACACGCAATGTTGCAAACATTTTTTCACCCAACACTGCACTTTCAGATTTTATCCATGTAGAGTTATATAGTTTTAATTCACAGATTTTACCTATGGTATAGCATTCCACTGTATAAGTATACTACAGTTTATTTACCCAGTTTTCTATTGACAGGCATTTGTTCAGTTTCCAACTTGCCCATGTCTGATTATAAAAAGACAGGTATTAGTGTTTCTATAGAATGTATATCTAGAAAGTAACTTCAGAGTAGTAGGTTATAAGCACCTTCAACCATACTAGAAATTACTTGACTGCTTTTCAAGGTGGTTACACTAATTTATACTCCCACAAGCGTATCGACTAGTACGAGAGGTCTCCTTTCCACATGTTTAAAAACACTTAATAAATGCTGGCCAATCTGATAGCCATGAACTTGCACTGTGTCTTAAGTTTGATTTCACCGATCACTGCAGAAATACAGCAAATTTTCACATGTTTTCTAGTAATGTCAATACCCTCTCTCATGAGTTGCCCATTCATACTGCTTGCCCATTTCCCCCCCCTACTGGGTTATTTTCTTCCTGTTGATTTGAATAAACTGTTAATCCTTTTGTCACTTCATGCAAAGATCTTCCAATCAGTGGCATATCTTTTAACTTATTCTGTGGTATCTTTTGTTTACAGATTAAAAAAACTTTGTTTATATTTATCAGTCTTCTTTAGGTTATCCCTGGCCCTTTAATATTCCATATAAACTTTAGGATTATCTTACCAAGTTCAATGAAAATCCTATTGGAATTCTTATAAAAACAGATTGACTTCTTTAATTAACATGGGAGATACTGTCATTTTCATAACTAAGTGTTCTCTTGAACTATTGATACATCTATTTGGGTTGTCTGTCTGTTCTTGATTTAACATTATTGTTTATATTTTAAACAAGACTGGCCATTCATCTATGTTTAGAAAGGTATTGCCAAAAGCAACTTAGACTATCCCTTTCTGATCACCTATAAACCTGTGTCTGTAGTGTCTTCATTTTAATTTTGGATTTGTTATTTATGTCTTCTCTCTTTCACGGTCCTTCGTTTAATGGTGGTTTGGTCGCTAAGTTGTGTTTGACTCTTCCCCAGTGGACTGTAGCCCCCCTGGCTCCTCTGTCCATGAGATTCTCCAGGTAAGAATACTGGAGTTGCCATTTCCTTCTCCGGGGGATCTTCCCAACCCAGGGATTTAACTTGAGTCTCCTGCACGCAGGCCGACTCCTGACCCACTGAGCTACCAGGGAATTAAGTTTGTCCATATTGTCAGCTCTGTATGAAGAAAACCCAGCTGCTGTTTTAACAGATCTTTTCCATATCTCCTTGTTTTCTAGTTCATTAAATATTTGCTCTACCCTATATAATTTTCTTTCCTATAATGTGAAAAGACAGGAAAAAAACAGAAATTGTTGAGTTGAACATTTAGCCTCTCAACATTCTTTTTTCATTTCTGCTGTATATCTAATTTCTCTCAAAACCTGTTTTTGCAGCATCATGCAAGTTCTGACACAGAGTGATCTAGTTATTCATTTTAAATATTTTATAATTTGTTACAATTCATTTTTTTGGCATGACATATAGAAGTGACTTAGCAGCATAGTAGTGTTTTTAGTTTCCAAACAGCAAGGATTTGGGATTTTTTCTTTTAATACTTTTTAACTGATTGGTAACTTGGTTACACTACTGACAGAGAACGTGGTTTGCATTACCTCAACTCCTTAGCACCTTTTTCCAACTCTTTGTGGCCTAACGTATACTTAATTTCTGGAAGTGTCCAGGTGTACTAAAAAAACAATGTATTCTCTAATTCTATACGTCTATTAGACAAAGCTTATAAATACTGTTCCTATCTTCTCAACATACGTATTTTCCAAATACTTTAAATATAGTAAAGGACCCTAAAAGTAGCATCTTAGATCCCAGGCATCAAATCAACTGTCGTTCGATATTAATATTAGATCTGAAAGGACAACTACATGTGTGTGCACAAATGCACACTCACGTGTGCACACGCATTCACAAAGATGCATTCTTTCTTCCCTATAAAGGCTCTGAACCTTGTTCCCTGAAATAAAGCTCCAGTTTCTAGTCACATGGTATTTAAACAATGGGAAAGAGTTCTACACTTTAGGCTATTAAAAAAAAAAAAGACACTATCCCCCAAAAATATAATTGGATGGTTCAGTTGGTAGCCAGTGGTCACACACAGTAACCTGGACACACAGAGTAACAATCTGTCTCTGTGGATCCTGAGTGTGTTCAGGTTTAGGTAACAAACCTTGTTTTGGACACAGCCATGCCTTGCATGACTGTATATAATTCAAGCATCTATATTTATAAACAAAATTCACTAACCTTCCTGACTACTTCAGCTCTCCTTATCATCCTTAGATAAATGACATATTACTTATTTTCTGTTCTGTTTCTAAGATTTTTCCAAATTAGAGTCATCAGGTTGTCGGCTTTTGTTTTTCTTGGTTATGGCAACACTGTTTTTCCTAATTGATCTGTACATATTTTGGGGTGACTACTTAATGATTTTAGGGGGGTCTCAATGCCACTACACTTAACTGTGTTCTGATCGATACCTGTTCAAAAGTATATGCTTTCTGTAACGATTCTATTAATCACTCAAAAGCTGAGTCCATTTCTTTTCTTTTGGTGCTTTAAGAGTATCTAATCATCAAAGCAATTACTTTATCCTAAAATCTCACCTAATCAATAGACATGACCGAGCACAAACTCAGATACATCTAGAAAGTGAAAACTTACTGCTACCTGGCTTCATTTTAACCATTACTTCATACTCATTTAACATCTTCACATCTATCTTAAGATAATATTACCTAAGTTGATTAACTTTTAAGAATGAGTTCGCTTATTCTAAGCCCACTGATAAACCTCGGGGTTATAGTTTGTTTCCATATAGGCCCAGGATTGATGTGGTGTGAATATGATCAAATTTGATGGATGACTGTGATGCCTTAAGTTATTCTGAGCAAGCAAAGAACAAACAAAAGTCGACAGTACTTTGAAGTCAGTATATAGCAATAGAGAGATATGGGAATCTATACCTAAGCAATGTTGATTCAAACATCTCAGTGTGGTTTTGAAGATATAAAGTGACAGTCGCTCAGTCATGTCTGATTCTTTACGACCCCATGGACTATACAGTCCATGGAATTCTCCAGGCCAGAATACTGGAGTGGGTAGCCGTTCCCTTCTCCACAGGATCTTCCCAACCCAGGGATCGAACCCAGGTCTCCTGCATGGAAGGTGGATTCTTTACCAGCTGAGCTGGATTCTTTACCAGCTGAGCCACCACGGAAGCCCAAGAATACTGGAGTGGGTACCCTATACCTTTTTCAGTGGATCTTTCTGACTCAGGAATCAAACTGGGGTCTCCTGCATTGCAGGTGGATTCTTTACCAGCTGAGCTACCAGGGAAGAGAGAAAATGCCAAGCCAAAATGCTCTGACTACAAAAAATTTCATTATTACAAGCTGATAAAATCCTCTTGACTAAGTGTTACCTAATCTGAGCTCCAAAATCACTAATGAGGCTGCTAAAAGAGCAATTCTTTGACTTATAAATTTTTAGTGGTGAAATCCCATATACAGTAATTTCTACTAGAGCTGATGAAGGACTGCCTTCTCTGCATTTTTATCTTCTATTACAGCCTTCTCAGTGAAAAATCAGCATAGCACCTTCTTCATCATTACGAAACAGAGCAAAGCTACCAAACCATATAATTAAATCTGGATGTTAATGTTTCTGAATTCTAATCTTGTCCCCCATATCTAACTACCTAGATTATATCCAAGTTCTCCAATTATTTTAAGAGGACTTTTCCTACTTAAATGTTAGGAAATTTTTTTTTTTTAAAGATGTAAGACAGAAACTTTCATCTTGGAGCTAACTTTAAAACAAAACTCTGTTATACCTATCATTTATAAATTCGAAACTACAAAGGAATAGTCTTCTTTTTTTTTTTGGCTGCATGTGGGATCTAGTTTCCTGACCAGGGATCGAATTCGGGTCTCCTGCATCTGGAGTGTGGAGTCTTAGCCACTGGACCACCAGTGAAGTCCCATAAAGTAGAATGGTCTTAATCTGAGATTAATGGGAGACTACATGAATAAAGATAAAAAGTTATTAACTTGTTTTCCTCTATTTTTTTCTTAAAGAATAATAAATGAGAACTAAGTTCAGAATGTAATCGACACAGATACAAAACTGAAAACTTGGAGAAAACAAACTGACATCGTAGGGTGCATGATTATCAGGGCTCCCCTGCACCTTCCTTGCCTCCCTGGAGCCCATTCTTGCCAACACAGCCGAAGTGATCTTGTTAAAATCTAAGTCAGATCATATCATTACATCATACTTTTGCTCAAAACCTTTCAATGGTTCCATCTTACTCAGAATAAGAAATGAAATTCTTAAAATAATCTTTACAGGGTGTTTTTCAGAAGGTCTTTCGTAATAACTTGCCTCCATTTTTACCGCAGATCCAAACATTTTTGATCTCAGCTCCTCCTTTCTCCCCTAGACTCCCCTATCCTACCAGTCATGGTGGTTTCCTGGGCATTTCGTCAACAGATCAAGCACCCACTTGCCTATGGCCTTTGGTCTGCGGTGTGGGACGCTCTTTATTCAGACAGTCACATGGCCTAGTCCCGTACCGTCTACAAATCCAGATTCGGGTCAGTTCCCGGCTCACGCGGCTGTCCCTCACGCTTCCCAGTCGCTACAGCGCCCGCCCCCGACTCCAGGCACTGGATCCCCTCTTCCTGGCTCATTTCTTATCCCTGCATTTATCACATTGAGAAACACTTTATACTTTACTTGAGTGTTTATTATCCATCACTGCAACTACAATGTTAGCTATACGAGGACAGCTTTTTGTATCTTCTCTGTAATACTGCATCTCCAGTACCTAGCATCTAACCACACATAGCAGGCAATAATTAAACAGCTGATTAATTAGTGAAAAACAATTCAAAGCAGCCATTGTGAGTAAACACTTTTGTTGGTCCTGAAGTAAAGAGCTAAACTCACTAGTTTTCTGATAATTAGTTTAAAGAGAAAAAACCCAGAAACCTTAAATTTATAGATGGGATTTCTAGCCTAAGATCACTCCTGAATATGCTTTACACAGCAATATTACTTGATTATCTGAATTTTCTTATTTAGTGGGCTCCAAGTATTACTTTACTAATAAATTCAGTTGCCTCAAGGCAGCATTATCACTAAGACCTATAAAAATCTAAAGATATTCTCCTTAGAGAAGGAACGTTTGTGAGGTAACCAAACTAAATGGAAAAAAAAGGAAAAGAAACTTAAGACAAAATGCACTTGTGCCAGCAGCCAGTCACAATTTTTATTCAGTCCACAGACAGAGTGGATAACTTGTGAGGATAGGTCAGTGCAGAGGAGAGCTAATGGATTTAAACAATAATAAACTGGTGAAAATAGTATCATAGGAAATTAGTTACATGGTTAACTTCAGAAAACAGAACAACAGTAACAAGTTTGAAATCTAAATTCCTTGGATAAAAAATAATTTTAATGCTAGTTTTTAATTTTATGCTTCCCAAAGACATGATAGATTTCACTGATAGATTTTTCAGAACTTCTGTTAGACTTCCCCATGGGATTTATTAGAATAAAGGATAATTTGGACATCTGTTGCTTACCGATTCAACTAATGATCTTGCTTCCTCTTCAGAGCAATGGAAAGGGCTATCACATACCTGGACATTTGTGCTGGAGAGGAAAAGAGAATATAACTGTTGAACAGGATAAAAAAGGAGCAATTACCAAAAATAAAACCAACTCTCAAACACTTTACATTTGAGTGCATGATCTCAGCCAATAGTTACAGAGTCTCCAGATCTCACTTGATAACACACACTCTCCCTCTCTCCCTCCTAATCCCACCTCACAAGGGGTCTTCTAATGTAGAATGCTACAGCACTGTAGGAATGTGATTAAGATACCCTAAAAAAGAACCTGCATGAATATAAATTAGGAAAATGAGAGTCTTGTACATTCCTTCAGGCAAAGTTAGAGAGTGCTCCACAGCACTGCGCTCCAGAACTTGAAAAAAAAAAAAGGTCAAATGATAGTAAACAAATTTAAATACTCTTCTGGTATATGTAAAAGGCTATTCCATTACCCTTCATCCTTACTGAAGAAAAGAAAAACCAAATTTGACCCACAGATTGAGGATCATAAGGAAGAATTTTCCTCTAAGTGAGGTGATAAACACTGTAGAGTCTCAGACAGGTATGAAAGACTAAGCTCCGAGCGGTGAGAGGAAACCACATGAACACCAAGACTGAGTTTCTGTGCAAGTATGAAAGTTTAGCAAGGCACAGACAGCAGCTCCTCCCACCATCAGTAAAGATTCTGTAAGGCCAGAGCCTTCAAACACAATGGGGACCAGCCTACTCTCTAAGTACGCCACCCACCACGTCTTTCTTACTTCCCAGATGAAAGCTTAAGCATTATTCCCCTCAAACTTTTTAAGTCTGATTTTTTAAAAAAATTCATCAAAGAAATCAGATTAAAGTGGATGCATAAAAAGGTAGAGAAGGGAGTTAAAACCAAATTAATTTTTTCAAAATTGAAGAAATAAATGATTAGCAGATCCCTAAGAGAGATAATTAATAGATGGAACACATGCACACACATACTCACATGCACACGCTCCCCAAGTGGATCTTAGGCATACACATTATCAAATTTATTTTGGCAATGGCTTTGTGAAATATTCTGGGACATGTATGATAAAAAGATCTGTCTAGTTATTTATCTTTTAAACTACATCTGTCTATAATCAGATACTGGGTACACAGTGATTATGAAAGTGGTCATTTTGCTTTCTACTCAGACTCAATGTAGAATTTGTTTTCATTCCTTGCATGAATGTTGATGTTTGATGAAAGCTGGCATTATCATCTTTAAGACTAAACTACTCTCTTCTCCACAGCCCTTGTTTAAGTAAGCTAAAAACTGAAAAAGGTAAGGTCTTATACATGAGAGGTTTCTCTAAAGAAAATCTAAATTTAAAAGGAACAAGGCAAAAAACCAGACACTGCAAAGTCTTAAGTGCTACTCCTCTGAAGAAAGCATGGTGTATAATAAATATGCTATATATAAGGTCTTACGTATATACACATGGCATCCAGTCCTATGCACTTCATGGCAAACAGATGGGTAAAATGTGGAAACAGCATCAGATTTCATATTCTTGGGCTTCAAAATCAATGCAGACAGTGACTGCAGCCACAGAATTAAAAGATGTTTACTCCTTGGAAGAATAGCTATGAC
The DNA here is from genome assembly GCF_016772045.2 of Ovis aries. Lineage (NCBI taxonomy): Eukaryota > Metazoa > Chordata > Mammalia > Artiodactyla > Bovidae > Ovis > Ovis aries. The sequence goes on along the minus strand of NC_056059.1, from coordinate 20,170,059 downwards.
AAACCTAGACAGTATATTAGAAAGCAGAGATAACACTTTGCTGACAAAGGTCTGTCTAGTCAAAGCTATGGTTTTTCCAGTAGTCATGTGCAGGTGTGAGAGTTGGACCATCAAGAAGGCCGATCACCAAAGAATTGATGTTTTTGACTGCTGTACTGGGGAAGACTCTTGAGAGTTCCTTAGACAGCAAGGAGATCAAATCAGTCAATTCTAAAGGAAATCAATAATGAATATTCATTGGAAAAACTGATGCTGAAGCTCCAATACTTTGGCCACCTGATGCGAAGAGCTGATTCATTGGAAAAGACCCTGATGCTGGGAAAGACTGAGGGAAAGAGAAGGAGGTGACAAAGCATGAAACGGTTGGATGGCGTCACTGACTCAATGGACATGAGTCTGAGCAAATTCAGGGAGATAGTGAAGGACAGAGAAGCCTGGCGTGCTGCAGTTCATGGGGTCACAAAGAGTCGGGCACGACTTAGCAACCGAACAACAACAACACAAGGTTTTTAACACTATAACTACACCAAAGGGAAACATTCAGTGGGGATTCTGGGAAAATGATGATGAGAGAAAAGGGAGTCTTCTGTAAAAATGGTTGTCAGATAAAATACAGAAAATCCAGTTAAGTCTGAAATTCAGATAAATAGCAACTTATTTTCTTGTATAAATATGTCCCAACTATTGCATGAGACATTTAGATTAAAGTCTGAAATTTAGATTTGAGTGGGTCTCCTGTATTTTTATGTTAAATCTGATAACCTATTTCTAAAGTAAACTTCTACTCCCACAACAAAGCAAAGCCATCAACAGAAATGTTAGGCAAGAAAAAATATTCAAGCCAGTACCGTCAATTTTAAAAACCGAGTAAGTTAAAAAATATCCCCAATAAAATATCTTGACAAGTAACCAGCAAAACCTAGGAAAGTCAATAGGCTTTACTATTTTTCACCCTGGACAAGTTATTAGCATGGCTGTCTTAGGAATGAAATGGAAGGTATATTCAAATGGACTTAGGAGATTCTTGCATGATATGTAACATACAAAAGAGGAGAGATAAGAAGTAACAAAGCCCCTTGTTACTACTGTAAACAACAATAACAGCACTTTATTGCGACAAATAGTGCCACCTTCCTCACTAACATCCTTCTAGTTAATGAAGAATATAACCTGGGTTGCAATATGCTTTCCTCAGGATCTACTCTGGATGTTTGAAGGTATGATAAAAGGCAAGTTATCAAGAAATATTTTTATTTCTTCTGAACTGGCCCTTATATAAAAATTTATACTGATTCATATTTATTGATTGATTCAAAAAAGTATTCTTATACCAACATATTTAGGACATTTTTAAATGCTGGGGACACAATACTGAACCATGGAACCTCCCTGGACATTAAAATGTTCAGGGTTCTTTCTAGCTATGTCTATGCCCTACAGGAGGAAAAGTAGTATAATCCCTTCAAGGAAAGATGACTAAACTGATGGTGCTTACTATAAATGAGATTAAAAATAAAGACTCAGGGGAACTTCCTTGGCAGTCCAGTGGGTCAGACGACACGCTTCTTATGCAAGGGCCACAGGTCTGATAGCTGGCTGAGAAACTAAGATCCCACATGCTATGCAGTGCAGCCAAAAATCGTCATCATCACAAGGAAGAGTGCGCTGCTTCCCTTTTAATAGCAAGACATTCAATATTTTGCTCTAAATTTATAATCATCGCATAGCCTTTGCTGACTACATCATTTGCTGACCAAAACAAGCAGACATACTAGCGCAAAAGATCAACAACCTCAAAATTTCTATGCCCAACAAACCAAATTTCACTTACAAATAATTTTAAAAATATACTAACAGATATATAATAAGGAAAATTAGTGATTAAATACAAAGAAACAGAAAGTTACCTGCAAATAATAAAAAAAAATCTAAAAGATGAAATTTATAGGACCAGCAATATGAAATTTTAGTAAAGAGAAAATTATCTTCTTCAAGACAATCAAATCAGACAAAGGCCCACACTCATGCGAATCCCCAAGGACAGGGTCCAAGATTCAGAATGGTCAAGGTTTTTCTTTCTAAAGCAAAACAGTCAAGGACAAAGGAGAAAGAAAATTTAAAGAGATACAAATGACGACGATTTGGGACCATAACCTCCAGAGTTCATTGAAGAAAGCTAGCATTGATGTAAATCTACATAAAGCTTAAAGAACTGGAGTTATATAAGGACTAAATATATCTTTCTCTGGAAAGGTAGAAACAGCTTCAAGACATAAATAATTTGGAACAATATACATATATATGAAAAAACATATATACATATGTTGAAGATGTCATATAAATATTTATATAATTTTTTTCATTCAGTAAGCATGTTCAAACTACCTACTGTGTGCCGAGTCCTATCACTAGGGCTAAAATACAAACTCAATTTAGATCATAAAAAAACTAATAAAACACTCCAAGTTCTTCCTAGAGGTGCGGAAAGCAGTGATATGAGAACACAGGTGAGGCTACAGTTAATTATGCACATAACAAATGAAATGAAGAGTACAGTCCTGATTTCTTAAGAATAAGATAGATATATAAATCATGACTAAAGAGAATCTGAGAAGAGTTGAAGAATAATAAAACCAAATGACAAAAAAACTGTATTTTTCCTCCAGAGAATTTCAAGTTGCTTTCAGTAAAGCAGAAATAACTTAACTATCCCTGCTAAAAGAAATATGCAGCTTCTAGAGTGAACAGTAAGCAGCGGGGAAAAAGAATAAAACTAACAATAAAACTTATTGGGAAAAACAGAATTAAGCAATTTAGTAAATGCAGGGCTCCTAAAAGAGAAGAGTTACTACTGGACTTAACACCTAACATATGTTTTTTTACTTTAAAATATTATCCAACAATCACTCCAACATGTATTTACTAAGTGGCTATTACATGTCAGGCATGTAGGATATAAATATGAATATTTATGAAGAATATAAAGATGAATACAAATATGAATCTTTAGATATTCATCTATGTTTGAAGAAATACTCAGGAGGAGACAAATTCATAAAATAAGCAGTTAATGAATAAATGCAGTGATAAGACTATACAGAGGGCAAGGAATAGCACTTTTAGCTAGGTATAATGGCACCTTAGAGAGCACAAGGCTAGGATGAGGGAAAGTTTCCTAGAGAAAGCGAAGTCAAAACAAAGTTTTAACAGATGAGTAAGCCAGCCAGTGAGAAGTGAGAAGAAAATCATGGCAAAGGAGACAAATGAGAAATGCCTCAGAGATCAATAAAAGCATGGTGTTTGTGAGGAGTGACACGTGGTTCTAAGTTACTGGAACATGAAATAAAAGGCAAGAAGTGATGGGAAATGAGGCTGTGTGGCAAGAGGGGCCAATTGTTTCCTCTTCGAAAAATTTAGATTTTATAGTTGTTAAGCAGAACAGCTCACCAGAAGCCAGGGAGCTTCTAAAACATACTGGTACTTAGATCCTTCTCCTCAAAGATCCTAACTCATCAGATTTAAAGAAGAGGACAACAAGTGAGCTTTCTAGTGCTTTCCCTAGGTAACTGTGCTGTACTATACACACTGTTTGAGAGAACTACTGCGATAAACACAGCCTTCAGTTCAGACTTAAACCTATTTATATGGAGAGAACAGGTGAAAAAGGAAGGTGGGAAGGTTCGGTAACCAATAACACAGTACACTGAAGGAACTGAGTTCACTTCAGTTCAGTCGCTCAGTCGTGTCTGACTCTTTGCGACCCCATGAACCGCAGCACGCCAAGCCTCCCCATCCAGCACCAACTCCCGGAGTCCACCCAAATCCATGTCCATCGAGTTAATGATGCCATCCAACCATCTCATCCTCTGTCATCCCCTTCTCCTCCTGCCCCCGAATTCCTCCCAGCATCAGGGTCTTTTCCAATGAGTCAGCTGTTTGCATCAGGTGGCCAAAGTATTGGAGTTTCAGTTTCAACATCAGTCCTTCCAGTGAACACCCAGGACTGGTCTCCTTTAGGATGGATTGGATCTCCTTGCAGTCCAAGGGTCTCTCAAGAGTCTTCTCCGACACCACAATTCAAAAGCATCAATTCTTCAGTGCTCAGCTTTCTTCACAGTCCAACTCTCATATCCATACATGACCACTGGAAAAACCACAGCACTGACTAGACGAACCTTTGTTGGCAACGTAAGGTCTCTGCTTTTTAATATGCTGTCTAGGTTGGTCATAACTGTCCTTCCAAGGAGTAAGCATCTTTTAATTTCATGGCTGCAATCATCATCTGCAGTGATTTTGGAGCCCAGAAAAAAAAAGTCAGCCACTGTTTCCCCATCTATTTCCCATGAAGTGATGGGACCAGATGCCATGATCTTCTTTTTCTGAATGTTGAGCTTTAAGCCAACTTTTTCACTCTCCTCTTTCACTTTCATCAAGAGGCTTTTTAGTTCCTCTTCACTTTCTGCCATAAGGGTGGTGTCAAATGCATATCTGACATTATTGATATTTCTCCTGGCAATCTTGATTCCAGCTTGTGTTTCTTCCAGCCCAGCATTTCTCATGATGTACTCTGCATAGAAGTTAAATAAGCAGGGTGACAATATAAAGCCTTGACGTACTCCTTTTCCTGTTTGGAACCAGTCTGTTGTTCTATGTCTAGTTCTAACTGTTGCTTCCTGACCTGCATATAGGTTTCTCAAGAGGCAGGTCAGGTAGTCTAGTATTCCCCTCTCTTTCAGAATTTTCCACAGTTTATTGTGATCCACACAGTCAAAGGCTTTGGCATAGTCAATAAAGCAGAAACAGATGTTTTTCTGGAACTCTCTTGCTTTTTTGATGATCCAGCAGATGTTGGCAATTTGATCTCTGGTTCCTCTGCCTTTTCTAAAACCAGCTTGAACATCAGGAAGTTTACGGTTCATGTATTGCTGAAGCCTGACTTGGAGAATTTTGAGCATCACTTTACTAGCGTGTGAGATGACTACAATTGTGTGGTAGTTTGAGCTTTCTTTGCATTGCTTTTCTTTGGGATTGGAATGAAAACTGACCTTTCCAGTCCTGCGGCTACTGCTGAGTTTTCCAAATTTGCTGGCATACTGAGTGCAGCACTTTCACAGCGTCATCTTTCAGGATTTGAAATAGCTCAACTGGAATTCCATCACCTCCACTAGCTTTGTTCGTAATGATGCTTTCTAAGGCCCACTTGACTTCACATTCCAGGATGTCTGGCTCTAGGTGTCTGTGTATTCTTGCCACCTCTTCTTAATATCTTCTGCTTCTGTCAGATCCATGCCATTTCTGTCCTTTATCGAGCCCATCTTTGCATGAAATGTTTCCTTGGTATCTCTAATCTTCTTGAAGAGATCTCTAGTCTTTCCCATTCTATTATTTTCCTCTATTTCTTTGCATTGATTGCTGAGGAAGGCTTTATTTCTCCTTGCTATTGTTTAGAACTCTACATTCAAATGGATATATCTTTCCTTTTCTCCTTTGCTTTTCACTTCCTTTCTAGAGAGAAGCAATTCATAGGTAAAGACAAATTAAAGAAAAACTTAAGTATAAATATATTTTACAAATCAGGTAGTAACAAAAAATTTTAAAAAATGTGGACAAAAATGAGTTAAAATTCTGAAGATTTTGACTTTAAATTATCTAGATGCATAAAATTTACATCCAGGACTTATACCATTTTTTAGCTAAATAAATTAATTTTGCTGTATTCTTTGAAAACAGAAAGAATATAGCTATTAAGAGGATATGCTTAAAGTCTGGATTAAATCCAACACTTAGACACTATCAACAGATCATAATCTCTACTTGACCTCAATTTCCTCATATGTAAAATGGGTACAAAAATTATGTGTGTCTTACAGAGTTCTGGTGAATATTAATTAGATGATACATATGGAGCTCACATAACCTAAAAAATAGCATACAGTTCAATAAATGTCAATTCTTAATGTAATCTATATCATTCCTAGGAGGCTACAAGTAAAATGACTTCAGAGCATATAAATAAATTTACTCTCAGAGTAAAGACAATTAGAATCAGCATAGAAGGAACGATATCAAACTATAGAAAAACTAATCAGAGATGCTCTCTAAATGTGCAGCTCAAAAATCCTGGAACCATATAAGCCCCATCAAAGACTGCAAAAGGTTTTCAGAAAGTACCATTAGGAAGGAAATGAAAGCAAACAGCAAGCAAATACCTCTTTGAACAATCAGAAACCCGTCTTTTTAGAGGGGTGTGTGTGTGTGTGTGTGTGTGTGTGTGTGTGTGTGTGTGTGTCTGTGTGTGTGTGTGTCTGTGTGTGTGTGTGTGTGTCTGCATGTGCTTATTCGTATTCGACTCTTTGCAAACCCACAGACTGTAGGCCACCAGGCTCCTCTGTCCATGGGATTCTCCAGACAAGAATACTGGAGTGGATTGCCATTTCCTCCCTCAGGGGATCTTCCCAACCCAGGGATTAAACTCATGTCTCCTGTGTCCCCAGCATTGGCAGGCAGATTCTTTACCACAAGGGCCACCTGGGAGCCATCGGATTAATAAATCACTTAGGATATCTGGCCAGAAAGAAGAATTCAGCCTACTAGTTACTAGGATGGCAACGGCTAGATGACATTTAATTTATACCCAGTTTTCTTGTTAATAAACTGCAATATTTATGTTAGAAATAATTAACTTTTAAAAAGGTGCTGAAAAAAGAGTGTTCTACAAAAGAAAAATAGAAGATGAAGTCCACAGAGTCATAGCCTGCAAGAGAAACTGAATTCTGATGACACAGAAGCAACCTAAATACCCACTGCCAGAGGAATGGGTAAAGATATGGTACATATATACAATGGAATATTGCTCAGTCACAGAAAAAGTGAAATAATGCCATGTGTCATATTATGAATGGACAAGTAGAGACTATCATACTGAGTGGAGTGTCAGACAAGAAAAAACATCATATGACATTCCTTAAATATGGAATTTTTAAAATGACAGAATTAAACTTATTTACAAAACAGAAACAGTCACAGATGTAGAAAACAAACTTCTGGTTACCACCAGGGAAAGCAGGAGTTGAGGGGAAGGAGGGATAAACTGGGAGACTGGTATTGACCTAGACACACTACTATATATAAAACAGATAACTAATTAAGGACCTACTGTAAAACATACGGAACTCTTCTCAATACTCTGTAATGAGCTATAAGGGAAAAGAATCTAAAAAAGGAAGGATACATACATCAACTGATATATTCTGATGTACAGCAGAAACTAATGTAATATTGTAAATTATCTATAACTAAAATTTTTTAAAAAGAGAGCAATAGAATCTGAAGCTATAATGCCCAAGCATTTACAAGGTAAGCCTCTGAACTTGGATAAAACATTCCCTGAGACTAATTCTTTATCCCCTATTACTTTGGTCTAATGATTTCTTTTCTTTCTTTTTTTTTTTTTTTTTTTAATGATTTCCCTCTTGATTCCCAGACCTTGGGCTCGATGAGCACAAGGACTATATTCACTGTACCTGGCAGGAGACTCTCAATCAGTACTTACTGAAAGAATAAACGGCTTCCCATTTTCTGATTCAAAGAGGACAGTGAACTTAGGTAGGATTCTGCGTGCCAGAAAGACTGTATTTTTGCTTGTTAGTTAGGCTTACCAAGAGTCAGTTGTTCTCACGTTCAAATCTTTTATGTCAGTTGCCTCTGTTATTATAACTTCATAATTTAAGCTATATGTATACTCACTGATAAAGGGAATGTGGAAACAGAATTACTTCTATGGACATCAAGTGGCTCTAAAACTACTGAGGCTGTAAACACTGTCGAGGCTCTGCTGTTGGCGTTTAGTCACTAAGTCATGCCCAACTCTTTATGACCCTGTGGACTGTAGCCCACCAGGCTCCTCCGTCCATGGGATTTTCCAGGCAAGAGTGCTGGAGTGGGGTGCCATTTCCTTCTCCAGGAGATCTTCCTGACACAGAGACTGAACTTGCATCTTGTGCATTGCCAGGCGGTTCTTTACCACTGAGCCACTATAAAAACTTGGGTGTTAAATTAGGTGTGGGTAAGACAACCCGGTTATAAGGGCTTCCCTCATAGCTCAGTCAGTAAACAATCTGCATGAAATGTAGGAGACCTGGATTCGATTCCTGGGTTGGGAAGATCCCCTGGAGGAGGAAATGGCAATCCACTCCAGTATTCTTATCTGGAAAATCCCATGGATAGAGGAGCCTGGTGGGCTACAGTCCATGGGGTCACAAGAGTCGGACACAACTTAGCAACTAAACCATCACCAAGACAAGTGTAAAAGGTTAGATAAAAACAATCCTAAAAACTAACAAAGGTTTTTAAGTATATGGAGTATAAAGATTGCAGGATTTGATCTTTAATCTCCATTATATAGTCTATTATATTATTCTGTTATACAGTCTAGATGGAATCTCTACAGAAAAAGTCTTAGCCTTATATCCACAGATTGATAAATAAACATACATTTAAATGTTTTAAAGTAAAATAAAATGTTTGTTATACATCTTACACTTGTTTGATTCCCCTTAATTAATTAGCTGGTGACCCAGATCATGTTGGATAAGTGGGCCTCTTTTTACTCTTACCAAGAAATGACGTAGTACATACAAATAAATTAAATAATCATATGTCTGCATGTTGAAAAATCACTGTCTTTTGCTCCACCTTTGCATATATCACAATTCATTGTGAGTAAATGCTTGTTTACTTGACAATATTCCCTACTAAACTATAAATCCCTTGAGAAAAGTGATCATGTCAATTTCTAATTTCATAGTGCCCAGTATTTGGCAATGCTTTCCAAATAGGTGTTCTTTAAACACTTTTTAAATGAGAAAAAAAAAAAATGCAATTCTGTTTAAAAGAAACAAAAGATCTGAGTAGTATCATATGGCTCTTTAGTACCAATTAATAATAAAAATTAACACTACATAGAAAAGACAAATTCTTACCAATTTATAGCCCCACCATCACACTTGTCCATAAGCAAGGCTTTCCAACATTCGTGAGTAGATTTAATGACTTCAAGAGCAAAAGCCTGGTTAAAAACCAAAATCAGACATAGCAATCACATCATTATACTATTAATAATAACTTGGAACTAGTCATAGAATGACAGTTAATTATTAAGAACATGAGCTCTGAAGTCAGGCGAACCTAAGTATAAGTTCTCACATTCTTATTTACCAGCTGTGTGATTTTGCGCAGATTATTCAATCTCATTGTTTTAATTTCTTCTTCTTTAAGATGGAATGTAATGAAAATCAGGAGCTGGCACACTTGGGCCTTTGGGTCAAATCCAGCCTGCCACATGATTTTGTAAATAAAGTTTTACTGAGCACAGCCATGTCCATGCATGCATTTGTGCATGGCCCCTGACTGCATTAGTGCTACAAAGGAAGAGCTGAATAGCTGTGACAGAGAACACACGGCCTGCAGGTCTAAAATATTTCCTATCTGCTCTTACAGAAAACGAAAAAGTTGCCAACCCCTGATTTAAATCATAGCGTTGCTGAAAGAACAAATAAGATTGTTTCACGTAAACCAATTAGCTTACTATCTAGATTGTACATAGGCACAAACTTAATAATTTCATCATCAACAATGCTGCAAGTAGTTTAATTGAATAATCATTTTAGGCTATCCACTGTCTGAAGGTAATAAACCTCAACATTTAAAAAATCTTTTTCTTAGCGTGAATTCATACAGTGTCTAAAAATGAAAACTCACCAATAGACACATATCTAGTAAGACCACTTAAGGAAAACTTGCTTTATTTTTTCAAAGAAGAACATTTTTATTTTTTCCCCCCAAATGCTGCTGAATCTCTTCACGCAGAGCCCTTATGTATTAACTAAGTCCTACTAGCGCCTCTCTTTTTCAGTGACAACTAAACACATTATGATGTGAAGAAAATGATGGCAAATGTACTTCTGAGAAGAAAACTTTCCCTCAGGTCTGCTGTTGCCCGAGATGAAGGAGACGGCTTAATGCTTGGTGAGGTGGTGTAGGGGAGAATCCTAAAGTATGTGACAAAAAGTCAATTTATTATTTGGAAAATACATGGAAAGATTTTTAACTATATTATTCAGATAATTTTGATTATTAAAACAGATTCCAGTACCTGCTTTAAGCAGTCAGCATGAAAAAAAAAAAATCTAGATTACAGCCTAGAGCCATCTTTTCAACCATGTTGAAGATACATGATTCAATTTTCCTACATTAGGCTCAATATATTAAACAGCAGTGATAAAAAGCAATGCATATAGTGATTATTTTCTAAAGGGATGCATAAATGACCCAGTCTTCATTCAGAAAAAAATTAATGTTTGTCAAAATCAAACCCCCAAAATCCTCAAACTACCTCATTCTTTTATAAATTCATGGAATGACTTGGCAGTCCAACCCCAAGGCAATAAGGGGCCACAAAGGTACACATAGGTTTGAAATGCGTATTGTTTCAAACATAAAATACAACACATATATTAGAGGAAAAAGAAAAAATAATTTATTTTAGAAATTTTTAGTATTTTATTTTTATGTGAGAGATCACAGCCTAGTAGTTTTATATCCATATTTAATAAATCCTAGACAAAGCCCTCAAGATCTTAAGGGTTAATAAACCTTTTTAAAAATACTGGGTTCAGCAATAAGCTCTTATATAACAAAATACTTACTGTAATTTTGAAGTTTTGATGACCATGGCTTACTTTACTTACAAAACACACTGTATTTATTAGTACCCACTTAAAGGCTGTTTATAATGTGAAACTTGCATAGTGGCAATACGTTTAAAAGTGGTAAAAATAAATAAAAGAAGTAGTCTAATAGTTTTAGACTTTAATTCTGGTCCATTTTCTCCATTTGTGTCGTATTGGAGCCGCTTATTGGTAACTTTGTGGTTTTCTAATATAAAAACCCTCTGACAGTAAGACAATTCAAATACTTTGTTAACTGTTAAGTAGTTGAATTCAGTCATGATAGAATGAACACTTAGGAGGGAAGCCCCTTTGGATTTGCATTAATGGTAAGTAACTCCCTCCTCTCCAGAAGAGTAAAACGAAAGATTTTTCTTCATTTACAATTTACAGAGTTAGACTGATCATAGAAATCTTTTATTTCCTCAGATGAAGGAGATATTGATAGATAAATGGATGGATACAGGTATTTATCAGTCTTACTGATTTACTTATAGCTCCTAAAACTTTTTTAAAAATAAAAATTATGTTCTTAAACACGAAAGTCAGTAAACAGTACTTTTATTATCATACTATCCACAAATATTCACATAAGAAATCCCCCAAAGTGAAAGAAATGTGGTACGAATATCACAGGTACATTTTAAAATAAAGATTATCAACTTCACCTTGTTCTTGAATTCTCCATTAAAAGCAAACTGGTTTTCCGGTTTTCCCTCTGGTATCTTATAAAATCTAAACCAATTAAGCGTAGCTTCTAAGTAGCCAGGTTTGTATTTCTTAACATCCTCAATATCTGCAAGTGAAGAAACAAAAATACTTTTCATTGAAAATAGAAATCCACTCCTTTAAGTGGTAGAGCATTGGATTGAGGGAGTTAGTCCCATTCTGCTGCTCACTAGCAGCATAATCACCAACAAGTATCATATCACCTCTGAACTTCCATTTTTTTCATATGTAAACTACTATACTTTTATTGTACAAACATTTGTTGAGCACCTTCAGATACCATGTTAGGTATAGGGGATAAGTTGGTGAAGGCAACAAAGATCTTTTCCTCAAGGAGATCAAAGTTTTAATTAAAAACAAAAATGAACAGGCAGATAAACAGCAAATTGCGTTAAAGTGAGATATACTTAGGACAGCTGTCATTCTGAAGACAATGCAGGGTTTAGAGTAGGAAGAGTTACATCAGGATCTGTATTCCAAACGTACTAAGCTAGAGGACACTGAAGGTAGGCTGGGGAGGGCATACCCATAATAGAAGACACGGCAGCTGCATGAGAGGGCTGCGTGGACCCCCGCACCCAGTACTTAGTAAGCTTCTCATTCTATATCAGACACTGTTGTAAACCACGAAACAGAACAGTAATCAGAAACAAGTCCCTGCCCACAAGATTACACAGAAGTAAGAGATAGACAACAAATAAAGAAACAAATACAAAAATTAAGGGGTGAAAAGTCTGATGAAGAAAAATAAATCAGAGTGAGAAAGAGAATGTGGTCAGGGCAATTTTAAATAGAATGATACACGAATGGTTCAGAGTTTTTCATTTCAAATTAATAATGGTTTATAGGGTTTATCTTCAAGTGCTATTACCATGTAAACACCTTAAGCATTCCATTTTGAGGACATTCATTAAAATATTAATATAATTGGAAACATTACTGCATTAGTAATAGACCCTCCTCCAGCAAAAGAGGCCCCCAAGAAATGTGTCATTCCCAAAGGTATCAGTTCAAAAAGCCTGAGAGGCACAAGCCCTCTCCCTCCTCCAGCGCTGCCGCCTCCTTCTGCAGTTCCTCGTGCTGCCTGTGTGCTTGTTCCGTGCGGACCTGGTACCTCTCCTGTGAGGCGGGGCTGAGGATGCTCCCGGTGCTTGCCATCGCGGACGAAAAACCCCAAGCATGAGTCAAGACTGAGAACAATGATCATATTAATTTGAAATTGGTGGGGCAGGTTGGTTCTGTGGTGCAGTTTAAAATTAAGAGGCATACACCACTTAGTAAACTAATGAAAGCCTATTGTGAACAGGGTTTGTCAAAGAGACAGATCAGATCCCAGTTTGATGGGCATCAGATCAAGGAGACAGACATACCTGCACAGTTGGAAGATGCAGATACCATTAATGTATTTCAGCAGCAGACAGGAGGTGTCAGCTAAAAAGGGAACTTTATACTTTACTCCTGGTAGCGGGGCACCCCACTCCAGTACTCTTGCCTGGAAAATCCCATGGACAGAGGAGCCTGGTAGGCTGCAGTCCATGGGGTCGCTACGAGTCGGACACAACTGAGTGACTTCCCTTTCACTTTTCACTTTCACGCATTGGAGAAGGAAATGGCAACCCACTCCAGTGTTCTTGCCTGGAGAATCCCAGGGACGGGGGAGCCTGGTGGGCTGCCGTCCATGGGGTCGCACAGAGTCGGACACGACTGAAGCGGCAGCAGCAGCTCAGCTGGTAAAGAATCTGCCTGCAATGCAGGAGACCTGGGTTCGATCCCTGGGTTGGGAATATCTCCTGGAGAAGGGAAAGGCTACCCACTCCAGTATTCTGGCCTGGAGAATTCCATGGACTGTATAGTCCATCGGTTCACAGAGTCAGACAGGACTGAGCAAGTGACTTTCACTTTCACACTTTACTTCAGAATTCTGTTCCCCCAGATCAAGAAGACATTTTCAACTAGAAAACTATAATTTGGTTCCAACACATTCTGACTACTATAATATAGTTTCTCTATTCTTTCATTTCCCCCTTCCCCATTCCTTTATTGTACATGAAGCAACTGGTGTATGTAGGTGATGTGCACAAGCATACTGCATTTTTAAAAAAACTGAATGGCCAATGGTATGTTTTGATTGACATCCAATGTAGATGGGATGGGGAAAAAACCCAACTCTGTGAAAAGACCCCTTTTTCTCCATTAGCGGCATGCTCATCAGCTCTTATCTTTATATTCCACTAATTTATTTTGCTTTGTTCAACAAAAAAAGAACAGCATAAAAATTCTTGCATGCCTTGGGAAAAAAAGTATGAGAAATATCTAGATAAAACTGGAAGCCTTTACCTCCATTAGACTGTGGCTCAACAGAAATTCAGCATAGTCCTTTATTCACAATATGTTATGGCAAATGACACACTAATAGCACTTGAAAAATTAGAAAGCTATAACTAAAACTAGAAGATGACACCATGCATAGGGATAATTTAACAATCACTCAGTTTCAGATCTGCTCATCCAAGCCTTGTGGGAATCCCCACTCACTCGGCATGATGGGAAAAGGTATGGGTTGAACAGACAGAAATTATCCTTTTCCTTTTTATGCTTGCCTTGTGCCTTTATGTAAAAATTGAGCAAGAGTGACATGTCTCTAAAGGCCAGATGTTTCACGTAAGTGAAATAAGTGTAGTAAGGCAGAAACCACAGGAATGGCAGAGACTATGGCAAATGACTGAGTATTGTGCACTCAAATTTAAAATTTTAAAATATGTCAATGGGCCACATTATCAAAAATAATTCTGAAGCAAACTGAAGAAATGATACAACTAAGAGGAAAAAGAATTCCTTGAAACTGAACACAGACTACACCAGCTCTATTAATCAGAATGAGTACATATTAATTGACAGAAGATGTTTAAAACAATGAATTCCAAAGATTAAGATCACATTGTTTTAGTATTGTACACTGTATACTAGGTCACAGAGTTCTTTGTTATGCCCCCAATAGAACATTCAATAGGTTTCACCTAATTAAATTCTGATTTTTTTCCCTTTTCCTTACAAAAAAGTTCCGGCCAAAGTGAGTTTGTATTGACCATTTTCCTACATTCTATCTCTATTTTTGCAAAAAAAAACCAGAAAAATCTCTATAAATTAACTGAGCTCCTCCAAATCACTGTTTTCTTACTAACAGGAAAAAAATATCTTTTAGTCTATGGAAGGTGAGCAACCAGAAATGCACTTTAATCAATGTCCAAAATGAATAATTTTCTATTACTTATTCTTGCCTGGAGAATCCCATGGACAAAGGAGCCTGGTGGGCTACAGCCCATGGGGTTGCAAAGAGTCGGACGTGACTGAGCGACTAACACACACACATACACACAAATCTGACTCACGGTATCATTATGCCTTGCCCAATCTGCCATTTTTTGTCCCACTGCATAAACCTTTTTTTTTATAACTGCTTTTTAAGCTAAGCTGTTCAGTATCTACCTCAGTTTGCAAGGCTTTCCCTTCAGAAGTTATAAAGGGGATCTGTTAAGAAGTGACATCAATAACAAAAAACCTGAACATTTAATAATGCCAATAAGAAGTATAACTCTCCAAATATAAGTCAAACTTTTCCATCAATTAATTATACCCTGGAGCAAAAACAGCTGCATTTTTAAAAAAAACCCAAAACATTTAAAATAAGTAATTTAAACATTTTAAAACCTCAATAGCAAATGCCTCCAGCCAAGACTTTACATACAATACTAAGTCAGTTCAATGAATTACTCTTTCAAAAATATGAAAAATTCCACCTAAGTCTATAAACTGATTTACAGTTCCTTAAAGATTTTTATATAAATAACCTCATTTATTCCTCATAAAACTCCTGAGAGTTATGAAGAGTAAGTAAATTTGCATTAAAGTAAGAAAACTATAGCTAAGAAAATGTAAAATCTGGGTAAAATGCTTTCAACTCATTCATGGTGCTAGTATTATACAAGTCTTCTAATTCCATGAATCCTAGCTTTTCTTCTATATTGCACATTAATAATATGTCACAGGTTTATTTATATTATCTTTAAGTATAGATGTATTTTTATTTTGGTTTTATTATGGTAAAATGTCCACAACATAAAATCTACCATTTTTGAGTGTTTGTTTCCGTGGCATTAAGTACATCCCCGGTGTTGCACAACCATCACTATTTGCGACCTTCAGAAATTTAAAAAATATATGTGCATGGTAAGAAAAGCAGCAATTCTCTAGTGGTCATCTACCTCCACTCTTGGAATTACTTTTATATGAAAGTTTCTACTATAAATAATTATATAATTTATTTTCAAGATGAACTAATCCAAAAATAAAAGAATACTCTAGAAGTGCTACTTTATATAATCAAGCTAAGCTTATTTCGGTTCTCTTTTTAACTACAAATCAACCTCTTTTAACTGAGATCTACTCAATCAATTCCCTGGACGATTAACAAAGACTCTCTACTTCTGAAGCACATTCTGCCTGATGTTGACAGTAGTCTGTCTGCTGAGTCTAGCAGACAGCCCTAGAATGAAGCCTGCACTTTGCTCCCACGAGTTAAAGTTTAGCTTTGCCAAGCATCAGGTGTATTCATTTCCAAATATTTATGCCAATGATGTCTAGTGTTACAATTATGAAATTTAATAAAATGTTATATAAGGCAGTGACTTTATCAGTACAAAAATGAGATTTTGTTTCTATAAAATTACTGTGAATATTTTTGAAGGAAATCAATAAAAGAGACTGTTAAAAACATCTGCTGTCAAAGTAGGCCTGGGTAAGTTAAAGATGAGACAAAGATGTAAAAATCTACAATTATGTATGTCAGTCACTCTACAAATGAGGTGGGGAGAGGATTTTAGATATGAGAGGTCAAGGACAGCTTCTAACAAAAAGTATTTTAGTACATTCTTAGATGAAGTGTGGGAGTAACTCATTCAAACATGCAGAAAAGGAGTCCTGGGAGGAAGACTAGGTACCAATACTCTGAGGTATGAGTGTGCACTGAATGCTTAAGACAGTAAGAAAGCCCTGTATTGGGAGCAGAGTTTAGAGTGTTAGGAGGTGAGATGAGAGAAGCAGTAGCGTAGGACTCCAGGAGTCACGCTGCAGACCTGACTTTGGGATGAGACACCATACAGGATTCTGGGCAGAGGAGTATGTGTTTTCAGGAAGAATTCTAATTGTCTTTTAGGGAAAAGATTGTGGAGAGGAAGAAGGGGAAGCAGGAGACCCAACATGAGGCTACTGAGTGTGCATCCAGGAGAAATATGATGAGGGAGGGCTTTGATAATTGTAACTGTAGGAAGGTGGTGACAAATCATCAGTTTTGGATTAATTTTAGAAAGCAGAACTAAGAAAAAACAAAAAATAACAAAACCCAGTAAAAATCAGACTTACATAGTATTTAAAGAATCAAAGAGCTAAAATGGACTAGTCTGTAACATTAAATAGCAATTCAAATTATAATACAGCTAAAAGCAGTCACCTAAATAGGTACCACCCTGTTTTTAAAAATTTTCATAATAGGTGTCTTAAGTTCTGACTAATAGTGTATAGCCATGATTTACACTATAAACGAGCTGTTTCCAAATTTGAAAGTTTAATTAACAAAGATTATATGGAATCTCCCTAATGGAATTTTTATATTAAAACTAAAAATATATGATTACACCACCCTTACGGCAGAAAGTGAAGAAGAACTAGAGAGCCTCTTGATGAAAGCGAAAGAGGAGAGTGAAAAAGTTGGCTTACAACTCAACATTCAGAAAACTAAGATCACAGCATCCAGTCCAATCACTTCATGGCAAATAGATGGGCAAACAATGGAAACAGTGAGAGACTTTATTTTGGGGGGCTCCAAAATCACTGCAGATGGTGACTTCAGCCATGAAATTAAAAGACACTTGCTCCTTGAAAGAAAAGCTATGACCAACCTAGACAGCATATTAAAAAGCAGAGACATTACTTCACCAGCAAAGATCTGTCTAGTCAAAGCTATGGTTTTTCCAGTAGTCTTGTATGGATGTGAAACCTGACTATAAAGAAATCTGAGAGCCAAAGGATTGATGCTTTTGAACTGTGGTGTTGGAGAAGACTCTTAGAGAGCCCCCTGAACTGCAAGGAAAGCGAACCAGTCAATCCTAAAGGAAATCAGTACTAAATATTCATAGGAAGGACTGATGCTGAAGGTGAAACTCCAATATTTTGGCCACCTGATGTGAAGAACCGACTCACTGGAAAAGACCCTGATGGAGGAGAAGGGGACAACAGAGAATGAGATGGTTGGATGGCATCACTGACGCGATGGACATGAGTTTGAGTAGGCTCCAGGAGTTGGTGATGGACAGAGAAGCCTGGCATGCTGCAGTCCATGGGGTCACAAAAAGTTAGACATGACTGAGTGACTGAACTGAACTGAACTGACAGTTCTATATAAATTGATTGGAAATTTTATAAATTTATCAAATGCTAGGCAAAGAGATTGCTGGATGGCATCACCAACTTGTTGGACGTGAGTTTGAGTGAACTCCGGGAGTTGGTGATGGACACGGAGGCCTGGCGTGCTGCGATTCATGGGGTCGCAAAGAGTCAGACACGACTGAGTGACTGAACTGAACTGAAAAAGCAAAATAGAAATAATGATGCAATCTAACAAAACTTTAAGTTAATTTTTTTTTAATCCAGAGTTTTTCAATTTAATTTGGTTTGTCTTAACTAATTCTGAATTAGAAATTTATAAAAGCAAAGAAATTAAGCCAAAATATCTTAGTTAAAACCTACCACTTTATTTCTATAGACACGAGAGGATCATGATACTTCTCACTTTTTAAAAGTAATCTTTATGACTTTATCTTATCCCTTCATTGGGGATATTGTATACCTTTCAATATGTTATCAAGTTTCTTTTCAGTATAAACCAATTGATTTGTTTCTAAAATGTAACTGAATATCACAAACTGTGCTCTCAGGAAAAAAAAAAGGCTTGATAATTGACTCTCTTTCTAATCTTTATTATAAAAAAAAAAACCTTCTCTTATAACAGGAGTAGCTTCTAAATACATATGTTTGTCAAGATTTCCATTTTACCCAGATTTCAGACTTAAACATACTTTAATGCTCTATTTTTGCCAAATAAGCAAATAGTGATGACATAAATGAAGTAAAAAATTGTGATAAGGTTCGTTTTATACCTACAGCTCATGAACCATGAGAGAGAGAGACAGTGTGAGTGGAGTATCTAACCCATGAGGACACAATGAACTTTAAAAGTAATTATTTAACAAAAACAAAAAAAATAAGAAACTTTAATCATGAGAAAACCACAACACATCCATTTATTATTAAACAACATTTTAATTAATATTATATATTTAAAATTAATTTAAGGAGAAGGGAGCGAGAGAGGATGCGATGGTTGGATGGCATTACCAATTAATGGACATGAGTTTGAGCAAACTCCAGGAGATAGTGAAGGACAGGGAAGCTTGGCATGCTGCAGTCCCTGGGGTTGCAAAAACTGAACATGACTTAGTGACTGAACAACAACTACAATAACAATTTTAAAATAATTTAAGTAACTTTCTTGACTACCAAAATAGAGTAACACCCAGTCTCCCCAATTTTTAATATAAATAATGAATATCAAAAACAAACACTTACTTATTAATAAATAACTTTGGTACAAAAGAAAACCAAACTCTCACTTAGAATATTCAGAAAATAATGACAGTAAGAATATTCAAAAAGTTTACAAGAAGAAATAAGGTAAACCAGGAAAAACATTCTGTTTGGAATCAGAGAGTACTAAGTTCAAATTTTAGTTCTAGCACTCATATCTTGTGTTATTTCGGAAAAATACATTACTTCATCTTTTCAAAAACAAAGTGGAGAAAAAGACATAAAGCTTGTGATGATTTTTAATAAATAATACATTAAAAATATGGAATAATTCTTAACAAATATTAATTATTACCCCTGCAATCCCTTAAAACCTTGACCATGGGATGCAGCCAAAGATACTCAGAGGGAAACCTATAACTTCACATGCTTTTATCTCTGAAAACTAAATATGAATTAATGATTTTACAAGTTACTTAACTTTTTTGCTAATATAGTTATTTTACTTTTAATGTAAGTAAGTTTATTGAAAAATCAACGTACTTAGACATTGTTGTTGTTGTTCAGTTGTTCAGTTTTGTTCGACTCTTTGCGACCTCATGGACAGCAGCATGCCATGCTTCCCTGTCCTTCACTATCTTTCAGAGTTTGTTCAGACTCATGTCCATTGACTCGGTGATGTCATCCAACCATCTCATCCTCTGTAGTCCCCTTCTCATCCTGCCTTCAATCTTTTCCAGCATCAGTGTCTTTTAAAATGAGTCAACTCGTTACATCACATAGTCAAAGTACTGGAGCTTCAGCGTCACCATCAGTCCTTCCAAAGAGTATTCAGGGTTGATTTACTTAAGGATTGAGTGGTCTGATTTCCTTGCAGTCCAAAGGACCCTCAAGAGTCTTCTCCAACAAGACAGTTCAAAAGCATCAATTTTTCAGCACTCACACTTCTTTACGGTCCAACTTTCACATCTGTACATGACTACTGGAAAAACTGTGGCTTTGACTATACGGACCTTTGTCAGCAAAGTGATGTCTCTGCTTTTTAACAGGCTGTCTAGACTTGTCATAGCCTTTCTTCCAAGAGCAAGCATCTTTTAATTTCATGGCTACAGTCACCATCCACAGTGATTTTGGAGCCAAGAAAATAAAGCCTGTCACTGTTTCCATTTCTTCCCCACCTACACGCCATGAAGTGATGGGACTGGATGCCATGATCTTAGTTTTCTGAATGTTGAGTTTTAAGGCAGCGTTTTCACTCTCCTCTTTCACCTTCATCAAGAGGCTCTTCAGTTCCTCTTTGCTTTCTGCCATAAGGGTGGTGTCATCTGGATATGTGAAGTTATTGATATTTCTCCTGGCTTCCCTGGTGGCTCAGAGGTTAAAGCGTCTGCCTCCAATGCGGGAGACCTGGGTTCGATCCCTAGGTCGGGAAGATCCCCTGGAGAAGGAAGTGGCAATCCACTCCAGTATTCTTGCCTGGAGAATCCCATGGACGGAGAAGCCTAGTAGGTTACAGTCCACGGGGTTGCAAAGAGTCGGACATGACTGAGCGACTTCACCTTCACCTTAATCTTGATTCCAGCTTGAGCTTCATCCAGCCCTGCATTTCACATGATATAGTTTCCATATAAGTTAAATAAGCAGAGTGACAATATACAACTTTGATGTACTCTCAACCAATTTGGAATCAGTCTGTTGTTCCATGTCCAGTTCTAACTGTTGCTTCTTTACCTGCATACAAGTTTCTCAGGAGGCAGGTAAAGTGGCCTAGTATTCCCATCACTTTAAGAATTTTCCAGTTTGTTGTGATCCACACAGCCAAAGGCTTTAGCATAGTCAAGAAAACAGAAGTAGATGTTTTTTTGGAATTCCCTAGCTGTTTCTATAATCCCACAAATATTGGCAATTTGATCTCTCGTTCTTCTGTCTTCTCTAAATCCAGCTTGTACATCTGGAAGTTCTCAGTTCATGTACTCTTGAAGCCTATTTGAAAGATTTTGAGTATTACCTTGCTAGCATGTGAAATGAATGCAACTGCGTGGTAGTTTGAACATTCTTTGGGATTGTCCTTCTTTGGGATTGGAATGAAAACTGACCTTTTCCAGTCCTGTGGCCACTGCTGAGTTTTCCAAATTTGCTGTCATCCTGAGTGCAGCACTTTCACAGCATCATCTTCCAGGATTTGAAATAGCTCAGCTGGTACTCCATCACCTCCACTAGCTTTGTTCGTGGTGATGCTTCCTACGGCCCACTTGACTTCACACTCCAGGATGTCTGGCTCTAAGTGAGTGATCACACCATCGTGATTATCTGGGTCATTAAGATCTTTTTTGTACAGTTTTTCTGTATATTCTTGACAGCTCTTCTTAATATCTTCTGCTTCTTGTTAGGTCCATACAGTTTCTGTCCTTTATTGTGCCCATCTCTGCATGACAGGTTCCCTTGATATCTCTAATTTTCTTGAAGAGATCTCTAGTCTTTCCCATTCTACTGTTTTCCCCTCTTTCTTTGCATTGTTCACTAAAGAAGGCTTTCTTCTCTCTTCTTGTTATCCTTTGTAACTCTGCATTCATGTGGGCATCTCTCTCCTCTTCTCCTTTGCGTTTCACTTCTTTTCTCAGCTACTTATAATGCCTCCTCAGATAATCACTTTCCCCCCTGGGTATGATTTGTGTCACTGCCTCCTGTGCGATGTTACGAGCCTCCACCCACAGTTCTTCTGGCACTCTATCATATCTAATCCTTTGAATCTGTCACTTCCACTGTATAATCATAAGGGATTTGAGTCATACCTGAATGGCCCAGTGGTTTTCTCTACTTTCTTCAGTTTAAGTCTTAATTTTGCAATAAGGAGTTCATGATCTGGCCCACAGTCAGCTCCCAGTCTTGTTTTTGCTGACTGTATAGAGGGTCTCCATATTTGCTTGCAAAGAATATAATCAATCTGATTTTGGTATTGACCACCTGGTGATGTCCATGTGCACCGTCATCTCTTGCGTTGTTGGAAGAGGGTGTCTGCTATGACCATTGTGTTCTCTTGGCAAAACTCTGTTATCCTCTGCCTGACTTCATTTTGTACTCCAAGGCCAAACTTGCCTTTTTCTCCATTCCAGTCCCCTATGATGAAAAGGACATCTTTTTTTGGTATTAATTCTAGAAGGTCTTGTAGGTCTTCACAGAGCTGTTCAGCTTCTTCAGCATTAGTGGTTGGAGCACAGCCTTGGATTACTATGATACTGAATGATTTGTCTTGGAAACAAACCGAGGTCACTCTGTCATTTTTGAGATAGCACCCATGCACGGTATCAGACTCTTTGCTTATGAGGGCTATTCCATTCCTTCTAAGGGATTCTTGCCCACAGTAATAGATATAATGGTCATCTGAATTAAATTAGCCCATTTAAGTTCACTGATCCTAAAACGTCAATGTTCACTCTTGCTATCTCCTGTTTGACCACCTCCAATTTACCTTGATTCATGGACCTAAGACTCCAGATTCCTATACAAATTGTTCTTTACAGCATCAGACTTTACTTTCACCAATAGATACATACACACCTGGGTATCATTTCCGCTTTGGCTCAGGCTCTTCATTCTTTCTGGAGTGATTTCTCTGCTCTTCTCCAGTAGCGTATTGGATACCTACCGACCTGGGGGTTCATCTTTCAGTGTCCTATCTTTTCGCCTTTTCATACTGTTCACGGGGTTCTCAAGGCAAGAAGCTGAAGTAGTTTGCCATTCCCCTCTCCACTTAGGGGCTTCCCTTATGGCTCAGCTGGTAAAGAAGCCACCTGCAATATGGGAGACCTGGGTTCGATCCCTGGGTTGGGAAGATCCCCTTCAGAAGGGAAAGACTACCCATTCCAGTATTCTGGCCTGGAGAATTCCATGGACTGTATAGTCCGTGGGGTCACAAAGAGTCAGACACAACTGAGCAACTTTCACTTTTTCCACTTAGGCATAGACATGAATAATATAAATAAGCACTAAAAATAACATATTCATAAAATTTTTCTATAAACATACTATTTTTCCTTATGGTAAAGAACAGTCCTCAAATGAATTTGTAACTAACTTCTTACTTAATTCGGAGAAGGCAAATGGCACCCCACTCCAGTACTCTTGCCTGGAAAATCCCATGGACGGAGGAGCCTGGTAGGCTGCAGTCCATGGGGTCGCTAAGAGTTGGACACGACTGAGCGACTTCACTTTCACTCTTCACTTTCCTGCATTGGAGAAGGAAATGGCAACCCACTCCAGTGTTCTTGCCTGGAGAATCCCAGGGACAGGGGAGGAATATATGAAAGTTCACAATGCATGAACATGTGGAAATCTCAGATGAGGAATAAAAACTATGAAACTTTCAAAAAAAGAGGACAAATGATGGATAGTCGGAAATGAAAAATGATGAATTTCATAGCAGAACTTGGATATGTCAGAAAAATCAGGCAAGTAGAAGACAGAACAACGGAATTTATGAAGTCTGGAGAACAGTAAGCAAGAAAGACCAAAAACACATGAAGAGTTTCAGCGACCTGTGAAACAAAGAGTGGTCTAAATATAATAGATACAAAAATTAACTCAAAATCGATTAAAGATCTGAAACCATAAACTTCTTAGAAGAACACAAAGGCTGCAACCTCACTGATGTCAGCCTTAATAATGTTTTTGTGGATCTGACTCCAAAGGCAAGGAAAACAAAAGCAGAAATAAACATATAGGACTACATCTACCTAAACAGCTGTTTTGAGCAGCAAAGGAAACCATCATTAAAATGAAAAGGTAACCTGCCTTTGAATGGGAGAAGATATTGCTAGTTGTATATCTGGTGATGGACTAACATTCAAAATATATCAAGAGCTCGTTACAATAACAATACAACAACAACAAAAAACCCCAATTCAAAAACGGGCAGAGGATCTGAACAAAGACATACAGATGGTCAACAGGCACATGAAAAGATGTTCAGCATCACTATCAGGGAAGTGCAGATCAAAGCTACAATGAGATCCCACCTCACACCTGCTAAAATGGCTATTCTCAAAACGACAAGGAATAACAAATGTTGGGGAGAGTGCAGAGAAAAGGGAGCCACTGTAAACTGCTGGGAGGACTGTAATCAGTGCAGTCACTATGGAAAACTGTACGGAGACTTCTGAAAAATACGGAGGCCAGGGACATGTGTGCGGAGACGAATATCATCAAATTTGGTTAGGTGATTTCATCTCCTAACTGAACATATATCAAGACCGTCATCAATTATTCTAGTTCCAAGACTGGATTACCTAGCCAGCAATGAAGAATAGATTAACAGAACAGTTTTCAACTAGAAAGAATCCATAAAATCACTCAGGGAGATTTATCAAACTGTATATCATGTACACCTCTAACTTCCCACCCACTTCCCCATATGGAGAACTAACTGTACCTCCATGAAAAAGAGAAGAGAAAAGAAAAGGAAAATGCTGTTGCTCTAGTATTATTTTCACAAACGACAACATGAAGTGAGGAAAGCATTATAATCAGATGAGGATTTTTGTTTCTATTTTTAGACAAAAACCAGTAACTTAAATGTAATGCCATATCTCCTTACATTACTTTTTAAAAAAAGAAGATACTAGATAATGTGCTTATGTTTGAAGTTCTGCCCAGAGAGTAAGAAGGAAAAGGAGTCTCCGATTCTAGGAGATGCCACCAAAGGAAGCGACAGAAGCACACAGAGCTCTTGCTCCAGTATGCCGACGCTGCTTTCACAGGCCTGAACATGTGCCTGACCGGCCTCTAAACAAAGTCCACAGGAAGCAGAACATACGTTTCTAATGACATTTCATAAGCATTCGTAAGAAATAATAATTGCATCCTGTAATACTCACTGTATTTTCCACATCAAAAACAGAGGTTCCAGCTCAGAGAACAGTTTTAATTGTTACACTTACTCAGGATCTCTCAAAGGTTCTCATGTTTTCCACACTGGTCTATGTATCTTATCAATGTCTGTACTAAAAATATATACTAACATCATGAAAAAATGGGAATTAATACACTTCAAAATAAGTTAAAACCAATCATAGCATTTCTACATAGAAGACCATCTGTACTGTATCAAGAAACTCTCTTAGAAAAGACTTGGTAGATTTCTTTCCCAAAACATAAATATTCATTGTCATTTCATGAGAAATTTTACATGACCAACAAAATTAAAACCATCCGAGTGCCTTGTATGTAGTAATCCAAATGGTTTTCTAACCTAATTTTAACTGGAAGCACATAATCCAGTGGCTAAAAGCTTAGACTTTGGGTCAGCCAGCCCTTCACTGAAGTTTCATCTCCACCACTTAAAGCTTCCCTAAAGTACCTAAAAACATGCCAATGTCCCCAAGAAATCTATCTCATGATCCCGTAAGTGTTTCATTAAGCACTAACTCTGAAGATAATTTAGGTCTTACGATTGGCTAAAAATAATGGATTGAAATATTCCTAAAACAACCAAAATTTAGAGAAGAAAAACTCTAGGGACCATTTACTGATTAGAGGATCAACCCCACAACGTTAGAGATGAAGAAAACATCAGGAAGTTATGTGACCTTTCTAAGGTCAGATAACTAATACATACAAGGGAGGGTTTTAGAATTAAGGTCTCCTCTACTCCTCACATCACAGGAATATAACTGAAGCCTGAAAAAACACTGGGAGAGGTCAAGGTTCAAAAAGAGGCTAAAGATTCCCAGTAATTTAATTCTATTCTTAATTATAGTACATTTTACTCAATTTGTTCCTATTCCTCAAGCACTTCCTCCCACACTCCATCCCTACCCACCCAGGCCCTATTAAGCCATACCTATTAATGAAATCAAAAGAATGAAGATCAAAAGAGCCATCTTTTTTTACTAAGACTTCTAATCATAATTATCCCACTGATGCTTCAATTATTTAAGAGCAAGTGGTCAGCACTCCCAGAAAACCAAGGCCACAGATACTTTTCTGAAGGGCGATGTGATGCAGTGGTGAAGAGCATGGGCTCTGGAGCGCAACTGGATTCCAGTGGCTCCCATAAGCCTTTAGAGAAGTCGCCAACTGACCCCTGCCCCCAACAACCAATGTCTCAGTTTCCTAATTTGAAAAAAAAAAAGAGAGAGAGAGAACACTAGCACATCTTGACTGAACTTAGGCAAACATTAAGCAGATACTGAAAAGAAGCATGCAGCACAGTTACTAGACATACAGTAACTGTTCCAGAAATGTTAGAGCTTTGAGGATGACAATGGTGACATGCCAGCCCCTGTCTGCACCAAGTACATGTGCAGGAAAGCAAACAGAACTCCATCCTTTCAGGTCACAGAGGTTAACATGAATAGTTTCCCCTAAGATCGCTATGATATGCCCTATTTTTCCCTAAATGACAAGATTAACTTGTTTTCCAGGAATTAAGCAAATCAAATATCAGTTAATTTGGCTTATTTTTAAAATAATAATTGAAGGGGCACTAGAAGTATTTAGTTAGCACATGAAAAGTTAAGTCAAATAGATTTGGCCTTGAAAGAAAATGAGCTTCCCTGGTGGCTCAGAAGGTAAAGAATCTGCCTGCAATGCAGGAGACCCATTCAGTCCCTCTGCTGGGAAGATCCTGGAGAAGGAGGTGGCAACCCACTCCAGTGTTCTCGCCTGCAGAAGTCCATGGGCAGAGGAGCCTGGTGGGTTACAGTCCATGGGATCGCAAAGAGCTGGACACAACTGAGTGACTAACACTTTTTTTTTTTGAAAGAAAATAAAAGAAACTACATAGTTTGACTTTCAAATTTCTTTAAATGTAAGGTGAAATTATATAAATATGAAATAAAGATAAACTCTGATAATTTCAGGAGAAGTGTAATGTTGGCCTTTGAAAAAGTCCCAACTGCCTCTTTTAAATAATTCCCTTCTTACTCATATGATTTATTCATCCCAGAATGTATCTACATCAATATAATTGTTCTGTTTATCAATTTTTGAAAACTTTCACATCACTGCACAGGCAGTATTTATTACAGGACAATAGATAGCAGTTTTCATTTAATACCAAAGAAAATAAATTTTTATTACTCTCCAAGTTGACACAGCATCCAGGCTTAAAATATCTCCTCATGGCATTACTTTACCTGACATGAGGTCCTTCGGCATCGTTGGCAGTTCTGAAGAGGGTCAAGCATCTGTTTGGTGAGTATCTGAAGCTTGACATTATAGGAACTGCTTGCTTTAAGGAAAGAAATGATATATGCCCTAGGATTACAATTTCAATCTTCTTAAAAAGCTCTGAACTTGGTTATTTCATAACCAAGAACTATTATCTCTAACAGCCAAGGCGTTCTCTACTAACAACCTAGCTGCCCTACATAAGGAGTCTTTAACTCTTACAAATTAAGGTACCATTAGGAGCATTAGGGGCTGGAACCTAATTACAGGGCATTAAACAGTCTTGGTGCTCTTCAAGTGTTAATGAGCCAAAGTGCCCAATTTTCTCCCAAACAGTATAAGGAATTTGTTTTCAAATGTTATTTAGACTTTTTTTAGATTTTCAAAGTGGCTACTCCAATTTCAGGAGGCAAAACTTGAAGATTTAAATAAAAAGTTAAAATGACAAATATAGCTAGCAACCAGTTTCTAATTGAAATGTGCTCTCTTATGCACAATACTTTTAGTTCAGTCAAGTCAAAGTTTAGAAACCTATACACATTAAAACAGAATATTACAGTCCACTGAAGTCTGTACATGTTCATTAGGATCAAAGAAGTTATTACCTAACAAATAACACCAGAACTTCCTTGCAAAAACATAAATGTGTTTTGATTAATACGGAAAAAAAGAGAGAGAGATAAAGTGTACTGTCTTTGTTTTCAAAAAAGAAAAAAATAGGTACCGACCATGTTAAAAACAGCTTCTTTTCCTAAGGTAGTAGAAATGAATAGCAGGGACTTATTTTTTAAGTGTCTAAGTAACAATCAAAATATATAGGAAATATTTTTAAAATTTCTCTATACATTTATACTTTGCACACATCTTCAGAAAACTGATTTTTGAAAAAATTTCCAGATAGTTACCCTTCCTTACATAGTTTTAACCCTTCTTAATATTGAATAAAAATGCCAAGTATAGATGACAATGTTTACAACTGTTAAAAAATCACTCCTTTGTGATAGAAATTTCAACTCACATACAGTAACTTATACTTAAGGTTACTGCATTAGGTATTTTAAGATTATTTAAGTATAAGTTGACCAACAAAACAAAATAAACTATTTCTGACATGTACAGACTCTGACACGTATGAGCTCAATTTTCCCAGGCATCTTCGGTAAAAATTTTTGGAAAGGTACACCAGTCAAAAACGAAAATAAAGAAGAGAATATGAAAGAATCTAAGAAAGCATAGGACCAATAACCCAGAAAGGCAAAGAAAAGAAACCCCATGATGACAGCTATGCAGCAGGCTTAAGAATACAGCCTGTCCAAAATCAGCCATTCAATAAACAGCATGAAAAATGAAGTGAATGACACTCATATAATACTGTAAATGCCATTCAGTAGTCTTCAACTATCAGATTAAACATGATAAACAGCTATGGTGAAAGAACAGAACCTACACATTATAAATGCTGACTGACACTACAGAACTCATAGTATAGCTGAGGGAAGCTGGGAGGTAAGGGGCACAGAAGGAGAAGGGTAGAAACCTCAACGTTCTGGTTTTACACTGGGCAGCCACGAGTTACTGTTCAAAATTAATGAAGCAATAAATATATTTTGAAGTGTAATACCTAGAGCTATTAAGTAACAAAAGAAAAAATGCGGTAACAAAATTGAGAAATGTATCAGATGTTGAATTTCTAGTCTTTCAAAGCAGCAACTTGAAAGAAAAGAAACAGAGGTATGAGGCACACTGATTACAGAAGAGAAGCCACCAATCGAGAACCAAAAACATAAGGGGAAGAAGATACCAGAAGTAAGACTCGGGGTGGGGGTAGGAAAGAGAACATTACTTTTCATTTTATGTATTTTTTTTATACTTCTGAGATTTTATTTCTAAATATATGACTATTCTTATAATTTAAAAAAAAAGTCATCCAAAATCATGTGTTTGTGATTTTAGAAGGAAAGGGACATATAATGTTTAAAAGTTACCTGGTTTAACATTAAATATTGTTGATTTATTTTCAAAGATTTGTAGTAGATAGAGAATAGGATCAAACTTTTAATATCTATTTGCTAGTATTTATTCAATCATATGAATCCAAACATACATTCTTATGTTGCTACATTAAAACCATGAGTTGCCACAAGAGACATTTCCCCTAATCTCAAAATCATGAAGTTGGTTCCTTTATTTCTGAGGTCCCCTCACCCTTGCCAAGGTTCTATTATTAACCTGTAACATTATATAAATAAGCCATGTAGTTACAATACTTGAACTTCTCCTGAATTATAAGTTATGTATCTTTAGAAGATGAGTTATTGTGATATAAGATAGAGCTATTTAATATTGTGATCAAGTCATATAATCTGATTTTGTAAAAATTTCTTCACGAATTTAGGAAGCTTTCAACTCCTGGGTTAGCGAGCATCTCTCAGTTCTCATCCCCTCCAATTCTCCTCTTTAGAGGTGCTAATGAAAACACAGACAACACATCAGGCTAAGTAGTGAAGGCAAAACTAAGGCTAGGAATGATCTCTGTCCATTACTCTTTGCACTCTGACCTTTAGGGAACTCAAGGAGTAACATGCTTATCCTGTGTAATTTGGTTTCAAAACTGCTAGTCACAAATACTGTGAAAATCACACAAGCATGAGCTGCTCAGTATAGCAGGTAGATGGGCAGCAGACTTTACAATCAGACCAAAATGAGCTCAAACCATGCTTCTACTGCTCAGTAAAAGCACAAACCTGGGCAAATCATTTAAATCCTTTTGAGAGTCTTCTAAATTAAGAATAATAACCAGTGTTTGCATATGTTAGGGAATTTAAGATGTTAAATCACATCTCCAGCAGTACTGGGTAAAGACTAGTTTCCTTAGACTCTCAGCCTCTCCAGTTTACGGGGACATTCATCAGTACATTTTGTGACTTTAGTGTGCCATATCACAAGTGAATTAGCTGAATGATTGTTTTTGCTGGCTGTTTCATCATTATATTATCAGGTCTCATTAGAGGAGAAGCTAATGTATTAAAAAAACTCTTAAGC
This sequence comes from Ovis aries, assembly GCF_016772045.2. Lineage (NCBI taxonomy): Eukaryota > Metazoa > Chordata > Mammalia > Artiodactyla > Bovidae > Ovis > Ovis aries. The sequence goes on along the minus strand of NC_056059.1, from coordinate 20,139,754 downwards.
TGGATATTTACTCTTGTTGCATATACATACACACATATATATGCATATATATATATATATATATATATACACGAGAAATATGATAATAAACTCAGGGTAAAATAATTAGATAAGAAATATATATGGTTTAATATGGGCTCAGTCTCATATTTTAATTGCAGTTTCCATGTTTTAGTTTTGGCCCTGAGGTCATATGTACTTCCCCCTATCAGACCCCTTCCTTTCTCAATTGCAAGCAAGAATGGCATAAAATTTCTCTTGCTCCATGTTCAAGAAAAGATTTTAAGTGCACATAAATTAAGAGAAAAAATGTGTTAATGAGTTTCAGTCAATTCAGAAACGGTATACTTTCCAGTTTAGACAAGAATTGAGGTCTAGAAAAAAAGAGGATCCTGAATAAGGATGAAACCAAAAGGAGAAAGGTTAGAAAAACAGGAGGTTGGGAATTGGTGAAAGAATAACAATAGTGGCTATATATTCAACACTTGATGTGACAACCAGACGCTCTAAGGAAACCATCTCTTATACTATGAACAACCTCACAAGCAGGTATAATTACCTCCACTGATAGATGAGCAAACTGAAATCCAGAAAGGTTAAATGATCTATCCAAAGTCACTTGGGCAGGAAGCAGCACAGCCAGAATGCAAACTGAAGTCTGTCTGACTCCAAGGAAAGTCAACTCTTCATCACACAAACTATGTTGGGAATTTAAATTTCCAGGACATCAAAATTTTGCTAGCGGGCAGTTATCTTTCCCTTCAGTTGTACAAGAGAAAACAAAAACTATGTATACGAACAGTTTATGTCCTTGATGGCTTCCCTAGTCACTTCCCTGGTGACTGAGATGGTAAAGAATCTGCCTGCACTATAGTAGAGCAGGGTTCCATCCCTGCGTCGGGAAGATCCCGAGAAGGAAATGGCAACCTATTCCATGGTTCTTGCTTGGAGAATTCCATGGACAGAGGAGTCTGCTGAGCCATAGTTCATGGGGTAACAGACATGACTGAGTGACTAACACAACCAACAACATGTCCGTGATGAACAGCCCCCCACCCCACTTTATTTTCTCCTGTTATTCAAATGAATAAAACAGAGATTTAAGAAAGGAGTAAGGGTGAGAGGGACAGCGGTGAGGGGGAAGGAAAGCCATAGAATGTACTTTCTTAGTGTGAACTACCATCTGTTTGTCTGCATTCTTTTCTTTCTCCTGTTCCTCCCAGCAGTATGACTCAACTCGGACATAATCATACTGAACTGCCCTTCATAGTCCATGGAGAGAGAATTAGGAAAAAACATATAAATTTAACTCCCAAATACATACATTGTGCTTTACACGAGCCCCTTTTAAATTCTAAGAATTCCAATGACACACTGATCTACTTCTGTTTCTGGAGAGTTACAGACTTACCATGAAATTTTGAGGCTTCAGGATCATTCACATTGATAGCAATTAATTTCCAGTCTGTTTCACCCTGATCGATAAGAGCCAAAACTCCAAGGATCTTCACATGAACAACTTCTCCACGAGAAAGAACCTTTAAAGAGAAAAGAAATTCAGAATCTGCAAGGCTTTGGAGAAGTTTACTCATATTTTCTAAAAATCCATATGAAAAATTAAAAGCACTACAGATTGAAACTTAATAAAGCTTTAATAATTAAACTTATTATAAACTCCATCATAAAGACTTTTATGATATACTTTTCAGAACAGATATCTTAATCCCTTTTTAGAAACTGAAATTATGTATAGACCTTAAAATTTAATGTAGCAGGCCCAGAAACTCATACTAAGCAGGAAATAAAGCCACATACATCATGTTATAGTATAAATCCGGCTTCTGCCACTTAGGGGTAAAAAGAGACATGAGAATTCTTTGAAACTGCTTAACAGTACCTTTTTTGCAAGCTATATTTATCAGTTACTAATGGAAAGTAAAATTTTACCATATCTGAATGCAGCCTTAAGATAATGAATGACAATCAAAGAATTATGAATATGTTAGAGATACAGACAAAGCAGATTTCACAAAATGTGTTAAAAAAGATTTTAAGAGAAATCAAGAAATAGCATGATGTTGAAGCAGATGTTCCTTGCGCTAAAGAAAGTTATTTCAGTGGTTCCTTTAAGTTGCCAACACCAAGTTTATATGCATGCATTCCTTCTATAGCCTTTTATTTTTAAAGGTTTATTCGGCTATAGAATTTCACTGTAAGCTGAAATCTGAACACATGCTTCAGGATAATTCCTTCAAGATTTAAAATGCAGCTTTACAACTGGAAATCAAGGTATGCAAATTAAAGCCACTGTTGTGTCTTGAAATTATTTGAGAGAAAAAAGCAGATCTTAAACCATAAAGTCATATACATCTTTTCCCGAACATTGGAAAATGAATCTAAAATCTTAATATAACCTGCATGAAGCTGAAATCAGTTTATCCAACAGATTAATGTGACTATATAAATTAAACTGAAATACCACTTTTAGGAGAACATACACAACTATATTGTCCAGATTCTCGCATGTTTAGGCTATATTAAGTTAACTAAGCACCGTATTAGACACTGTGTATACAAAAAGAAAGCACCTCCTTTCTTAAAGGTTTGCAATCGTGTTGGAGAGACTTACACATCTCGTGCCAGGAGGTCCTTTATAAAACAAAAATGTTCAAAGTTATCCCATAACCATCAAGGAAAGGTTACTACACTGGCTAACTCAGTGATAAACTAGATCACTGGTTCTCAACTAGAGGCAATTTTGCTCTCTAGAAGACATTTGGCAATGTCTGGGATACTTTTGGTTGTCACAGCTTGGTGGGTATTATTAGCATCTAGTGACAAGAGGCCAGGGATGCTGCCCAGGATAGTCTCCTATAACGGAAACATCCACCCAAACTGTCAACAGTGCCACAGCTGAGGAGCCTGCAGTAGACTCTGGGGGGCAGGGGTGTCTATCAGAATTACTGGAAACCAGAAAATTCTGAAAGAGATAGGCATACCAGACCACCTGACCTGCCTCTTGAGAAACCTGTATGCAGGTCAGGAAGCAACAGTTAGAACTGGACATGGAACAATAGACTGGTTCCAAATAGGAAAAGGAGTACATCAAGGCTGTATATTGTCATCCTGCTTATTTAACTTCTATGCAGAGTACATCATGAGAAACGCTGGGCTGGAAGAAGCACAAGCTGGAATCAAGATTGCCAGGAGAAATATCAATAACCTCAGATATGCAGATAACACCACACTTATGGCAGAAAGTGAAGAGGAACTAAAGAGCCTCTTGATGAAAGTGAAAGAGGAGAGCGAAAAGTTGGCTTAAAGCTCAACATTCAGAAAACGAAGATCATGGATTCCGGTCCCATCACTTCATGGCAGATAGATGGGGAAACAGTGGAAATGGTGGCTGACTTTATTTTTCTGGGCTCCAAAATCACTGCAGATGGTGACTGCAGCAATGAACTTAAAAGACATTTACTCCTTGGAAGGAAAGTTATGACCAACCTAGACAGCATATTAAAAAGCAGATACTACTTTATCAACAAAGGTCCATCTAGTCAAGGCTATGGTTTTTCCAGTGGTCATGTACAGATGTGAGAGTTGGACTATAAAGAAAGCTGAGCACTGAAGAATTGATGCTTTTGAATTGTGGTGTTAGAGAAAGTCTTGAGAGTCCCTTGGACTGCAAGGAGATCCAACCAGTCCATCCTAGAGGAGACCAGTCCTGGATGTTCATTGGAAGGACTGATGTTGAAGCTGAAACTCCAATACTTTGGCCACCTGATGTGAAGAGCTGATTCAGTGGAAAAGACCCTGATGCTGGGAAAGATTGAGGGCAGGAAGAGAAGGGGATGACAGAGGATGAGATGGTTGGATGGCATCATCAACTCGATGGACATGGATTTGGGTGGACTCCAGGAGTTGGTGATGGACAGGGAGGCCTGGAGTGCTGATGTTCATGGGTTCGCAAAGAGTCAGACACGACTGAGCAACCAAAGTGAACTGATATAGTTTTTAAAGGCACATTCTAAATTGTTTTATATTTATTCATAAAAAACAATTTAGTTTGATATTTCATATAATATAACTTTGAGACTTTTATGGTCACAAGGACAAGCAGGAAGCATGTCTGGGCATTATCAAGTTTCATCAGAATGATAAATGCCCTTTGGTCTCACAAGCAACAGAAGGGGAGTAGACAAAACACAGTCTTGCTATATATAACTCATTTAAAATCTGAAAAGAAAATTCTCTCAATCAAAACAAAAACTCAGGATAAGACGCTTAGTGACAAATTGTAGAAGTCTAATGAAGATCCCACAATTCAATTCAACAAATTTTGCAGAACACGCAACATTAGACATCAAATGAATAATACTTCTCAAAGAACTTATCCTTAAAAATGTCTTTATCTGTGATTTTAAGTCTATTATCAACTTCCAGGACTCTGCTCCTTTTTCTTTGCACATTTACAAACGGTGTTAAAAGAGGCTTTCTTTCTATGATGTTCCTCACAGGTGCTTTAAGGACTAGCCCAGGCACAGCCAGGTGCAAGAAAAAGGTGCACAGCCTCAACACCAGGTCCTGCCTGATGGCTCAGAGGGTAAAGCATCTGCCTGCAGTGTAGGAGACCTGGGTTCGATTCCTGAATCAGGAAGATCTCCTGGAGAAGGGAATGGCAAACCACTCCAGTATTCTTGCCTGGAGAATCCCATGGACAGAGAAGCCTGGTGGGCTACAGTCCATGAGGTTGCAAAGACTTGGACATGACTGAAGCCACTTAGCACACACGCAGTCTCAACCAAGGTCCACTGTTTAGGTGGTAATCAAGCAATTCATGTGGGCTTCCCTGGTGGCTCAGAGGATAAAGCATCTGCCTGCAATGCAGGAGACCTGGGTTCGATCCCTGGGTTGGGAAGATCCTCTGGAGAAGGAAATGGCAACCCACTCCAGTATTCTTGCCTGGAGAATCCCATGGACAGAGGAGCCTGGCAGGGGTCCACGGGGTCGCAAAGAGTCGGACATGACTGAGCGACTTCACTTTCTTTTCTTTCAAATATTATTTCAGGTCTCATTAACTAAAGAAATAAATTGCTTTGGATATAAGATGAGACCTATTTTCTCAGTTCCATTATAAAACTCTCCATCTACTCTGCAAGGAAATTAATGCACACAGCAGATACTGTTACTAATTCCTTGGGAATCATACAGTTGACCTTGTTTCAAAAATGAGTTTACATTCTGCAACAAGAATACAGGTATGCCTCAAAATTTTACACAGAACTAGACTAGGGTTATCATAGACTGTTCTAGCCATTATACAAAAACATTTCAAAAGATAGGATTTTTAAGTCACAAGTATGCGGGAGTGAATTCTGGCTCCACCATTCTTAGAGGTGATTGAAGTTAATTACTTCACACAAGCCACACAGTACTTCAGGACTCGGTTTCTCAACAGTAAAGTGGAGATCATATCGCATGTTCTTTGATGTAAAGAAAAAGAGCAAAGGAAACAAAAGACACATGAACTATAACATAAGAGGTCTTCTACAGATGTTAATTTTCTCTCTGGGCTCTACACATATCTCCTCACACCTGTCAACTGCTAACTCCTGGGAATCTGGAATCAGCAGAATATGACAGTGACCCACAGTGAAACGTCTATGTGGATTTATATGAAGAATGAGGTAAAACTTCAACTGGACCCAATCAATATGAAAAACCATGGAGAGTAAAACTGCTTAAAACCTGTTATCCTATGTATTAGGTACATACTGCAGTGTAACAAATTATTATAAACCTAAAGCCTTAAATAGTATAAATTCATTATCTCACAGTTTCCATATATCATGAGTCCAGGTACAACGTTGCTATATTCTCTGGTTATATGCATATGTATATGCATAGATACATATAGCATAATAATATATACACTGGACTGCAAGGAGATCAAGCCAGTCAATTCTAAAGGAAACCAACCCTGAATATTCACTGGAAGGACTGATGCTGAAGCTGAAGCTCCAGTACTTTGGCCACTGGATACAAAGAGCTGACTCACTGATGTTGGAAAAGATGGAAGGCAAAAGGAGAAGGGGGCCACAGAGGATGACAAGGTTAGATAGCATCACCAACTCAATAGACATGAATTTGGCAAACTCCAGGAGATACTGAAGGACAGGGAAGCCTGGAATGCAGTCATCTAACGGGGTTGCAAAGAGGCAGACACAACTTAGTGACTGAACAACAACAGCCCACATATTTTCCAGTAGTAAGGAACTAAACACCTACTATGTACCAAGTATTCTATGTAAAATACAAAGGCATGCTTTCAAGATGAACTATGTACACTTTTAAAAAATAACTTGCATTTAAGACCTGTAATTTTATTTTAGATATTTAATGATTTTGACAAGGTTTAAAAGCCTGTACATCAAGTTTTTTTAGATCCCTTTGTTTAGTCAATAACTAATTAGTGATAATCAATTTATCAGTTATATAGATTTTCATGATTTTCAGTTACAATCTCATTAATTATAGGCTCACTGACAAATTTTTACATCAGCGAAAATAAGATATTTTCATTTAATCTTTTCAAACACTAAATATCTGCATAGGAATTTAAATTAACAACCTGCATCTTATACGAGCCAAGTGGCTCCAAGGATTATACCTTCAGAGTAACAGTTTTCTAGGAAACCCCCTACACTGCTGGTGGGAATGTAAATCGGTATAGCCACTATGGAGGTTTTGCAAAAAACTGAAAATAGAATTTCCATATAATCCAGCAATCCCAATCCTGGGCATATATCCAGACAAAGCTATAATTCAAAAAAAATACCTGCACCCCTATATTCATAGCAGCATTATTCACAACAGCCAGACATAGAAAACCTAAATGTCCACTGATGGATGACTGGATAAAGAAGATATGGTACATATATACAATGGAATATTACTCAGCCATAAAAAGAATGAAATAATGCCATCTGCAATAACATGGATGGACATAGAGATGATCATACTAAATAAAGTTAAGTCAGAAAGAGAAAGACAAATACCATACAATTTCTCCTATGTGTGCATGCATGCTAAGTCACTTCAGTTATGTCAAGCTCTTTGCAATCCCACTGACTATAGCCCACCAGGCTTCTCTGTCCACAGGATTCTCCAGGAGAGAATTCTACAGTAGGCTGTCATGCCCTCCTCCAGGGGATCTTCCCTACCCAGGGATCAAACCCTAGTCTCCTGCAGAGGAATTCTGGGATCAACAGATGCAATTTATTATATATTCTATACAATGAATAAACAACAAGATGTCACTATATAGCACAAGAAACTATATTCAATATCGTGTGACGAACCATAAAGGAAAAAATATGAAAAAGAATGTGTGTGTGTGTGTGTGTGTGTGTGTGTGTATACACACATATATAAAACTGAATCACTGTGCTCCAAGAGGAAATTAACACAATACTGTAAATCAACTACATCTCAATAAAATAAATTTTCAACAAAAGAAGAAGAGTTTTCTACTATATAACCTTTCTATCAATGTAATGTTACTTAATTTAGCGACTCTTCTTATCACAAAAGAAGACACAGGAAAATGACCAAAGTAATATAACAGACCATCAATTATAAGATAGAAGAGAGGAGGTACTCATTAAAATAGTTATATTCTTCCTTCTAATCTATGCATTTTACATATCCTTTACTATCCCACTGGAGAGAAAATGTCCAAAAAATTTTCTCAACTATAGCTTAGTCTGAACTAAAGCAAACAATCTGGCTATTTTTCTGCTGGAGAGACAGAAGACTTATAGAGTGACACACACAAATGAACTCTAGCCCCTGTCTGTCCTTATCTGGGTATAAAACTAGAAATGAAGATTGGATGCAGATCTCTTCTGCAGGAAAGGAGAAGGGGACAGGGGGGAGAAAGAGAAAAGGGAGGGAGAGGGCAGACAGAGAGTATAAGGAAGAAAAAAAGAAGTGGAAAAACAAGAAGAAAAAGTGAAAGAAGGCACAGAAAATCTAAGAAGCGGATGAAGAGGAGGAAATGGAGTAAGAAAGGAGAAAAAGGAAGAAGAGGAGAAAGAGGAAAGAAGAGAGTAACAAAGCATCACAGCACATAAACAAGCAACAAAGAATCAGAGGAAACTATTTACTAAAACAACAGTCTGGATGCCTAAAGGTGCTAATATGAACTTCCAGAGATAACTGACTTGATCTTGGCTGCTGCTGCTGCTGCTAAGTCACTTCAGTCGTGTCCAACTCTGTGCGACCCCATAGACGGCAGCCCACCAGGCTCCACCGTCCCTGGGATTCTCCAGGCAAGAACACTGGAGTGGGTTGCCATTTCCTTCTCCAATGCATGAAAGTGAAAAGTGAAAGTGAAGTTGCTCAGTCGTGTCCGAATCTTCACGATCCCATGGACTGCAGCCCACCAGGCTCCTCTGTCCATGGGATTTTCCAGGCAAGAGTAGTGGAGTGGGGTACAATTCAAGCAGTGACCACGCTCAGTATATCTTTCATTAGGCACATGCTCTGTGCCAGACCCTGAA